>NC_080392.1:6102410-6446160 GCF_028751815.1 Salvia miltiorrhiza | reverse complement strand
TTAAAGATCAGTAGTAATTTAGCGTGTTGTTATTTGCAACGGATCAATTTATGAATATACTCAATTTTTCTTCCCATGTAAAAAGTAACTTGAATGGTTTTTTTCCCAACAGAAAGTAAGTTGTCAAAATTCATTTTTTTTTTTGTAGGGGCAAAGTTTAGAATTTTATTTTGCAAAAAGTGGTGTCAAATTGTCTTAGTATCGGAATTTTTTAAATACATGTACTCCCTCCGTCCCATGAATCTTGACACGTTTTTTTTTTTTGGGCCGTCCCACGAATCTTGACACGTTTCATTTTTTGGTAATAATTATTACATTCTCTCTCCTACTTTATCACCTTTATTATATTCTCTCTCCCACTTTATCACCTTTATTATCCTCTCTCTCATACTTTATCAATTCTATACTTTATTAATTACACACTTAAAACACTAATCTACAACTCCTTAATTCCCGTGCCGAACCCAAACGTGTCAAGACTCGCGGGACGGAGGGAGTATATGTAAGTTCTTCGTAATTTTCATATAAAATGATAGGTTCAACTGCTACAACATATCTATCTATTTATTATTATATGAAAACACAGTTTGTGGCAAAATTGTAATTAAAGAATCAATCAAAAGGGTATTTATAAAATTCAACAAATCTCATATCCCATATATTTTCTCTATCCTCTCTCCTCTCTTTCATGATACGCATTCTTCAATTTTCTACTTTCTCTCTCTCTTTCTCTTATATTTTCTTTTTCATATTTTGATGATTTTTTAAAAAAAATAAATTTTATTTATAAAAAATATTCTATATATATCTTAAATAAAAGATGAATGCAAGATCTTTGATTTGGTATCAAATAATTATTCATCTCTTTTATTAGTATTTTAATAAATTCTAATAATATAATTTATTGAGTTAATATATAGAAGTGTCCACTTTCATATTGTAAAATTTAAATCTAGCCTATGAGATAAAAATATTAAAAAATGGCCAGTTTTTGAGTAAAAAGTCAAAAATACCCTCCCTTAAAATTAAAAAAATTAGCTACACTAAATATGTCTCTCTCTCTAGCCTTCTCTCTCTACGCTCTCTCTCTCACCCTCCCTCCTACTTTCTCTCCTCCGGTGACGGACTGGTGTACCGCTCTCTTCCACTCCGCATCCTTCGAGCTCAGATCGCCGGCGAAGCACCGCCGCCCCAACCTCGTAGTCTCCACGCTGCAGAAGCTGTCGGAGACTGAGTCGGTGACGGTTTCCTCCGATTCCTACGGAAACTTCTCGTCCGAGTATGGTGTTGTGCTGTGCCGTCGCGTCACCTAGCTTCTCCGCCTGCAGATATGCTTGAATCTCGTGTTGTGCTGCAGATCTACAATCTCTCTTTCTCTCGCTCTCTTTCCTCGTAAAAGTGAAGGTAATTACCTTGGCGCTGCGTGTAAGTCGCTGACACTAGAGTAGGTGTTCGAGGAAAGAGGTGATGCTGATTGTGGAAAGGGAGATATGGACGCAACTTGTTTATCAAGAAAAATAGAAAAATTTGGTAGATGCAACTTTTTGTGTGTGTAGATTTAATGTTGGAGTTTGCATCACTTCATCAAAAATCAAGGCACACGAATCTTAAATATATTAAACGCTAGTTTGGAGATGAAGTCTAGGTTTTACAAATATGTTGTACTGAGCTCTGTTTTCATTATATTTTAAATAGAAACAATAGGGCCGAATGACCCTATTCAACATACAAAATCAAATTTTGTCCATCATTTGAAAAAATATAAATTTTGGTCATTTTTTGTATGCCATGACTATTCTACCCTTCTCTCTCTCCTCTCTCTTTCTCATCTCCGTCTCTCTCCAGCGGCTCCTCTCTCTTTCTCATCTCCCTCTCTCTCCAGCGGCTGCGCGGCAGCGGCGTTGAGCTTGGAGAATTCGTCGGAGCTCTCGCGGCGGTGGTGGAGGAGATCCTCTCTCTCTCTCTCTCTCTCCAGCGGCTGCTGCTCTTCCCTATCTCTCTCTCCAGCGCGCCGCCTGAGCAGAATTCGTCGGAGTAGAGGACGAGGCGGCGGCGACAGATCTGGTCTGATGAGGCGGCGGCGGTGGATCTGATCTGATCGTTGCGCCGCCTTCTCCATCGGCAGATCTGATCTCCGCCTCCTTCGATTTCAGCCATGGCAGATCTGATCTGATCTGTGTGCTGCACGTATGGCACTTATGGCACTATTAGTGCCATAAGTGCACACTTCCTCCTAGGGTTTAGATATTCCATTTAGGGTTTAGATTATCCATTTGAAGTTTAGATGCTCCATTTAGGGTTTAGATTATCCATTTAGGGTTTAGATGTTCCATTTAAGGTTTAAATGATGTTGTTGTTTCTGTATTTGTGCTGCACGTATGACACTTATGGCACTATTAGTGCCATAAGTGCCCAAAATGATTATTTTATTTGGTTTTATTTTGGATTTTCGTTGGCATTTATGGCACTAATAGTAAAATCCAAAATAAAATCAAAGTAAAATCTTGGCACTTATGGCACTATTAAGTGCCTAACCCGACCCGGCACGCGACCCGCGTGCCTGATCCTACCCGGTCCGCCTCATTAAGGGTAAAAACGTCAAAATCAATAAAAATGACCAAAATTTGTGTTTTTTCAATGTATGGCTATAAATTGTGTTTTATGTTTCATTTTGACTACTTCAAAATTTTACTCTTTTAAATATATGATTTCTTATTCTCTAAGTTTTGAAATAGATTTCAATCTCTCTCTTTCAACTAGTGATTATTTTAGGATTAGAAGTTCATTTTCAAGGCTTAAAGAAATAAAAAATTGATTAATGTTCTTGAATTCACAACCAGATCTATGAATTCACAACCAGGTCGATGAATTCACAACTTAATGTTCTTGAATTCACAACTAGCTCGATGAATTCACAACTTAATATTCTTGAATTTACAATCAAATCTATAAATTCACAATCAAAATAAATTACAGTTTTAATTGTGAATTCAAACTTTAAAAACTCAAATTCACAACCAAAATAATTTCTAGTAGTGAATTAAATTCAGGTTGTGAATTCGACTGATTGTGAATTCACAACCAACATAAATCTGGTTGTGAATTCGTTTGGTTGTGAATTCACAACCAAAAAATTCTGGTTGTGAATTCGACTGGTTGTGAATTAAATTTTGGCTGTGAATTCGACTAGTTGTGAATTCACAAACAAAAAATTCTGATTGTGAATTCGAGTGGTTGTGAATTGCGGGATTTTTTAAAGGGGTGATGTAAAGTGGACATTTTTTTAATTTTTAATGTGAAAGGGTATTTTGGTAACAATGGCCATTTTTTAATATTTTTATCTTAGTGGACAATTTTTAATTTTACAATATGAAAGTGGCAATTTTAAAAATCCACTCTAATTTATTTTCCTACTTATCAATTGAAGCTTTTCTAATAAGATGACATAGGAATGAGCTAACTTAGAAAAAATTAATTTTATGCATGATTAGCTTATGTTTTAAAACTATATATTGTGATGTGAAAACTCTTTTTTGATTGTTTTTTCGTTTCTTTTAATTTGAATGATGTGTTTATTCTATAATTTTAAGGAAGAAAATAAAGTTTTCCATCAAATAGATGGAAAATAAAAAATGATACTTTTCAAAATTATAAAATAAAATTAAGGATCTTTACTGAATAATTGATGTAGATTATTTTATTTTTTAAGAAAGAATAATTTACATTTACTTATATTCTAACTATATTTAATACTCCCTCCGTCCCGGCTTTTGGTATCCAGTTGAGAACGGCACGGGTTTTAATAAAGTGATTGATGTGTTGTGAGTGGAATAAGAGTCCCACATTTTATGTGAGAGTTAAAATAATTAAAGTGGAGTAAGGGCCCTACCTACTTTTACCAAAAATAGAAATGGATACCGAAATGTGGGACGACCAAAAAAGGAAAGTTGGATACTAAAAGCTGGGACGGAGGGAGTATTTATTTATTTGATACATCATTTAATTTATTTATTTTTGATAAATTAACGTGATTAAATAAAGAAATTTAAAGGCCGCGCCACAGAGGCTCGAACCCAAGACCTTGTGTTTTAGACATTAACCCTTTATCACTTAACTGATACACACGCTACATTGTTTAATTTTAATGCAAAACTATATTCGCCGTGCATCGCATGGGCGAATGTACTAGTAATAAGAATTTCCCCCGAGGGTCAAATCATATCAAACATATGCGAGCTTCTTTCTTTTGATTTTCAAACTATTAGACACGAGTTAATAGCAATTGCAAATTTTCCTGGTTTCCAACATTTTTTTACCATAATAATAATAATAAGTAATTCCACCATTAACACCTTATGCAATGCATTATCATGAAATGAAGAAAATGTAAATTGTTATTTGCTTTTGGAAATTAAATATTGATACTTGAATACTTTACGAATCTTGAACAGATGTATCCAAGGTCATTTTAATTTTTTGGCTTTTACGTTTATATGATGAGAAAGTGAAGTAGAAATAAAAAAGAAATTGCATAAACCAATTAATTATCTGTGCTGTTGGTGTATTATTACTTATTAGGTTGATCGAATTAGCGTGCTACCGAGAGAAGTATTAGGGTTGATATTGTCTTTGTTGACGGCCAAGGAAGCTACTGCGACTAGCATTCATGGAGATACTTAACTAGTAAGACGATGGATTTTGATGGCACACAATCAATACGTAAGTTTGAAAAATTTTGGATTCACGAACCCATCACTGAGCAAGGCATGTATAGAGCCATTGGAAGAGGAAAGGCGTAAGTTCTTTAGATGGGTTGATCGCGTTATAGTGTTGAACCAGTGTTTGGATCTGAGGTCCAATCTCGAGGAATTCAAAGTGTATTTCGATTTAACTCAAACTCATAGAGAATGGATTGATGATTGGCTCAGTTATGCTTTCAGTAGGAAGGTTGAGAGGTTGGAGTTGAGCTTAACCAATGAAGCATGATAGATTCCACCGCGATTCTCATTTGTGTTACGAGTTTCCGTATAAAAAGGGGAATTTGCCGAATAATTTTGAGGTGCTATAGAAGCTATGTTTGTATTTAGTGAGTGTGAGCGGTGAAGTTGTGTGTTGTTTCTGGAGAAGTGCCCTCTGCTCGAACAAGTGTCGGTGACTGGATTCCAAGCACTTTTGTCTCTGGAGATTGTTGCAACTTTCCCTCGTTTAAGTGCCTTGCAATAAGCTTGTGCCACAAACTCAAATCAGTCGTGCTTCGGGATTCAAATGTTGTCACTATAAAGTACATCGGCAAGATAATACCATTTGTGTTCGTCAACGTGCCTCTCCTTACTCAACTTTGGATCAAGTCATCCTGGTCCTGGTCGATTGAGAGATGTTGTTGGCATGTTTTCGCCCGTGCTTCCATAGTTAGAGATGTTGAAAATATATTCATCCATCATCTATTGGCAGGTGCTATTTCTTTTCTTCTTTAATTTTTTCCATTTAAGTCTTGATTGTTTTTGTTTTCACTATATATATATATGTATATACTCACAGGAATCAAGGGAGTTCGTTTCAGCTGTTGAGATGTGTAACCTTAAGCAATTGGTGGTGAACATTGGGATGTCTTATAGAGACACAGATCCACTCTTATCCTCTGTTAATTTAATAAATGCGGCACCTTGCTTGCAGAGATTTGTGGTGGAAGTAATTTTGTGTTGCAACAAAATTCATCTCAATTCTTTACTACTTTAAGCTACATTGATTAATATTCTCTCTACCATATATTATAGTCCATTCAATTTCTCCTAGGCTGTACATCAAGATAGCAAGAAAGACAAGTCCTTACATGGTGCTTGTGCTAGAAATTTTACTTCAAGGGCGAGGGTGTTGGTATCAAATGCAAATCCATACAATAATACCAATGCAGCGGAAACAATTTATAACGCACATACAACCGAGAAACGTCCCCAATCTTAGCAAACAAGAATATCTCCACAAGTAATCAAGATAATATGCAAGACGATAAATGAGACAAGAGATTTACGTGGTTCGGCAAATGCCTACGTCCACGGGAGCAACACCAATCGTAATATTGAAGAACTCCGACGATTCGCACAACCCGCGAACTCGTCACACAATGAATCGAGAATTACACCCAAGATGAGATCAACCTCTCACTCTCGTACACTCTCAAACCCACGCTGGAAAAACCCTCTTCAAATACCTCACAATCTCTCGTGTATATCACACCCCAATTCTCTCTGTTTTTCTTTCACAGCTCTCTCTGCTCTCACCTTGATGTCTGAAGCAAGAAGTGAGTATTCACTTACGCTCCCTCTCTCCCCTTACTACTTTCACTACAAAAAGCAAAAGGAAAAAGCAAAAAGTAAAAGCAAAAGAGAAAAGGGTTGTCCCCTTGTCTGCCACCAACAATTCTCCACCTCGTACTTCATTTGATAAACCTCAAATGTAGGACGAATACGAGCACCGCCCACGAACATGGACACCCGTACAAGCTGCACCACTTTTCCATGGTTGCCTACATACCCAATCCAGGGATCAAGCTCCTGTAGTTCGAACACAAAAGGATAAGCTCCACCTCACCCCAACACCGCCCCGAAAGGCTGTCCCGTTTGATTATCAACACGGGTTGATATGTAGCAAGTCCAAACAGTGTTGAAACTTGCCACCAGTCACCACCTTGGTTAACATGTCTGCTGGATTTTCATCAGTGTGCACTTTCATAAGAGAAATATCACCTTCCTCTATGACATCCCGCACAAAATGATACCTGATATCAATATGCTTGGTACGAGCATGATGAACCTGATTCTTTGCCAAATGTATAGCACTCTGGCTATCACACCACAGGTCCACGCGATCCTGCTTAATCCCAAAATCACCCAGAAGACTCCACAGCCACAAAGCTTCCTTAACCCCCTCTGCCAAAGCCATGTACTCAGCCTCGGTAGTGGAAAGAGCCACTGTAGCCTGCAACATCGATCTCCAACTAACGGGGGCACCGTGTACACAGAACACATATCCCGTAGTAGATCATCGTCTGTCTAGATCACCCGCATAATCCGAGTCCACAAACCCATTAACCTGACATGTATTTCCACTAAAACACAATCCTGTGTCGCTGGTACCCTTCAAGTACCTAAGGATCCACTTCACAGCTTCCCAGTGTGTCTTTCCAGGATTAGCCATAAACCTGCTCACAACACTAACTGCTTGTGAAATGTCCGGACGTGTACACACCATAACATACATCAAACTGCCAACTGCACTAGTGTAAGGCACTTTCTCCATCAATTTTTTCTCTTCAGGTGAAGTGGGAGATTGCTTTCTAGAGAGCCTGAAATGAGGAGCCAACGGAGTTGCCACCGATTTTGCATCTTGCATCCCAAATCTCTGCACAACCCGCTCAATGTAGCTTTTCTGGCTCAGGAACAAAACACAGTTTGTCCTCTCTCTTCTAATCTCCATACCCAGTATTTTCTTAGCAGTGCCCAAATCCTTCATCTCAAACTCTTTACCAAGTTGAGATTTCAGTCTATCTATCTCCACCTTGCTCTTCGAGGCAATAAGCATGTCATCCACATACAACAAAAGATAGATATACTCACCTCTAGGAAGTCTCCGAATATAGACACAACAGTCATAATCACTTCTGGAATAACCATGCTTCAGCATGAAAGAATCAAACCGCTTGTACCACTGTCGAGGAGATTGCTTCAATCCATACATGGATTTCCTCAAGTGATAAACATGATCCTCTTTACCCTCAACCTTGTAGCCCTCAGGTTGACGCATATAAATCTCCTCCTCCAAGTCTCCGTGCAGGAAAGCGGTTTTGACATCGAGTTGTTCCAGCTCAAGATCACTGTGAGCCACAACACTCAACAACACCCGAATAGAAGTGTGCTTCACTACTGGAGAGAAAATCTCATTGTAGTCCACTCCCTCCTTCTGTGCATATCCCTTTGCTACTAACCTCGCCTTGTACCTGATCCCACCGAGCTCAGAATTATCCTCTTTCTTCTTGTAGATCCACTTACAACCAATAGCCTTCTTTCCTTTGGGCAAAGGTAGAACCCCTTCCAAAACTTGATTCTTCCGAAAAGACTCCATCTCTTCTTCATTCGCAGCCAACCAGCTTGCGCTATTCTTATCCCGAATAGCTTCCTGGTATGATGCTGGTATCGCATCATCCTCTGGTAGTGCGCACCTGACCAAGTTTGCCTGCCCATAATGCTTCAAAGGCTGATCTGACCCCAACTTTTGAACTCTCTTGTATGCTCGCTTTGGCCTAGTGGAAGCCAAATCATCCGCGAGCCGCTGTTGGTGTAAAACATCTACATTCTCTTGATCAAGAGCTTCGAGCTCAGACTCCTCATCACTCTGTTCTCGAGTGTCTCCATGACCTACTTCTTGAACACGACTAGAACCTGGTTGATCCTTAGGTTCTATCTCGATCACCTGAGACTTGACCGTCTCATTTTCATCTTCACCGGGCATTGTAGCTTTAAACTTAGCTGCCATGGAATACTCATCAAAGATAACATCCCTGCTGATTATGAACTTTGAATTTTCTAAACACCACAAGCGATAACCCTTCACTCCAGTTGCATACCCCAAGAATATTGCCTTCTTGGCCCTCGCCTCAAGCTTTCCCTCGCTGACGTGATAGTATGCTGTGCATCCAAAAGTTCTGAGTCTCTCATAATCTGCATGTTCCCCAGACCATAGCCTGTATGGAGTATCTCCACCTAAGCTCGAATGTGGAGATCGATTTATGACATGAAGTGCTGTAAACATCGATTCTGCCCACCATTCTCTGCCTAACCCTGCATGAGACCGCATGGACATTGCTCGCTCTCACAGCGTGCGATTCAGTCTCTCCGCGACCCCATTCTGCTGCGGTGTATTCCTGACAGTCCAGTGCCTAGCAATTCCCTCCTGGTCACAGAACTTCTTGAAGTCACCATCTGTATACTCTGTACCGTTATCAGATCTCAATGTCTTCAATTTCTTTCATGTCCTGTTTTCAACCATTGCCTTCCACTTCTTGAATGTGTCAAACACCTCATTCTTATGCTTCAAGAAATAAATCCAAGCATATCTAGAATAATCATCAATAAACGTGACATAGTACCTGGAGCCTCCCTTGGTGGTAACTGTAGCTGGCCCCCAGACATCAGTGTGCACATAATCTAAGATGCCTTTGCTCCTGTGTTTGCTGGCCCTGAACTGAACTCGGTGTGTTTTCCCGTACACGCAATGCTCGCAAAATTCCATGCAAGGCTTCTTCAAGTTCTTCAGCAAACCTTCTTGACAAAGTAGATGCAGGCCCTTCTCTGACATGTGTCCGAGTCTCCTGTGCCATAACCGGGTGTAGTCCCCTGGATTTCTACTAGTTCCATCTGCTCCAACTGCCGCACTTCCCGTCACTGTTGTGCCCAAAAGCGTATACAAATTTCTTTGACGGATACCCTTCATCACAACTAAAGAACCCCGAACAACCTCCATGACTCCATTCCAAGTGATAATTTTGCATCCACCGGAGTCCAAAGCACCAGCGGAAATAAGGTTCTTACATAGTTCCGGGATATGTCTCACATCATTTAAGGTTCTGATAACCCCATCATGCATCCTGATTCTGATCGAACCGACCCCCACTGTTTTGCAGGAATGGTTGTTTCCCATCAAAACAGTTCCACCATCTATTTCCTCATAGGTAGTAAACCACTTCCTATTCGGAGACATATGATAAGAGCATCCCGAATCAAGTATCCACTTACCGGCGCTTTCCTCATTACCCGTGGCATTGAAACACTCACCGATATCCCCTTCCTGCGAAGCAAAACCAGCTTCTTGTGTCCCTTGTACCTTCCCGCTGTTGTTGTACTTGTTCTTGTTCTTCTTCCAAGTTGTCTTCTTGCTGGGGCAATTTGCTTTGAAATGCCCAAGTTCCCCGCACTTAAAACATGGTCTCTCTGCAAGAGGTTTTGAACTGGATCTAGCCTTTACTCCCTTGCCTTTCTCTCGATCACTTGTCTTGCCCCTCGTATACAATCCCTGTGCCTGCTCTTTGCTCCCACTAGTAGCCATGCCACTAGTTGCAATCTTTCGAAGATCATCCGACAGGAGTGAAGTCCTAGTCTCATCCATCGTCAGAGTGTCGCCCATGAGCATCAAGGTTTGTACAAATTTTCATACGATTTTGGCAATGAGAGTAGTAGCATGAGAGCTTGATCCTCATCTTCCACCTTCACATCAATATCCTTCAAGTCCGATATGCACCTATCAAACTTGTTTAAATGTTCCTGGATAGGTGTACCTTCCTCCATCTTGCAAGTGTACAATTTGGATTTCAAGTAGATCCGATTCGTTAGAGTTTTCGTCATGAAGTTCGCCTCTAACTTCAACCATACTCCCGCGGCGGTTACCTCATTGTCCACCAAGAAAGCAACATCCCTCTCTAGGCAGAGAATGATCGACGCTCGTGCTTCAAGATCTAACTCTTCCCAATCCTCATTAGACATGTCTTCGTGCTTCTTTTCTTTACCCGCCAAAGCTTTGTGTAGCTTTTGTGAAATTAGCAAATTCTTCATTTGCATCCTCCAATAGGAAAAATCATTCTTCCCATTGAACCTTGCTATCTCATACTTTCTTATCTTGACCGCACCACTCGTAGACGTCATTTTTCAGCTTGTTTCAGATTTTCGTTTCTCTCAGGAATTTCGTCGAACACCTGGTATGCGCCTCTGCTAGGACCAGCTCAATACCCCTCAAATCTGAGCTCAACCACCCGAATTTGATATCAAGCTCTGATACCAATTGTTGGTATCAAATGCAAATCCATACAATAATACCAATGCAGCGGAAACAATTTATAACGCACATACAACCGAGAAACGTCCCCAATCTTAGCAAACAAGAATATCTCCACAAGTAATCAAGATAATATGCAAGACGATAAATGAGACAAGAGATTTACGTGGTTCGGCAAATGCCTACGTCCACGGGAGCAACACCAATCGTAATATTGAAGAACTCCGACGATTCGCACAACCCGCGAACTCGTCACACAATGAATCGAGAATTACACCCAAGATGAGATCAACCTCTCACTCTCGTACACTCTCAAACCCACGCTGGAAAAACCCTCTTCAAATACCTCACAATCTCTCGTGTATATCACACCCCAATTCTCTCTGTTTTTCTCTCACAGCTCTCTCTGCTCTCACCTTGATGTCTGAAGCAAGAAGTGAGTATTCACTTACGCTCCCTCTCTCCCCTTACTACTTTCACTACAAAAAGCAAAAGGAAAAAGCAAAAAGTAAAAGCAAAAGAGAAAAGGGTTGTCCCCTTGTCTGCCACCAACAGACGGCCAATGTTCACGATAAGGAAGTCGAATTTGTTGGGTATCGTGGCGTGTTTAATCATTTAGAGTTGATTATGCACTTTGTGGAGAAGTATGTTGCACTAGAAAATATAATTATTGATCCACGGAGTTTCAAGTATCGTCTGCATTGGCAGTGGGATCGCATTTATAGACACAAGGTTGAAGATGAAGTATTTGCAATGGCTTATGCAAAGGAGCAACTCAAAGAGCATGTCCCTTCAAGAATAAATGTAAAGATCCTTTAATTTTTATACTCTTATTTGTTTTGCTCTTGTCTTTATTATATTTATATAGGTTTTGGTTCATATGTTTTTTTTTCAATGGTGGAGGTTGCTTTATATCTAGATTTTAAATATCTCTTTTCTTTTTTTATGAGAAGATTTACTGTTAAAATAGTTAATGTGAATAACATAAAAAACTTGATTTTTATTGCTGTATTTTTTAAGCGAGAAACTATACACGTGTTTTGGTGTAAAAGCTTATCAAATTTAGATATTGTATAGATTTGGTTTAATATATAAGTCCAATTAAAATAATAATCCAACAATAAAATCAAAACAACATTAATAATTTTTTTGTAATAAATCACAAAATTTAGAGTTATTCATATCTAATACTCTATAAAATTTCAAAAAGTATAAAATAATTTATGTGCATTTAGTTGTGAAAAGTTTATAATAAGATTTGAGTTTTTATAATCATTCACAATAATCAAAGTTCGTGTGCAAAATTCGTGTATTTTAGACGTCAACAACCCTCAAAATATGAATATTAAATTTCATAAATTTTAAAACTTAATTTTAATTGATCAAAGAAACGCACACGTATAATCACAAAAAATAACATATTTGTGTGCGTGTGTTGGCCTAGCGGTAGAAGGTTAATGCCCAAGACTTGAGGTCCTGAATTCGAGTCATCGGCCGCGCGGTTTTTAAAATTATAATTTATCAAAATAATAAATAATAATAACATATTAAAGAGCATCTTACTTTCAAAAATATTAAAAAAAATGCTAACAACATTTTACGTAAATAATGTATATTAAATTTACCCAAATTTAAACCCCAATTCCAAATGTATAAAAAAACACACTTAATGGGTGATTCTAAATATACTTTAAAATTTTTTCATTATAACCCTTTATTTAAGAATAAGAAATACTAATAGTGAATATATTATTTAGCTAATGTAACCTTTTCTCTTAGCAAATGAAATAACTTTCACATTTGTTACAAATATTTGATGGATTTAGTTTTGTATTAATATTGAATTATATTTGAATTTAAGCATGAATATTATGTAATGAACCTTAATCATTGAATGGTCTGACGGAAGGTTCGTGTTGGAGGAAACATTTTCACAAAAAGAAAAGTGTAGTTGTATAAAAACTTAAGGCGAATTGCGAAATAATGCACTATTAAATATTTGAATAATAATTCTACCTTTTTTTTAGAGAAATAATAATAACTCTCCAATAAGCTAACGTCGAAATGAGGATCATTTTAGGTACAAATTTCATAGAGTCCAATATCACTTTTTTAGTAATTACTATGCAAGGGAAAAAAGGCATATTTTGTTGAGTCCAAATTTCATCGGAATATAAGAAGTGGGGTACAAAAACAAACGCAAATGAAGAAAAAATCAAGACTGTCCAAAATAGAACGAGATTGAAAACACAAAATAATCCCAAACAATATTTCAAAATTAATCACACATTTTATTGAAACACGACTATATTTCCTTTGTCCAACAATCAAATACCTAGCATCTGCAACCACGAAGATGCCAAAACGGAATCAACATTATTTCCATCCCACAAAAAAAGTGTGATTTTTTTTAAAAAAAAGAAAAAACCAAAGCTACCAAGAAAGAGCAATATAAACCACTTCAGTAGTAAGCCCCCTGCTGCTGCCCCAACCCAACATGCTGCGGCATTGCATAAGGCATAGCAGAGATCAACTGCCCTTGTGTCCCGTTGCTCGCGTAGCGCTGCCACAGCTGCTGTTCTTGCGTGAGCAGCTCCCGTTTCCTCTCCAAGTCGGCAATCTGCACATATGATGGCGGAGGCACCAAGAGGGACGCGGCAAAGGGGTCCTGCTGCCCATGATCAGGGGCCGGGGGCAATGACAGCACCTCTGCTGTCCCTCCATTCAATGCTACACTGCTCGCGCTCCCACCACTCATCCGAGATGCCTCAACGTGCTGCTTCACCGCCCCTTGATCATACATGCCGTTGAGCAACAAGGGGTCCAACCCTCCTCCCATCTCAGCCTGCTGCATTGACAAGTTGCTTGCTGATTCCACCAGAACTGCCTCCCAATCAGCCTTCCCTCTCTCGGCTGCAGGGTTCTCCCATGCTGAAGTCGAACTCACTTTACCCTCTCCATTTTCTGGGAATTCAACCCACTCAGAAAACAGAGACAATGCCAACTTATTGCTTTCTTGATCAACTGATACACCATCATCAAGATTCACTAGGTCTTGCGCCATCCGTGGCTCCGGTGGGGGGAGTGCTTTGACCTCACTCATACTTCCCTCTACTTCTCTCTCATCGTTGATGTGTGAGAAACTTCCTTCCTCCTTGGGGCTTTTCGGCCTATCCGCTTTCTCCCTCAGCAGCCCCTCGAGGGATCCGAGAAGCTGATCACTGATCTTCTCCACTTGGGGAAACTCAGAAGCCCTCACCATCCCTACTTCCCTAACCCAATCATAGAAGCCACTGAGGTCAACAATCATCTTTGCAGCGTTCACATAAGCATCAAAAGCCTTGATAGTGTAAGCATACTCCAAATCCGAGAAACACACAAGCAGATACTTCAACACATTACATATGTCGTCATAAAGCCCAAAACTATCCCTCACCAGCAAGTGCAGAGCCACGAGCACCATCCTCGTGCTCCTTGCAGCCCCCGTTGGCCTACAGGCCAAGAAACGGTCAAGGAGGCGAAGCAGCTGGTTCAGCCTCTCCAACACCCTCTCCGGTGACAAATCCTTGAGCCACATCACCACATTCCTCTCCCTCCTCGAATCACTCAAGTCATCACACGACTTAGCCCTCCTAAAACCATCTTCATCTCTCCCATATCCCTCACCATCATCGCCAACACTCAGATTCTTCCTCCCATACGCCACGGTCTCAAGCTTCTGATCCAAATACAACACGTAGGCCCTCACAAACGAGGACTGATCCCACGAGCTAGAGTGTGGATCATCGCGAAAACTGGCCATGTTAAGCACCCTGCCCCCCCTCCTGCTTGCAAACAGCATTTCCTGTCTAAAAACAATGCCTCCTTCATTCAACAGCTTGTGCACAAGCACCAAAACCTTCAAGGCCACTATCCAGTCACTAGTTTTGCTCAGTCTCTTTGAAACTGCAAACACACAAGCGTTCACGTTTATCCTTGAGCATGACATCAAATTCAGTATCTCCTTTGCGTACTTGTCGTCTGCAGCCTCGTTGTCATGAGTGGTAGCCTTCACCACCAAAACCTCGAGATCCGGTGCAACGTTGCCGGTCACCTTGGCTAGGCTTATGCTCGTCTGATCCTTCACCGCCCCTATCGCCTTCCTGATCGTGCTCGACGCCATCAATGCCGATCACAAAATCAATCCTTGATCTTTGAAAAATCGATTCTGAGATGATCGGCTTTGCCTACAATGAAATCAATACGAAAATGAATTGCAGAAACAGAAGATCATGAAATCAACCTGAAGAAAAAGGCGTGTTGTTTGTTTAAAAGGTTTTGAGTTTCTCAAGCGGTGAAACTGCATCCAATTTCAGATTGGAAAATTGAGATTGTTTACGACGTGGTGATGTTTTGATAGAAATTGTATACATAGAGAGTAAGAGTGCAGAGAAGAACTTACGGCGACTGAGATTTATGTGGATGAAATGACGGTGATCACATGAGAAAAGAATGATCTGCCGACGATATGTATGTATATGTGAACTTTAAATATGAATCGACGGAAAAGGAGAGTTACAGTGGCAAGGATGAAGAGAGAAGACTATATAGAGAGAGAAAGGAGAGAGAGAGAGAGGCAGCGAGAGGTACGTATGGGAGAAACAGTAATGGCGGAAACGTATTAAACCTCTTGACGGGGTTTATATCTTTTTACCCATTTTGTATGCTAATTTCTTTCCCATTTTATCAAATTTTCATTTTTTGTAAATTGAAATTACAACACAACGGCTTGGTTGGATCATTATTTGTGTTTTTTTCGAAATAAAATCAAAAATCGGATTCAAATTTCCCAAACGTCTTATCTCAATATATCCGATGTGGATTGTCTCGTTTTCATGTCATTTGCTTTTTCCCCATTATCTTTTTTGAGAAAATTAAAGTTGGGAATTTTAAATGTAAATACAAAATAGCTAGAGTTGAAAGGTTTTCATTTTACGTTGATCGTCGCTTTTCAACCATTTGCCTTTTCATGATACACAAATTTTGCGTTTCATGATATTATTAATTTATTATCATCGAAATTGTCTTTAGCGTTTAACGATGTCATATGAGTACTTGAATCACGCGATATCTTTTGGTGTAAACTAATTAATAATATTCATATATCGATCTTAGATTAAAATAGTTTGAGATCACTAATGGCGAAACATAATGTTGGAGTTATTTTTCTAACTCAAAATTAAACTCACAAATGATTTATTATTGTTTTGCTCTTTCTTCACGTCTTTGGTTGATAGGAAACTGACCTAGTCAAGACTTGAGATTTGAAGCTGTAAACGAAGGTATTAAGGGGAAGAGTTTCAGTTGCTAAAAAGGAGGAAGTGGAGATAAAGAGAGAGAAAAGAGAGGAGCTTGTTGGCAGCTCCTAAAATCAAGGGAGAAGTGGACTAAATCCAACAACTATCAAACGACCACTTCATCCATGATCAAAGCCACGACTTCAAGCCTTGGGAAGCAAGATTGAGATGCCTATATATACCAAGGAGAAGTCTCAGTTCAGATCACGAAGTCTGAAGATCAAAATCTAGTCATTTGAGTGATCTGTGTACGAATGCTGTTTAGAGTGTTAGGATAACATCGTTTATAGCATTCATTGATTTCGTCGGATTTCGGAGTATAGCTCTTGAATCCAGTTTTCGTTTGTTAATGAGAGTGTCTAATGTTCAAATACCTAGAGTCTTGTAAAGGTATTGAACGTGAGTGTTCATTCTCCATTTAGTCATTTTGCCATAAGGCGTCTTCAAGTTATAATTTATAACTTGAAGAATTTTTCCATCTCTTTGTGTCTTCCATCTTTATTTCCGCTGCAATATTTCTCTGTGTGCACTGGTGTGCTGCCCTAACACAATGCTTAACATCAAAGTATGAAGGAAGCAACACTTTCAATTGGCATCAGAGCCAACACTCGATACACTGAGTGTGATCCTCGTTGTTGTTGCAACAGTCACCGCAACAGTTGCTTCCACATGGAGCCTGGCAATCTGGGTTTTATGCGATCACCAATTCTTGATAATGAAGAGGACCCTATTTCCAACAGGTATGGTTCAGATTATTATTCAAATTTTATGTGCTTTAATGCATGTGTAGGTGACACTGAAGAAAGCACCGAAGAGGCCATACATGTCGTCATAGAGCTAAAAAAGCTTTACGATAAGCTTCTTGGAAAGTGGAAAAAGCAAGGGCAGGAGCTTGAAAGTACAAGGGACGAGAACACCAAGCTAAAAGCATCTTTGGCAAAGCTTGAAGCATTGGTTACTCAAAAGGAAGTCAAGCTCGAGCATATCACCAACCAGCTGGACGAAGCTCAAGCTACCATCGATAAATGGAATTCGAGCCGACATAGGTATGATGATTTTGTGTCTGTAGGTAGCATGGAGACTACTGGATTAGGATTCAATGCTGTGCCCGCAGCCGCGCCCGCTGTTAACCCCACACCTGGGAAAACAAAAGTGAAATCAACCCGTGGGAAGAAGTTTGTGGTTGAAGGAACTCCCATAGAGCAGGAACAAAAACGGAGAAAAAGGTATGTATGCCATTATTGCTTTGAAATTGGTCACATACAACCGTTTTGTTTTAGGAAATTCAACGACGAGAAGAGGATCTTTGTTAACGCAAAGAAATCTAAAGCTAAGATGAAGAAAAAATCACAGAAGGTAAGGAGGAATGTGATGAGATGGGTAAGGAAGGATGAGATGAAATGTAATGTTGTGTTTACTGCTTTTAAGACTAACATTTCAGGCTCGTGGTACTTCGATAGCGGATGTTCCCGTCACATGACAGGTGACAATGCGCTCTTGAGTAAATATCAGGTATGTGACGGAGGATATGTCTTTTTTGGTGGAGGATCGAAAGGTAAGATCATCGGTAAAGGTATTTTAGATGTGCCTGGACTACCTACTCTCAAGAATGTGTTTCATGTTAAAGGGCTTATGGCAAATCTCATTAGTATAAGCCAATTATGCGATGATAATTTGCATGTTAAGTTCAACAAAGATTCTTGTGAAGTGTATGATAGTCAAAATTGTTGTATTATGAAGGGTCAAAGGTCGGTTGATAATTGTTATTTAGCTGATGAACCAAAATGCAACAAGGCACAAGTAGACGATAGCATGTTGTGGCATCAACGATTAGGACATACTAACTTTAAAAATCTTGACAGGCTATCGAAGATGGAGGCAGTTCATGGACTTCCCAAAATCACACAAAAGGGAAAAATTATGTGTGAGAGCTGCCAAAGAGAAAAGCAAGTTCATGCTACTCACAGTGTGATCCAACATACCGAGCAACACTTCGGCACAACAAGGTGCTTCGAGCTAATCCACATGGATCTTGTAGGTCCTGTAGAGGTAAAAAGCATAGGAGGGAAGAGGTATGTCTGTGTTATGGTAGATGACTACTCAAGGTACACTTGGACATTCTTTTTGCGTGAAAAATCCGAAGCTTTTAATGTGTTTAAGACCTTGTTTGCTCGTACGGTTAACTCGTTTGGTGTGAGTATTTCAAGAATCAGGTCCGATCATGGACGTGAATTTGAGAATGCATCATTCTCAAAGTTTTGTGAAAAGAAGGGGATCTTCCAAGAGTTCTCAGCCCCCAAGAGACCACAACAAAACGGAGTGGTCGAGAGAAAGAATCGAACTCTGGTGGAAATGGCAAGAGTGATGTTAGCCTCGAAAAACTTAGCAAAACGCTTCTGGGCAGAGGCTGTGAACACGGCATGTCACATTAACAATCGGGTTAACATTCGACCAGGTACGTTCAAAACTCCGTATGAGATACTGCGAGGTAAGAAACCAAATCTCAAATACTTCCATGTTTTTGGTTGTGTATGTTACATACTGAATGACAGAAAATACCTTACAAAATTTGATGAAAAATGTGATAAAGGTATCTTTTTGGGGTATTCCTTGAATAGTCAAGCTTATCGAGTCTATAACTTGAGAAGCCAAACGATTCAAGAATCTGTCAATGTGGTATTTGATGATTTGAGTAGTGTTACAGATGAGAAGGACATGGAATATCAGGTGGTAGAAGCACTAGTCCCTTCGACAGATGCAACAGAAGATGCTGAGGCAACAGAAGGCACCACATCAAGGAATGCAACAGAAAATGCTGAGACAACAGAAGCCACCACATCACAGATCCCTGAAGATCAAAGTGACAACGAAAAAGATATGGTAGCAGATGTTCAAAAAGGGAGTGAGAAATATGAGCCTTCTCGAAGAATACGCAAAAATCATCCAGTCTCTCAAGTGATAGGTAATGTGAGTGATGGTGTGAAGACACGAGGTAGAGCACCATTAGATTACCGAAAAATGATTTGCTTATCTTCTATTTGCACGTCTTTGCCTGGTTTTATGTGTTTTGTCTCAAAACTTGAACCTAAAAATGTTAAAGAGGCTTTACGTGATGAGTTTTGGGTATTTTCCATGCAAGATGAGTTAAATCAATTTGTTCGGAGTGATGTTGGGTATTTGGTTCGTAGACCTACTGACAGGAATGTGATCGACACAAAGTGGATATTCAAGAACAAATTCAATGAATGTGGAACGATCGTGAAGAACAAAGCTCGATTGGTTGCTCAGGGCTATACTCAAGTTGAATGGGTGGATTTCGATGATACGTTCGCACCTGTGGCACGGATTGAGTCGATTAGATTGTTGTCGAATTATGGTGTGATGTGCGATGAGATGATGGTGTACTGTGATATCATCAGTGCAACTAATATCTTGAAAAATCTGGTTCAACACTCAAGAACCAAACACATTGAAATCCGACATCACTTTATTCACGATTTGGTGGAACAAGAGGTAATCAAGCTAGACTTTGATCAAATCAAAAATCAAATTGTGGATATTTTTATAAAACCCTTGGATTTTGAGAGATTTACCACATTAAGAAGGTCTCTTGGCCTTTGCTTTCGTGATTAAATAAAAAGGGTTTATTTGTTGCATCATGTGTAAAGTGACTATTCTTTTGGATGCAACGTGTTTTTGCCTGTGTGATGGTCTCTGTTACTATAACATGTTCCTCTACACTAACTCAGTATATGTGTGTGTATAATTTATTTAAAGCACAGAAAAAACCAAAGTAGTTTGGGGGGCACGGCGTTCGCTGCGACGATGCTACCTTACAAAATGGTCATCCTCGATTGCTTTCACAAGTTTAGACTAGGGGCACGGCGTTCGCTGCGACGATGCACTCTATGTCACTACAAATGAGTGAATTTTACTTGGTACTGTGCTTGTATGTGTGAATTATGAAAAGCTGAGATATGTGTTAGTGGATGTTATGGTAACATGGTAAATCACATTAGGCGTAAAATCTGTAACGTTTGGGAAGTTACCAGTGACCGATTTTTGTGGGATCTCTCTCTCTATCCACAGTTTTTTGTGAATCTTGAAGCTTTCTATGATTTTTGATTTGTGCCTATCTCTATCTTGGTTTCCTTAAGTTCTAACCCTAAATTTCGAAATTGTGATGAAGATATTTCAACGATTTTGTTTTTTGAGTGTTTGGATCTGTTTTTCTATATATTTATTGCCATGCAATCACATCATCTTCATCACTCTTCATCATCATCTTTGTTTGACGTAGAGAACCTTTGAACTTCTCAAGTTGTTTTTAGTGTTGCGGAAGATGCTATGGTCACAGTACCTGTGGCAGATCTTCGATCGATCTTGCAACGCGTCAACGATATGGAACTCTATCATTTGAAAGCAAAGAAGAACTTTGTCGAGTTTCTTTCTTCCCAAAAAGGGGGAGTAGATGATGCTGCAGCAGATGCAGAGGAAGTAAGAGAACAGGCAAAATGACCACATCAAGAGATCTTTAGAGGAGACAGGGGGAGTTTGTTGGCAGTTGGTTTTTGATGAACCTTCTGTTTGTTTTTGGTGACTTGATGTTGTTTTCTGAACTCTCTAATCGGTTTTTCCTAATCGGTTTTACCTTGTGTTCCCTGCATGTTTAGACAACTGCTGTGTTAGTAATTGCTTGTGCAGGGGGAGCTCGAAGAAAGGGGGAGTGTATGTGTTTTGTGAAGAGATCTTGTTTGGTTTTGTGAAGAAAGGCAAAAAGGGGGAGTTTGTTAGTGTGCGTTAACGTGTGTGTTATGCTCACATGTACTCCAACATTATCGTTTTTGTTTTGCGCTTTCTTCACCGTTGTTTTGCAGAGAGTATGTATGCAGGGGGAGTTTACAGCAAGGGGGAGTGTATGTGTTTTGTGAAGAAAGGCAAAAAGGGGGAGTTTGTTGGAGTTATTTTTCTAACTCAAAATTAAACTCACAAATGATTTATTATTGTTTTGCTCTTTCTTCACGTCTTTGGTTGATAGGAAACTGACCTAGTCAAGACTTGAGATTTGAAGCTGTAAACGAAGGTATTAAGGGGAAGAGTTTCAGTTGCTAAAAAGGAGGAAGTGGAGATAAAGAGAGAGAAAAGAGAGGAGCTTGTTGGCAGCTCCTAAAATCAAGGGAGAAGTGGACTAAATCCAACAACTATCAAACGACCACTTCATCCATGATCAAAGCCACGACTTCAAGCCTTGGGAAGCAAGATTGAGATGCCTATATATACCAAGGAGAAGTCTCAGTTCAGATCACGAAGTCTGAAGATCAAAATCTAGTCATTTGAGTGATCTGTGTACGAATGCTGTTTAGAGTGTTAGGATAACATCGTTTATAGCATTCATTGATTTCGTCGGATTTCGGAGTATAGCTCTTGAATCCAGTTTTCGTTTGTTAATGAGAGTGTCTAATGTTCAAATACCTAGAGTCTTGTAAAGGTATTGAACGTGAGTGTTCATTCTCCATTTAGTCATTTTGCCATAAGGCGTCTTCAAGTTATAATTTATAACTTGAAGAATTTTTCCATCTCTTTGTGTCTTCCATCTTTATTTCCGCTGCAATATTTCTCTGTGTGCACTGGTGTGCTGCCCTAACACAATGCTTAACATCAAAGTATGAAGGAAGCAACACTTTCACATAATACTTATAAATCCGGAGTACGAAGGGTGTAGAGAATATATGAAGGATTATTACATATACTTATATCTTGCTTAGTATGTTGTACTAGATTATATGAAGTTAAAAATAGTTATAATTATGATTTGTATTACATATACCATCTCTGTAGATGGTATATATATATAGAATCACTCAAATTTGTATAATATTTTCAAACTTCTAATTTATAAAGGGCCTTTGTCTCGTACTATTTCTTACCAAATAAGATATTATGATATCATATGTATATTATACACCCTAATCACCATCACAAAATCTTGGGTACACCTGGGTGTACCGTACAACCGGGTTGACCCGTACCCAAAATAGTGTTATTTATATGAGTTGGGTCAGGATATGAGTTCAAATCAGAGTGCGGGTCAAAGTTTAAGTGAAGGTGTGACCCGGGTGTACCCAAGACCACCTCAATCACCATTGCTAATGAGCCCATGTATTTAACCATGACACAAAATATTGATTTTTTATACCATGATTTTGAAACGAAGAACAACATACAACATTAACATTCCAAAAACTGTATGCAAGATAGAAAAATCAATAAATGAAGTTCCGAAGTGAAGGTTTCCAATCCAAAACTAACTTTTAGACTATTCAAATCGATACACAATCTAATCTCTAACCAATTAGTTTAATCAAAACTTACAAAAAAAAAGTCATAGCCTAAAAACTGGTGCATTATTCTGTAATAATTAATAAACCAAATCCATTCATTAAAGCTCTTGCTACCTTCTCCAGAAACATGATTACGATCAAATATATATGATTAATTTGGTTCTTGGCATGCAAGATTGTCTTGTATGATAACAAAAACATATAAATTAATGCAGGCTACCTAAAAATGATTCTGGCAAAGTATATATATCTAAAAACATCCAGAGATGAATGATAATAAACATTAGGCAGCTAACCTTTGAAACCATCTGCCATTGAGTCTTTTGAGTGGCTACGACACACGCGATCATCCAGGCGAACGAGCACAGCCACCGGGCAGGAGAAACCTGAACTTGTCCGCATTCTGAATCACGTAAGCAGGAACATGTACAGCAGATGCAGATCGAGGTAATGATCCCAACCTCTTGAACAAGTCCTTGAAAGTGTACTCCTCAGGCAGCATGTCAAACAGATCATCGCCATTGCAGATGATTCTCTGAATCCTCGAATGCTCCAAGAAGTCTTTACGCCTCACCCGCTCTGCGTGGCTGTATGCTTGCATCTTGAACACGAACTCGCTTATGTAACGGAAGCAGAAGCTGCAGTGCCAGCCGGAGTCAGCTAGGAGAACATCAGTTTGGCGTGAATGCCTGTATTGCGTCCACTGGTTGAAAACATGCGCGGTTGGGTGCCAATTGGTGTAGTCATCTTGGAACTCGAATGAATACAGATAGTTCTTCATTTCTAGGTGAAGCACGGGAGGTATCCCGTCGCACCATTGCAGCAGTTTGACAGTGTGAGGAGTTGGTATCTCATCAGTATCCCCCACAATGAGAAGGTCACCAACAGCTATACCAGCGAGGCGAAGCAAATGGTTCATAGCTCGGCGCTGCTCTGCTTCGACTTTGAATGGCTCGTGAGAGCCATGTGTGGCAAGGCGCCCGGGGAACACACCGTGGGCGATCTTGCCCTCAGCAAAGGTGAATCTGTTGCGATTCTCAGCAAAGAAGAGAGGCTTTGGGATGCCTGTGAAGGTAGTGTTGGCTTCCAGGATGACAAATTTAGTGACATAAGGGTAGAGCTCTTTCCACCTGATTTCTAGCAAGTCCAGTTCATTGCTGAATATGATTGCATCAAAGACACGACGTGGCTCGGATCGCAAGGACCAACCGTGGAGACTGCATAGATTGTTGATGGAGACATTTTCTGCATAATAATGAGGTAAGTAATGCTCAAATGGAGCTGGAGGAGTATCCCAAAGAGGGCGGATCAAGTAGGAGATCTTCTCAGCATGTACTATGATTGCAACGACAGAAACAGAACCGAGTATTAGCAGTAACATGCGCCGGAAATTCCGAGATGCCCGCCTAGTGGTGAGACGTGAGCTTGGGGTCATCCTGTGATCTGTATGGTTAATCAATCAACAAATGCAAAGAACTTCTCTTCACTGCTTCAAATGAGGTCAGAGCATAAAATAAAATTCATGTGAAATGATTGATCCAAAACAAATTAGACAATTTCCATCCTCAGACAAAACAAGGCAGATCCTATTCAGCATCACACACTTTTTTCATTTTCCTTTTCAAATCAGTACATCTAGAGAGGGTCAATTTAAGACAGAAATGAAGCTAGGAAGCAAGCATAATCAATAGTCCAAATGGAACTGGGGATTGTTTGGCTAGATCCTAAAAGCTCGATGCACGACAAGATAAGGTCATCAATTCATTGGACTCCTTGCAAGAACCACAAATCAAGAAAGGAAAAAAGAAAAGTAACCAATAAAGACTATAGTATACTCAAAGAAGGGTCCCCTGTACTCATTCAATATTGGCTTGTGTTGTGGATCATATCAAATTCGAGCTTTAAACGCATGAAAACAAGATCATCTATGAAACTAGAACTAAGAAAAGGCAAAAAACCTGGCATCACAATACTGCTTAAGATCACAAAGCTCGACCAACGGCGCCTCATAAACTAAAGGGTTAGTTACAGAACTCTCCACTTTGACCCTGCATTCCATTATTAAGGATCATCATCATCATGCATCATCATCAATAACCTCATGAACTAACACAAATATCATGGGAATATCAGAACTCCCCATGTAATCTCTGTTCACTTCAGTTATACCAAACCATCTTTGATTTTTTTGTACATTTAACAAAAATTTTAGAGCTTCTTCTCTCACTACACTAGTTAATTCCTAAATGTTGGCATGCAGCTAAAGAAAGGTACTCACTACTCACTCCATATTATTTTCAGAAAAAATTAATATTTCCCATATTTGTTTTTTCAAAAATCGCAGCAGAACAGCAGAGATAGCCTGAAGAAGCCGAAATCAAGTTAGAAACAGGATATTTCTCAATGTCGTAGAAATAAACGCAAAAGGAAACCCTAAATATTACGATTTCATGAAACTCCTAATCATACTAATGCATGAATCTAAAGCCGGAACTGGATTCTGTAGCGAACCAAACAGTAAAAAAGATAATGCTAATTTTCAATGCAGCTTAATAATTCTTTTTTCCTCTTTCTTCTTAAATTTTCTGGAGATTCTTCCACTTCACCCTTTCAATTTCCAGACCCCCTCCCACCCAAAAATAGAAAAGAAAAAGAACAATGGTGTGTATGCATCGCATAAACAAGCTTAAACTATGGAATTACAAATCCGTAAGCTTAAAACAAGGGAACTACCTGTCATTGCACGAGTACGTAGACGAATGAAGCTGATATGTGTTTACGTGCGTGTTTTTGTAGAGAGAGAAGACACGCTTCGATGAGAGAGAAGGTCGGAGATGGTGATCGATTTCTCTCTAATCTCTAATTTTTTGCTTTTCAAAACGCAAGATTGTGTATTTTATTCGCTAATTTACGCTATTAATTGCTATTTACTCAAATAATTTCATTGGTTTTTCGATTTCAATATGGTTATTATTCAAATTTTTAGTCATTTATGGAGACGATTTATTTTGTACTCCCAGTGACATTGTTTCTAAAAATAAATGAGGAAGATATTTTAGGATGAATTAAAATAAAAAGAAAGAAAGATATTTGAGATACATAAGGAATATTATATTTTTAATTTTTTAGTAAATATGGCACACGGTTTATATAGGTCTTCATCTTTTTTTTTTTCTTGAAATCTTCATAGGTTTTCACCAAAAAAATTTAAATGGAATACACACGTAAAATCATCATGAATTTTAGAGTTCCAAACTAGATAATAAGATGCATGGGACAAAAGTAAGCTTGAATGCTTAATTTTTTTTTTTTGAGAGATAAATGACGAAATTCAGATTAAAATTCTTTTAGCTAATTAAAGTTTTATTTTATTGGATTTTCAAATTCTTAATTAATACGTATGTATATTAAATAAATATGTACATTAACTAAACCCAAAATTCTGGAATTTGCAATCTATATATATATATATATATATATATATATATATAAGCTCAATCACTTTCAAAAATAATAAGTTATATTTTCTCGCCAAAAAATACCTTACTATTTTTGGAAATAATTTTTTGTTTCTAATTTTTTTTTATTAATTTTGTCTACTCTAGATAATAATAATAATAATAATAATAATAATAATAATAATAATAATAATAATAATAATAATAATAATAATAATAATAGATATAAAATTCATACAAAAACATACTAAAAATTTAATAAATGTAAATCATATTAGAAATTCTATTTTTAAGATATATATATGGAGAGGTTCAAGAAAGAACCACTAAATAAAAGAAGAATGAAGAACCATTTTCAGCCATTCGATCATCAAGATCTACGGTGGATTCATCATCGTGTTGGATGAATGCAGATCCTTTGTTCGAATCCTGAAGGGAGCAATTTTTTTTTATTTTTTTGAGTGCATTAATTTTAACAGCGAATGCATTAATTTTTACAGTGGATGCATTAGATTTGATGGTTCTCACAAATAATGTAGTTCTCTCTAGAACCACACCATATATTTCTATATACAGGGTCGCATTCTATGAAAACCACGAACTATTGAACGTTTATCAAATTATATTAAACGTCTCAGTAATTTCGTTGCACATGGCGTGAATAAATGCTGACCGTTAGATTAGATAAGATCAACGGCTGAGATTTGGTATCTGTTCTTTGAATATTTAGTGGTCTCCATTGAATGCGACCCTATATATATATATAATTATTTATCTACAAATTTATATTTTAAGCTAAAGAGTTCTAAAATGAACAAATATAAGTTTAATCTTTGTAATTGCATTAAATTGTTATAATAAAAAATATAAATATGAATAATATACTATATAGTAAAAATATAAAAAACAAAATAAAATAAACAAATTTTAAAATGTTATGATCCTTCATCATGACAAATTTTAAATTTCTTCTTTGCTAGGTTGTATTTGTTAATTTTATCAAAATACAAATTTTAAAATTAAACTATATATTCATTAAATATAATATATATATATATATAATATTAATACACAAATACATATATATAGGAAAAAGTTATAATAATAATGCTATATTTCGTGAAAAATGAGAATGATTGAATAAGTCAATATATAGTGTTGAATAAGCTGCTTGTATTGACTGAATAACAAAATTCAATTAATTAGATATAATTTTCACTCCCTCCAGGATTCGAACCCAGGTAAAAATGTTATTCAGTCATTACAAGCGGCTTATGCAACACTATATACTGGCTTATTCAATCATTCTCATTTCTCACGAAAGATAGCATTCTTAGTATAACTCACCCTATATATATATATATATATGGGCGCGCTCCAGTGAGACCCCCTATTTTTCGTGTAACATGAGTACAATGAATAAGACATATAATACTAATGAACAAAACGTATATCTAATGAACAAGATGTATATATTGATGAAAAGTAAAATTTAAAAAATTCGTAATGAATAAGATATATATACTGATGAACAAGGCCGTATATACTGATGAACAATGCAGTATATACTGATGAATAACAAAATTTAAAATATTCTGCTCCCTCCAGGATTCGAACCCTGCGAAAAAAAATCACTCTCCAGATACAATCTCAGCCATAGGATTGATAAAATAAACGCATCAGATCGTGCCCTAGATCTCACTAAAATTAGAGGGTCTCATTGGAGCGGCCCCCTATATATATGGGTGGGCTATCGTGAGAGCACATCTTAAAATAAGAAATAAGAGCAATTTTTAATGTATGAATTTTATGTAGAACACGTATGAATTCGTTGTATAAAGGTATGAATTGTGAAAAATAAATTTTGTTATATTTGGGAGTCGAACTCAGGACCATAAATCCATCCAACATGATTACGAATTAACCGTAGATCTTGATGATCTAAATAGGGGTGGAGCAAAATACCGAAAAATCGGTATACCGCACTTACCGTACCGAAAAAATACTGAAAATACCGAAATTTCGGTATACCGAAAATTTCGGTACGGTATTGTACCGTACCGAAGATTTTCGGTACGACAACGGTATCATTTTCCTCATACCGCGGTATACCGATATATACCGATACCGCAGTATATGCCGAAAAACCGGTATATACCGTTGTTTAGGTATATACCACTGGTATATACCGAAAAAATCCGTATGTCGTCAGAATCAATTATATATATATATATATATATATATTATTAGTGGTAAATTATTTTTTTGCTTTGTTGAAGAAGTGGAGTTTGATTGTTAGAAAGTTATTTGTATTTGTTTAATGAAATTTCAATATGTACAAATATACGGTATATCTTAATGGTTTGACAATTTAGGCATGAAACGATATAACAATAACTTCGGTAATACCGTAAGGTATGGTATACCGACTTTCGATACGGTATACCGCACTATCGGTACGACAACGGTATGAAAATTCTCATACCGAAATTTTCGGTATGCCGATCTTCGGTATACCGAAAAGTACGGTACGGCAACGGTATGGAAATTCTCATACCGCAATTTACGGTATGGTATACGGTATGACGAAAAAATTTCGGTATACCGTGCCGATCCACCTCTAGATCTAAAGGCTGAAAATGATTCTTATTTTATATCTTAAGAAATGCTCTTATTTTAGTCATTCCCTATATATCATTTTCAGCCTTTAGATCATCAAGATCTACGATTGATTCGTAATCCTGTTGGATGGATTTATGGTCATGAGTTCGAATCCCAAAGGTAGCAAAAATTTATTTTTCACAATTCATACATTTATACAGCGAATTCATACGTGTTCTACATAAAATTCATACATTAAAAATTGTTCTTATTTCTTATTTTAAGATGTGCTCTTACGGTAGCCCACCCCTATATATATTAGTACTGTGTATATTTCAGTAGAAATTTTATATAAGTTATTTTAATATAATGTATGTATATATATATATATATTATATCATCTTTAATGTTGTCATGTATGAACGAAATTAAAATTCAGGGCAAATTCCGGAATGAGCTAAAGTTTATGTATTTATATTGCAACTTTATATAGTTGAAAAAATAGCAAAATTCACTAATAGTTTGTGGATTTACAGTCAATTAACGCCTCAAAAAAATATATTATGAAATGCAAATAAGTAAAAAGTAATTAAAAGTTCCAAAAATCCTTTCAAAACTAATAGAAAATTTGAAAGAAAAATAGCTAGATA
This sequence comes from Salvia miltiorrhiza, assembly GCF_028751815.1. Classification (NCBI taxonomy): domain Eukaryota; kingdom Viridiplantae; phylum Streptophyta; class Magnoliopsida; order Lamiales; family Lamiaceae; genus Salvia; species Salvia miltiorrhiza. The sequence goes on along the minus strand of NC_080392.1, from coordinate 6,416,953 downwards.
TTTTGGTGGAAATTTTTTAAATAGATAATAATAATAATCGTTAGTTAAAAAGGTTTTGTCAAGATCTTCGTCATTCATTTTATGGCCTCCAGCTATAAGATGGTTTTATGTTCATTTTAATGCTATCATCTTTATTAGAGCTATTTTATATAATAATATAAGTAACTTATAGAATTTTATTTTCTTAATATAATATTCTAAAAAATCTAATTTTTGACTGTGCATCGCACGGGAGTAATACTAGTTTACCTCAATTATACTTCAATTTGAATCAAATTATACATAGACTAAAACGTAATCGTTAGCATAAAGTGGATACTAGATTGGTAGTTCATACATTGCGAAATCATAATAGAAAATAGCAACATATCAAACCTGAAGTTTCGGGTTGAGGGATTTCGGTTGGGGCATGCTTAGGAGCCATGCCCACAATTGATTTCACCTATCTATGTCCGAAGGAAGAGATGACGAGGCAAGCGATAAGTGCATTCGCTCCCATGAAACCAACCTTTTCATGTTCGCGGTCATATGTCACAAGTGTATTCTGGAAAATTATAGCTGCCACAAGAAGAGATGCATATTATATCCATCCTTCAATAGTACTCATTCCGTCCCATTATTGTTGTCCTATTATTTAACTCTTTAAAAGGTGTGAGTCTTATAACTTTTAACCAATTTACACCCTTTTCTTAATTCACATGTTCAAAAAATTTGGGATAACAATAATAGAACGGAGGGAGTATGGTTTAGACCACATGATAAACCAGACAGCACCTCCCAAAAGAGTGGTTGAATCCTTTCAATTCTGGAAGATCATATCCCAAGACAGTATGCACTATGCACCTTTGAGTGTTGTATGCCAGAACAAAAAGAATCAATGACCATAAAAGATATTTCTATTCAATGCTAAAAACAGTGTAATATATTACTCCCTCTGTCCCAACTAACTTGATCAATATTTCTTTCTGAGGCCGTCCCAACTAAGTTGATCAATTTCCTTATATGAAATAAATTGAGAAAGATCTTTATAGGGGTGCCACCGGTTCAGGAACTGCCAGTTTTAGGCCCGAACCGGTGGTTCAGGGGCGGAAAATGTATGAACCGTAACCCGCCCGTGGGTTATCTTTAAGGGTCGATTTTCGGGCCCATAACCGTCGGTTCCGGGCCGGGCCGAAGACCGACAGTTTTCGGGCCGAAACCAGCCAGTTCCGATTTTCTTCCTTTTTTATTTTTCTTTATTCTTTTTTTTATGAAATTAAATGATTGTGTTGAAACTTCGAAATTTTTTACTTTACAAGAGTTGAATTTTTTTGAAATTACTCAACTTAAATAATATAATAATAACTTATAAGTTATAAATATATGTTGTATTTTATAAATTTTGAAATTACTCAACTAAAATAATTTTGAAATTACTCAACTTAAAAATCTTAAATAGTATAATAACTTACAAGTGTTGAAATTTGAAAATATAATACTCCCTCCGTCCCAAAAATCTTTACACGTCTGATTTCAGCACGGGAATTAAGGAGTTGTAGATTAGTGTTTTAAGTGTGTAGTTAATAAAATATAAAAATGATAAAGTATGAGAGAGAAGGTAATAAAAATGATAAAGTAAGAGAGATAAGGTAATAATTATTACCTTATTTAGAAATGTGTCAAGATTCGCGGGACGGCCTAAAAAGGAATACGTGCCAAGATTCGTGGGACAGAGGGAGTAACTTACTTACAAGTGTTAAAAATATTATAACTTACAAGTAGGGCTGTAAATTCGAGTTGCGGGTATCGGGTATACCCTCACCCGTCCCGATACCCGCACGGGTATAGGGTACGATACCCGCAAATTCTCAAAAATCGCGGGTAGAGGGTACCCGCGGGTACCCGCATACCCGCAATAAATATTTAAAAATTAAAATTAAATAATTTTATTTAACAATATTAGGAAATAGGAATTAAACCAAAAAATTATGTTTAATGAGGGTGTACTTAAAGTTCTGGCTGCAAGCATGCTACTACAACATCAAAATTTTGCCGCTATTATATTGTTCTTGCTTGATCTTCATGTTGTCTATGTGTGATGTCTAAGGCAGGGACAATATCATCTGTCATTTTATTTTATTTATGCAAACTCAGTTTATTTATGATTTGTTTAGGTGTAGTTCTAGAAAGCAAGGTTGTACGCTTAGGTTGATCTGGTATCTGCTTTCATGTAAGGTATTGCTTTTAAGCTCATCTTTTTTTAATAAGTCAAATCTATTCTCTTTTTAGTCAGTGCTTGGCTTGGTTTGTTAGTCATCGTTGATTTAGTGTTTGAACTTGAATTTTGATCGTTGTGCTTGTTTGTCAGCTGTTTATTTATTATTTATTCCTCACTGTTTTTATGGATAATCGATGAAATAGAAAGGATATTTTCAATTTTTTTTTGTGAAATGCGGGACAAAATACCCTCTCGCGGGACGAAATACCCTCCAGCGGGACCAAAAACCCGTAAAATTACAATTAAAAAAAAAATTTGTGGGACTGTGAGGGTACCCTCATACCCGCAGCGGGTATCCGCTACGGGTATTCGGGTACCCGCATCGGGGAGGAGGGTCGGGTGAGGGTGCGGTTTTCGGTAGTTTTCGTCTCACGGGTACCCGCATTTTGCGGGTAGGGTACCCGCGGGTACCCGATTTTACACCACTACTTACAAGTGTTAAAAATATAATAAGTTACTTACAAGTTTTAAAAATATTATAACTTACAAGTTTTAAAAATCTTCTTTTTTTGAAATTAAATGACTTGTGTTGAAATATTGAAATACAATAAAGGAAAAAATAATTCTAACGCATTCACAATCAAAATAATGCATAAAAATTGATAATCTTCATTGAATTAACTCTATGCATGAAAAATGTTAAAAATTGATAATCTTCAGGAACCGCCGGTTCCGGGCCGAACCGGTGGGCCGCGGGCTGGAATATTACGAACCTGAACAAGTAATTTTCAGGGTCCAACAACAGCTTTTGTCCATTGCCAAATATCATTTCAACGAACGGAAAAGCTTTTGATAGTTGTGCTGCATCGCTGGAGAAGTATCAACATTTAACATCACTGTGTACATAATATAAGTGATAGGAAACTTAAAATTATCAAATGAAAGTCATATAACCTTCCAGCCCCTGAGAAGCAGATATCATTGTTATTAGGTCAGGACCTTGTATTCTTTTGAGGGACTGGGTTTCCTTGAGAAGCTACATGCAGAAATGGGAGCTTAGCAACGAAACAATATCTCTCAAGACTTTCAAAAGTAGTAATCCACAAAATGAAAATTACAACTGCTTTAAAGGCCTCAAATGCCGCATCTGGAAGATAAGCATAGGTTGTGCCACTATCCAGAACAGTTCCATGCTAGCCATAAAAAACATTGGGATTTAGGGGCAGCTTTTTCCCAGTAACACGAATCTCATTCAGCTCGATATTGTAATATGGACTGTTGCCATCCCGAAACTAGAGTAAATGTGTGAGATGTATCGAGTGTACTTGTTAGGATAGAGCCTAACACTCAATTGTAAAACCTCAAAAGTCTTCCTAAACGTACCTGCGAATAGAGTCGGTATGTGTAAAAGCCATTTCACTAGGGGGGAAATTCCTCCAGGAACCATTGAACCACCACTCACATCTATTCCACCATAGCACAACGAAAATGAATCATTGATTACACCTTTCTCAACAAGCTGATCCATGATACTAATATCTCCACGACCTAAACCCATTATTCCATCCGCATGTTGGCTGTAAAGATCCCCTGTTTCCATATTCTCACATCCAAAAGTAGCTCGTTGTGGTTTCAGACACTTTGATTGCAAAATAAAATTATGTCTACTCCCAAGATCCCACGGCTAGAACTCATTTCAGCATATTGTCTTTCATAAATATATTGTTCTCTATCAGCATCACAAGTGCAATAAGTGTCGCACTTTAGAGGTTTGTAGGTGCTTGACAAATCTGGTTGGAACCTCGGATCCTATTATAAGAAAGAGACCTCAATAAATTTGATAAAATAATACAAAAAGAATAATGTAGATTACTTGTATATAAACAACTGTAGTAAGTAATGTAACTACTATAAGCCGCAGACATTTGATCACTAATTTCTTAGCAACAAAAACTGCAACTAACACAGGCAATTGTAGCAAATAATAAGCAATCGAGTATCGTATCCACAAGGACTATTACAACGAATCACTTTAAGTAATCCTAAATAAATTCTAGTAATATTCAAGCAAACTCAAATAAGAATGAAGAATAAAACTTAAACCTAAATAAATTCTAGTAATATTCAGGCAAACTCAAATAAGAATGAAGAATAAAACTTAAATCAAAACAAAGCAAATAAAATATGATAAAAACTCAAATAATAAAACAAACTCTGACTCTAGGGATGTACTATCGTTAATCAAACACATGCATTCAATCTATTAATTCAATTATCAATTTAATCCAACCCTGATGAAAGATCACTATATTATTCACAAGCTTCTCTAACGAACACCTATGAACGTAGATTAATTTACCCCTTTTCACATTCAAGACTCCAAGGAATAAATTAACTCCAAATAGCACACAAAGAATAACTTCCTATAGCTTCACCTGTCGCATTCAAGACTCAAGGCTAACACTATATCATGCATTCCTGAATCAGCTGAACAATTATCGCATTCAAGACTCAAACTGAACAGCTAGACATGTAAATTATTGATCAGATAATTCACAAGAAAACAGGCACCAGGAATAATGAATCACAAGTTGGAGGGCAAATTGATATCAATAAATCAAACACACATATTAAATCAACTTTGTACAAACCCTAGGTTCAGATAAAAAAACTAGCTAGACATCATAAAATAAAATAAAAGCATAAATAAAAGAAAGCAATTGAAATAAATAAAATAGATAAAACCCGGAAGAATGTTGAATGACAGCTTGAATCTTGTAGGAAAATAAAGCTAATCTATGAAAAACAATAAAAGTCTAAGTCTAAAACTGAAAAGATGGAGAAAAGAGGTAAAAAGATGTGTCTAATAGGTCAGGGAAAGGACCTATATATAAGCACAGGAGATAAATACAGTGTAGAACTCGAAAATACTGATAAAATCCGAAAATTCCGAAAATTCCCGAAAATTCGGAAATTCCCGTCGGATACTATTCACTGCTGCGCGACTTTCTTGTTTCGGCCATATCTTTCTCGTCCGAACTCGGATTTGCGAACCGTTTGCACCTACGAACTCGTATCGAGACGAACTACAACTTTCATTAAGACCAACAGTCCAAATTCGAACTCCATTTTTCTGTAAAAATCATCAAATTTCAAGCAAGTAACATATTTCACAAGATAAAGCAATGTAAGCACAAAACAATCATCAAACACTCAATTTCCTATAAAATTAACATCAAAAGAATACTCCCTCCGTCCACAATTTAAAGCCCTACTTCCCCTTAAATTTTTGTCCACAATTTAAAGCCCTATTATGCTTTTTGTACCTTTTTACCCTCCCTCTTTATTTAAAATTACTACCATTTGCCACTAATGGACCCACCTTACAACACCTTTATTATTTTTATATTCTATATTTATTACACTTTATCACTAGTGGACCCACCACACAACACCTTTAACACTTTAGTCAACTACTTTATCACTTTAGTCAACTACCCTTTTATTTCATCCACATCACCATTTTCAGCTTTCTTAGTCTCCGTGCCCACATCAAAGTGGGGCTTTAAATTGTGGACGGAGGGAGTATTAAAAACCATGGAAAAATGAGTGTTATCAACATTCATTCAGTTACCCAAAAGAGTATGGATCATAGTTAGGGCCCTATTGAATCATTAAGTAAGAAATGAGAAGATGGTAGTCCTTTAAAAGGTCAAACAAAATATATCATAGGCTTATTTTATTGAGAAATGAATTTAATATTGATTAGGGAATATATAATTCAAAATGATGATTTAAATCCTAATTATTAAACTTATTTTATTAAGAAATAACCTATTTTCAGCCCTTATACTAACGGACCAATTTGGCCCGAAATATAGCTAAATCATTTTTATGACATCATCACATAAGGAATCGTGAAGGTGTAAGTTATTAAATAAACTCTACTAAATGACTACCCTGTAATATAGCTAAATTATTTTTAATGGCATTTCAATTACCCGTTTAACCGGTAACAGAATACCATTCGGGTATAGATATATGTATATATGTAATTAATTTGTTTATACAATTTCAATATTTAAATTAATTTATTAAATTAAATTTTAATATAAAAGAAAAAAGAAAAAATAGCAACCCTTGAAAGCACAAAGAGCAGACTAAGGGCATGAAACTCGAAAGAAGGCCAAAAAACAAAAGAAGGCTAACAAAAACACCAAATCAGTACCTAATCTCAGGATGATCGTCCATTTCCGACCAGCGACCATGAACGATATTATTCATTGCACGCATACTAGGCTTATTGCTAAGGTCAACCATAAATTCCCTCGGCTGATAACCCATTTCACTCGCATTTCTGAGGCGATATTTTATGCTACTTTCCGGAGCTTCTTGCATTGGCTCTCTTCCCATGCCTTTTCCAGAACCCTTTGGACGACCACGTCCTCGTTTCGGCTCTGAGAGCATCTGTATCCCCTGATTAACCTGCTCCTCTAGCCGACTAATTCGACCAACAAGATCCTCCGACTGCTGAATAATAGGAGAAGACGTTCCAGCTCTGGTCGGACTCATCCATATTCTCTCGTTCGACATATCCATACTGACCTTCGATACCTTCATCCCCAACGGCATGCTGCTTCTCATACTGACTATGCTGCTGTTGCACCTGCTCAACACACTGTCTTTCCACAGGCCGTTGCTCCGCCCCAACCGAAGTCTGTTGCTTCTGCACAACAGTATTCTCAACGTCCTTTGGCTGCAGCTGCCTAGGCTCACGCTGCACATTCTCGGGAATTCGCTGCATATCCGTTTCAGTCTTCTTCTCCACATGACTCGCTTCGTCGTCTTCAGATATATAATTCTCCACGATCCCCTCTTCCATGTCCTCATGACAATTCTTGGTAACAACATCAAGCAAATCCAGACCTGGAATATCCCCATTCATCTCAAACTTCTCATTATCAGCCAGAGAAGCAAAAGCATTACTAGCATCCGTATAATCACTCTCCTTAGGCTTCCAAAGGGAAAACTTTTTGTCCTTTGCAAAACCGGTCCCTGGATCAGTTTGGTTATCTCCCTTTGTCATCACCTTTTCCTTTTCCGAAATCACCTTAACCTGATCCGTGTTCTCCACCCGAGGTTGTTTCTTTTTGCATTTATCAACACTATGCCCAGTGATCCTGCAATGTGTACAGTAAAGATGTAACTTCTCATAATAGAATTCAACGTGATAAGCCATATCATCTCCTTGAACTTGCATCGACTCTTGCAGCGGAAGAGATAAATCAACTTCGACAAGCAGCCGAACATAATGCCCAACATCGGCATAGGTAGACGCCCCATCAATTTTAGTGCCAACGACGTTGCCAATAGCTGTGATAACTTCAGGATGCCAGAACTCCACAGGAAGATTATATATTCTTACCCAAACTTGGCTCAACGAAGAAACTTCCTTATAAGGATTAAACCCTTTCACCCACTCCCTCATACGAAGGGATCCCTTTGACAAATCCCATAACTTTCGAGCCTTAACAATGTTCTTATCCTCCATTGTATCAAACTTCAAGATATAAAAGCCCTTACACATTGGGATCAACTTCCACTCCGAGGAAATAATTCTAACGCATTCACAATCAAAATAATGCATAAAAATTGATAATCTTCATTGAATTAATTATATGTATGAAAAATGTTAAAAATTGATAATCTTCAGGAACCGCCGGTTCCGGGCCGAACCGGTGGGCCGCGGGCTGGAATATTACGAACCTGAACAAGTAATTTTCAGGGTCCAACAACAGCTTTTGTCCATTGCCAAATATCATTTCAACGAACGGAAAAGCTTTTGATAGTTGTGCTGCATCGCTGGAGAAGTATCAACATTTAATATCACTGGGTACATAATATAAGTGATAGGAAAATTAAAATTATCAAATGAAAGTCATATAACCTTCGAGCCCCTGAGAAGCAGATATCATTGTTGTTAGGTCAGGACCTTGTATTCTTTTGAGGGACTGGGTTTCCTTGAGAAGCTACATGCAAAAATGAGAGCTTAGCAACGAAACAATGTCTCTCGAGACTTTCAAAAGTAGTAATCCACAAAATGAACATTACAACTGCTTTAAAGGCCTCAAATGCCGCATCTCGAAGATAAGCATAGGTTGTGCCACTATCCACAACAGTTCCATGCTAGCCATAAAAAACATTGGGATTTAGGGGCAGCTTTTTCCCAGTAACACGAATCTCATTTAGCTCGATATTGTAATATGGACTGTTGACATCCCGAAACTAGAGTAAATGTGTGAGATGTTTCGAGTGTACTTGTTAGGATAGAGCCTGTTGGGAAATTAGACGCAACTAATTCCGCCCGGGATCAAGTGTGACTCAATATTGTGGATATCGACCGATATGAAACGAGAAGAAAAAAAATGACACCGATATTTTTAACGTGGTTCGGCCAAACTGCCTACGTCCACGGACCCACACCAATATATTAGAGAATCTCAAAAGGAGGAGTACAACAAAAATACCACACTGTATTTTGTGTATGCCTACGCAGAGACTATCTCTCAACTCACTTTTATCACTCGTGTATAACTTCCACACTGAAGTTTTCTCTCACAAGAATTTTCTCTCTCTCTCTCTCTCTTTCTCTATCTCTCTCTAGCTGAAAGTTAGATTGTTGTTTTGGTGTTGTGTTTAGCAAGTGCTGCGGAGGGGATTATTTATAGTGAAGGAATTGGAGGTGGTAGGTGAGATGTGGTTGGTGAGAGGTGGTTGGTGGCAGCCATAAAAGAAAGCTGCCACTTTTGACTAACAATCTCCCACTTGAAGACTGATTTCAATCTGTCTTCACACCTCGATCAACGCAGCAGCCTTTCTGTCTTTGTCATTCTAGCAAACCAATTGAAGCTGAGCACAACTTCAATTTATCAATGGTTACTGCCTTTGTAAGCATGTCGGCTGGATTTTGAGCTCCTTGGATCTTTTCAAGTATTAACACCTCATCCTCCAACAGAGATCTGATGAAATGATAACGAAGTCCAATATGTTTCGTTCTAGAATGAAATGCTGAATTCTTTGCCAGATGTATCGCACTCTGACTATCGCTGTACAAGACATTCTTCGTCTGATCAAAACCCAATTCTGCCAACAACCCTTGTAACCAGATCATTTCTTTGCTAGCCTCGGTGATTGCCACGTATTCTGCTTCTGTAGTGGATAAAGCAACAATCTTTTGTATCTGCGAGATCCAACTAACAGCAGTCGTGCCAACAGTAAAGACATAACCGGTAGTGCTTCTCCTGCGATCTACCTCACCGGTAAAATCTGCATCTACAAAACCTTGTAGTGCTACATCACCTCGTCGAAAATACAAGCATCTATCAGTAGATCCACGTAGATATCTCAATATCCACTTTACTGCTTCCCAATGCTGCTTTCCTGGATTTGCCATAAATCTGCTCACAACTCCCACTGCATGAGCGATATCTGGTCTAGTACAGACCATGGCATACATCAGACTTCCAATGGCTGAGGCGTAAGGAATTTTAGCCATGAAGTCTCTTTCCTCCTTAGTCTTTGGAGAGTGCTCTTTGGATAGGCGGAAATGGTTAGCTAATGCTGAGCTAACCGGTTTAGCACTGCTCATGTTGAATCTTTGCAAGATTCGATTGACGTAGTTGGCCTGAGACAGCTGCAAAACACCTTTTTGCTTGTCTCTGTAAATTCTCATCCCGAGAATTTGCTTTGCTTCTCCTAAGTCCTTCATCTCGAACTCCGCTGAAAGCTGCCTTTTCAACTTCTTGATTTCGTTCAAGTCTGAGCCGGCTACTAACATGTCATCAACATAAAGTAGCAAGATGATATAGCTGGACTCGAACCTCTTGAAGTAACAACAATGGTCAGCATTGCACTTCATGTAGCCATTTTTCTGCATGAATCCATCAAACTTCTTGTACCATTGCTTCGGAGCTTGCTTCAAGCCATACAGGCTCTTTTTCAACTTGCACACCAGCTTCTCCTTTCCTTTGACAGAGAATCCATCTGGTTGTTGCATGTATATTTCCTCCTCTAAGTCACCATTGAGGAAAGCAGTTTTCACATCTAACTGCTCTAGATGCAAGTCCTCCGTTGCGACAATACTCAGGACCGACCGGATTGTTGTCAACTTTACAACCGGAGCAAAGATATCTGTGTAGTCAATTCCTTCTTCCTGTTGGAAACCTTTGACTACCAATCTTGCCTTATATCGCTTTGAACCATCATGCTCTTCTTTGATTCTGTACACCCATTTGTTGTGTAGAGCTTTCTTTCCTTTGGGCAACTCAACTAGTTCCCACGTCATATTAGAGATAAGAGATTTTATCTCTTCTTTCATTGCAAGCTCCCACTTGACAGAATCTCCGACTTGACATGCTTCTTCATAAAATTCAGGTTCACCAGCATCGGTCAATAACATCTGATTCATGTACTTCCTGTTCGAAACATGAGGTCGAGATGACCTCCTGGGTATAGGAGTTGGAGCTGGAACTGGAGACTGTGGTGGATCAGCCTCAGAGTTGGGCTCCTCCGTCTGCAAACCTTCATCTGTTTGCTTTGATGTACTGCTCTCTGTAGTATCATCTGGATCAACATATGTTGGATCGTCACTTGTTGTGTCGGTGGACTGCACTGCATTCCTGTCCTTGTACATCACATTTTCATTGAATATGACATTCCTGCTTCGAATGACCTTCCTGTTTTTGTCATCCCAAAAACGGTACCCGAACTCATCTCCACCATATCCAATGAAAGTACATTTTAGTGATTTGGAGTCGAGCTTACTCCTGGCATTATCACTAATGTGTACATACGCGACACAACCAAATACTTTCAAGTGAGAAAGTTTAATTTCTTTGCCGCTCCAAACTTCCTCAGGTATTCTGTACTCCAATGGTACAGATGGTCCATGGTTAACGAGATATGCCGCTGTGTTGACAGCTTCTGCCCAAAATTGTGTTGGCAGTCCTGCATGTATCCTCATGCTTCTAGCTCTTTCTGTCAACGTCCGGTTCATGCGTTCTGCAACTCCATTTTGTTGTGGTGTCCCTGGCAACGTCCTTTCTAACTTGATGCCGTCCTGGTAACAAAATTTCTTGAACGCCATATCTTCGTATTCTCCACCATTATCGGATCTCAACTTCTTTATCCGTAAGCCAGTTTCATTCTCCACCATGGCCTTCCACTTCTTGAACACCTCAAACACCTCTGACTTGTGTCTCAAGAAGTAAACCTACACCTTTCTCGAGTGGTCATCGATGAAAGTCACAAAGTAAGACTTTCCGCCAATGGATGAAACTGCTGCTGGGCCCCAAACATCTGTGTGGACTAACTCAAGCTTTACTTGCTTCGGAGTTCTACCACTGGTATTGAAACTCACCCTCTTCTGCTTCCCGAAGATACAACTTTCGCAAAAGTCTATATCAACAGACTGAAGCTCTGGTAGTTTCCCTTTCGAATGCATATACTTGAGCCCTTTCTGGCTCATGTGCCCAAGTCTTTGGTGCCACAGATTTGCATTCTTCTTGCTATCAGCAACTGCAATTGTCACACACGCATTCATCGTTGTGTATAGGCTTCCAGTATCCTTGCCACGTGCAAGAATCATTGCGCCCTTAGTGATTTTCCAATAATCACCAGAGAAGTGTGTATCACATCCTTCTCTTGACAATTGCTTGACGGAGATCAAGTTCTTCCTCAACTCTGGAATGTGTCTCACGTCCTTCAATTTCCATACAGATCCATTGAGTTTGATCTGTACTTCTCCTATGCCCACCACGCTGCATGGATGATCATCTCCAAGATATACTTCTCCGAAATTTCCCGACATGTAATTTATGAAGGAATTTCGATTCGAGGTGGCATGGAAAGATGCTCCAGAGTCTATAACCCAATACTCGGCCCTTTTCTCCATGGAACATATCAAGGCATCGCCTTCTTCTTCAGCCACAACATTGGCTTCGGTCTTTGTCTCGTTTCCCTTTGAAGGTACTTTACACTGCGTTCTGTAGTGTCCGACCTGACCACAGTTCCAACATTCAACAGACTTTGATTTGTTGGAATTCTTGTGGATCCTGGAGCTCTGCCTGCCATTCCTTGACTTGCTCCGTCCACGCCCTTGACTTCTGTTTGAGTTTCTGCCTCTGCTTTCTGCATTTAAGGCGGCACCTGAAGTGGAGGTTACATCTGACTGTCTCCTGATCTCCTCGGTTAAGATCATGCTCACGACATCATCGAACTTCATTTTGGACTTACCGGCAGAGCTGCTAATGGCCGTAACTGTGCCATTCCAGCTCTCAGGTAACTGCCCAAGTATTAACAAAGCCCGGACCTCATCATCAAAATTGATGTCCACCGTGGTAAGTTGGTCCGTCACTTCGTTGAACTCGTTCAAATGTTCTCCAAATCTTCCGCTTTCCGTCATTTTCATATTGAACAATTTCTTGATCAAATGAACTTTATTTGTTGCAGACGGCTGCTCGTACATGCTGGATAAAGCTTTCATGAGAGACGCTGTTGTCTTCTCATGCTTTATGTTGAAGGCGACTGACTTTGATAAGGTCAGTCTGATTGCGCCGAGTGCTTTTCGATCAAGCACCTCCCACTCGTCGTCCTTCATATCCACTGGCTTTTCCTTCAAGGGCTTATACAGGTCCTTCTGGTACAAGTAATCCTCCATTTGCATTTTCCAAAATCCAAAATTCACACCATTGAATTTCTCCATTTTGGAAATTTTATCGTCTGTCGACATTGCTCCCACTCGATCAAAAAACACGATAATTTTCTCAAAAAATTCGTTTCTGATGTGGAGGTTCAGTTTACACTGCAACCACAGAGCATACTAAGAATTTTAAAAGAATAATTACCGTTGCGCACGAAACACTGTTCGCAAAATTTACTATTCACGAATTCACTATTCATGTGAATAGTACCAGCGCAAGAAAAAAAATATTTTCGCCACCAACGTGGCTCTGATACCAGTTGTTGGGAAATTAGACGCAACTAATTCCGCCCGGGATCAAGTGTGACTCAATATTGTGGATATCGACCGATATGAAACGAGAAGAAAAAAAATGACACCGATATTTTTAACGTGGTTCGGCCAAACTGCCTACGTCCACGGACCCACACCAATATATTAGAGAATCTCAAAAGGAGGAGTACAACAAAAATACCACACTGTATTTTGTATATACCTACGCAGAGACTATCTCTCAACTCACTTTTATCACTCGTGTATAACTTCCACACTGAAGTTTTCTCTCACAAGAATTTTCTCTCTCTCTCTCTCTTTCTCTATCTCTCTCTAGTTGAAAGTTAGATTGTTGTTTTGGTGTTGTGTTTAGCAAGTGCTGCGGAGGGGATTATTTATAGTGAAGGAATTGGAGGTGGTAGGTGAGATGTGGTTGGTGAGAGGTGGTTGGTGGCAGCCATAAAAGAAAGCTGCCACTTTTGATTAACAGAGCCTAACACTCAATTGTAAAACCTCAAAAGTCTTCCTAAACGTACCTGCGAATAGAGTCGGTATATGTAAAAGCCATTTCACTAGGGGGGAAATTCCTCCAGGAACCATTGAACCACCACTCACATCTATTCCACCATAGCACAACGAAAATGAATCATTGATTACACCTTTCTCAACAAGCTGATCCATGATACTAATATCTCCACGACCTAAACCCATTATTCCATCCGCATGTTGGCTGTAAAGATCCTCTGTTTCCATATTCTCACATCCAAAAGTAGCTCGTTGTGGTTTCAGATCACTTTGATTGCAAAATAAAATTATGTCTACTCCCAAGATCCCACTGCTAGAACTCATTTCAGCATATTGTCTTTCATAAATATATTGTTCTCTATCAGCATCACAAGTGCAATGAGTGTCGCACTTTAGAGGTTTGTAGGTGGTTGACAAATCTGGTTGGAACCTCGGATCCTATTATAAGAAAGAGACCTCAATAAATTCGATAAAATAATACAAAAAGCATAATGTAGATTACTTGTATATAAACAAGTGTAGTAATTGTTGGAATAAGGCTGAGTAGTGATAAAACTACCGTGTTCGTAGTAGGAATAAATTGGTGGATTGATTATTACTAGCGTATCTAGGATAATTGGTCTAAACTGGGTTCCTCCATCTTAATGCTATTAGAATATTAATTCTAAATAAGCAGGCCTGGCCGTCTCCAGCTGTTTATCGACACAATAAGTAGGAATTGAGGTACGTCCGTTGCGTTCACGGTATCCTATAATTGATTGGTTGATATGGATTAATTTATCTTTACGTCGATGATCAGAGCATTAAATTAATATGGATTTATTCGAGCCGAGTTATCTTTCATTGATTATTTTCTAGTGTTATTTTAATTGATTTAATTTGCTTTCTTAGGTTAATTAATATTTTCTCAAAATTAAAGTGTGGTGGGTACACCAAAAATTAGGTCTTAGGGAATTGAATGATTTTACATGCTCTCTGTGGTTCGACCCTGCTTATCGCTAGACTAATTTAATTCTTGAAAAATTGCAGGAATTATTTGATGGATACGACGTCCACCATTCATCTATCATTAATCAAATTAAGGGTTAATAGTGTTTTATGTCCCGAACTTTCAGCATTTTTCATAAAATGTCTCGAACTTTCATTTTCTCCTAAATTTTTTTTGAACTTTTAGTTTTTTCTATAAAATATCTCGCTATACAAAATTCAATGATGGAAATATAACAAGAAATCTTGAACTTTCAGCGTATTCCAACGATGGTGGTTTCTAAAATGATTTTCCAATAATGACGGTTCCCAAAATATTTCTTTCAGCGAGATAATCCATCTTTTTGTCACCAAATTTCGTATAGCGAGACATTTAATGAAAAAAAACTCAAATTTCAAATTTTTTTAGAGATAATTAAAGTACGAGACATTTTATGAAACAATAAATCTATGCAGCCACATTGTGGCCACCCACATACTAATATAATAAGGATAATCTTGATTTATTTAATTTATTTTTTTAAATAAAAATAGGATTTAGTTATTTTATTCTATTATCTACATTGTACTTATTTTTTTAAAATTTTTTTGCATTTTTTATTTTTTATTTATTTTTTAATAAAAATAAAAAAGTTACCAAAAATTGCAAAAAAAAATAACTATAATGTAGAGAATATGATAAAATAACTAAATCTTATTTTTATTTTTAAAAATAAGTTAAATAAATTAAATTATTTTTTACTTAAGTAAATTGTGGGTAGCCACAATGTGGCTGTTTAGCATTACTCTTTATGAAAAACGCTGAAAGTTCAGGATATAAAACACTGCTAACCCTTAAATTAATTAAGCTAACTAGAGTATAGTCGATGAAATAATATATGATTTATTTTGAAACAATTAACTAGATTATTATTTTATTGTACCAAAAAAGTTGACCATGAGGTTTTATAATGAAATTGTAATTTTTGTGAAAATGTTCGACTTTCATGTCATTACATCTTGAAATAAAATAATAAAGTTTGCAAAACTATAAACCACAAAATTGGTTGACTGAATACAAGAACTACATGTTTCTTAGTATGAGAGAAAGGTTCAAAAGAGATCTGTCGCTGAGAGACTCACAACCACCAAAGGAATCACTTAAAACATGAATCGCCAAAAGAGAGTTCGTATCCACTCCAATAGCTCCAAGATCATGTTCGAAGCAAATCCCAATCCCAAGCAGAAGTGCATATAAACTCCTCCATAAGAACCGTCGTCGTGAACCCTATACGCTTACTAACGACCACCAAAACCTCTCCCCTATAATATCTGAAACATCAACGTCCAGCCGGGTGACCCCACGTCGAGGAGGCTTCCACCATCGCGAATCCTCCCCCGGCATAGCTCTTTGAAACTGTAAAGCA
This sequence comes from Salvia miltiorrhiza, assembly GCF_028751815.1. Lineage (NCBI taxonomy): Eukaryota > Viridiplantae > Streptophyta > Magnoliopsida > Lamiales > Lamiaceae > Salvia > Salvia miltiorrhiza. The sequence goes on along the minus strand of NC_080392.1, from coordinate 6,400,827 downwards.
TGATATCGCTACCCAACATAGCATTATTAGTATTCCCTTTAGAAACCCCATGTTTATGTTTCTGCCCACAAAGAAATCTCCAAACAGACCATAACTTCCAAGTCCAACATCCCCAAACTGCGCATGAATTGTTCGACAAAAGTCCCCCAAGCTCAACATATCTCCTAACTTCCTACAACTCAGATTCTTCCCACACTTTCTTCACTAAATCATAAAAAATGAGTAGCGGATGCCTATACACCTACACCAAGAACAAATTCCTTTGTTTGGGACATGATGCCGATTGAGGTTGGCATCAGTTGCGATGAGGTTATTAATGGTTCACCATGCAAAATAATACTATCTAATATTGCACTCACCCAAATGAAATGAAATACCGACGTTCAGGAGACAGTCACATGTATAGGAAGACCTCTCAGACGTAGATGGTTTATCAACCAAATAGGTTATCGATCAATTCTTGTATCATTTTACTGCTCACGGATTGCCTATTTCATCCTCAGCATGATGGCCTTCTCTATTATATTACATAAAGAATCCTAATAAATCTCACAACAATCTAGCTAGGACAAATTAGATCATATCCAAATAAAATAAAATACAACTCACAGGACTATGAAGGAGACACCTCGTAGTAAAAAGAGACTTTGTGATTGCCTTCTCTATAAACATGAGAAATTCAATAGATGACATATTTGCTTAACTCAATTCCCTTCTCTATTGATAAGCAAAATCCAGTAACAAACACATCTGCCTTCTAGCAAGTATATAAGATAAGGAAAATAAATGCGAGGCAGCAAACCTGAGAAAGCATCTGCCGCTGACTCTTTGAGTTGCAGAAGCTGCAAATTGCTTCTCCCACCTGATTATGCAGGGAGAACACATCTGAATGAAATGCCGATCTGTACGGAGACGGGGTTCATCATCCGGGTGAACGAGAACAACCTCCAGGCAGAAGAAACCTAAACTTGTCCGCGTTCTGTATCAAGTAAGCAGGAACGTGGACAGCAGAGGCGGACCGAGGTATTGATCCCATCTTCTTGATCAAGTTCTTGAAAGTATACTCCTCGGGCAACATGTCAAACAGATCATCACCCTTGCAGATGAGTTTCTGAATCCTCGAATGCTTCAAGAAGTCTTTATGTTTCACCCGCTCTGCGTGGCTGTATGCTGTCATTTTGAACACGAATTCGCTTAGATACCGGAAGCAGAAGCTGCAGTGCCACCCCGAATCCGAGAGGAGAACATCAGTTTGGCGCGAGTGTCTGTATTGGGTCCACTCACTGAAAACATGGCCAGTCGCGCGCCAGCTGCTGTAATCCACAGGGAACTCGAACGAGTACAGATAATTCCTCATTTCCAGATGAAGAACAGGAGGTATGTCATCACACCATTGCAGCAGTTTGACAGTGTGAGGGCTTGGTATTTCATCTGTATCCGACATGATTAGCAGGTCGCCAAAAGATATACCAGAAAGCTCACGAAGTAGATAATTCATAGATATACGATGCTCTTCTTCGAGTTTGAATGGGTCTTCATGAGACCCGTGTTCGGCAACACGACCAGGAAAAACACCGTGGACTATCTTACTCTCAGCAAAGGCGAATCTGTCACGATTCTCAGCAAAGAAGAGAGGTTTTGGGATGCCTGTGAACGTAGTGTTGGCCTCCAAGATGACAAATTTGGTAATGTAAGGGTCGAGTTCTTTCCACCTAATCTCTAGCAAGTCCAATTCATTGCTGAATATAATCGCGTCAAAGACACGGCGTGGTTCAGACCGCACAGACCAACCATGGAGACGACAGAGATAGTCCATTGAAACGTTTTCTGCGTAATAATGAGGTAGAAGCTCAAATGGGGGTGGAGGAACATCCCAAAGGGGGCGGAAAAAGTAGGAGATCTTCTGAGCATGTGCAATGATTCCAACGACACAAATGGAACCGAGTATTAACAGTAACATACAATGGAACTTTCGAGAAGCCCGCCTATAGGTGAACCGTGAACTCGGGGCCATCCTATTGAAGGCCTTTGTTAGTATGAACAACGAACATGCAGTTCATGGTTCCACCAATCATGATCTGCATGATTTAAGAGGCAGGTCACACAAAGCAATCGACAAATAGTAGGAAGTTTTTCTCCAGTCGGAAAAATGAGGTCAGACCAACAATAGATAAATCATGAATTCGAAGAACTTCACCATTCTGACATAACATGAACTGAAGACATTTTATTGTCAAAGCACACATACATGTATTGGTTGAGCCAAAAGGTAGATCCAATTCAGTATAACACACTTTTTTCAATTTCCCTTCAAAATCATTTCAAAAGGAATTGGGGATTAATATCATGAATGCATGATTTAGGATCAAGTTAAGGCCACTAAAACAATGATTCCATGCCAAAATCACAAATCAAGTCAGAAAAAGCAAAGCAAAAGAATTCTAAACCATATAAAGTGTTTACGTACTCGATGTTGGCTTATGTCGTGGATGATAATTTCGACATTTAATTAACTCATGAGGATATACATACAGAAGCGATCACTAATATGACAGTTTCTGAACTTCTGTCTCTGCTATTCCGAAATCTGTAGTCTCCAGCACTCCAAATGAAGCATCATGTATGAAACTAGAACTAAGAACAAGCAAAAACCTTTGCATTGCAATTACTGCTTAATATCACTAAGCTCAATTCCAATCAACCAACAGCGCCACATAAACTAAAGGGTTAGTAACAAGACTCTCCATTTGACTCAGCAACCTCATGAACCAAACAAATGGTGGGAAGATCGTAACTCCCCTTTGAATCTCTTTTCACTTTAGTTATACCAAACATCTTTGCTTCATACATACAACAAAGCTCGACTTGCAGGTAAAGGTTCTCACTCCATACAAATCCAACTCAGGTAGTTAATTGAACTGACAGATGAAATCAATATCTCTCCCACATTTTTTTTCTAAAAACATTTCTTATATATTTATATTTGACTCGCGCCAGGTGGAGCCATTGCATTCAATTAGAATATCAGAGAAAATCTCAAGAAGCCGAAATCAAGTCTAAAACATCGGAACTTTCTTGTACAAATAAACACAAAAAGAAACCCTAAGTATGGTGATTCTCATAATCATACTAATGCATGAATCTGAAAGCCAGAGCAATAATATCTGTGTAGGTTCGCCTTTCAGGATTTAAAAAAAAAAGGAAAAAAAGAAAAGAAAAAGAAACTCATAAATTTCCATAGCTGAATTATGTAACTGAACAACCAAGCAGGAAAAATGGTTATTTCTGATTTGAGTGATTTCCAATACAGTTTAATAATTAATTTATATTTATAATTAAATTACTTAATTTTCTATTTTCTGGAAATAATTCTACTTCACTCCACCAATTCGAATTTTCAGAAACTACCCAAAAAAACCCACTTCCCCTCAAAAAGGAAAAAAAAGAAAATCCTCCTCCACTATATAATTTTTTTTAAGAAACAGAACTACAAATCTTAGCCCGATAAAAGGGGAAAAAAAGGAAACAGATAAAGTAAACTGGATAGCTCAGTTCAGCTGAAAAAACTAAAATCAAATCAAATAAAATGAGATCAAAGACGAAGAGTAGTGAATGACCTGTCATTGCGGTTCCAAAAAAACGAAGGAAGCTGAAAATGCAGAGAGAAGCGTATGTAGTTGCGTGCTGTTGTAGAGAGAGAGTGGGATGAGAGAGAAGGTCGGAGGTGGAGATCTCACTCACATCTCTGATCTCTCTCTGCGGCTAATCCCATGTGGCAATGTCCAGATTATTCCTTTTCATTAAACTAATTAAAAAGTTCCAAAAGCTCACTAGTGCTAGAATTTAAGTTATTTAAAATCCAAATCACGATCATTACTTTACTAATTACGTCTAAGTTATTAATGACAGTTGAAGTTATTTAACTGTAAACTAAAATTGAAGCTTGGAATTCTTAAATTTCCATATATAACAAGTTTGCGCTTGGACTTTGTTAACTAAACCAACTAAGACTAGTGTGTAATCCGTCGAATTTCGACGGGTATCATTTGGTGTTATAATTTATATAAATAAAAATAAAAATTATTTCTTAATATATTTATAAATTATGGAGATTATTCACTAAACAAACTATTAATATGATATAGGTCTACGTTACACATCAAACTAAAATGAAAAAATAAATTAAAGAGGACTTTCATCCTTAACATGACTTAGCGAAACGTATATTCGAAAAAATTATTTGCCACTCATACCCGCGACCCGCGGATATCCGCCACCCGTCGGGTATCCGCCATCCGCTACCCATTAGATACTTGCCGATACGCGACCCGTCGGATATCTACCAACCTGCTACTCATCGGATACCCGCCGATACTTGAAAATAATGATAAATATTAGTTGAATAATAAAATAATTCTATGAAGCATGGGGACGAATACGTAATACGGAAACGATTATCATCAAAATATATTAATAATCAAAATAATAAACAACAAATATCAAATTACAAAATCAACTATTATCAACATTCATTACATCCCCTAAAAATATGGCTTTTATTCACTTCCATAAGTACCCTCATTTTGTTGTGTCAAATGATACCACAATTTAAATATCTAGTGCAAAGATTTGTTGACCAATGTGTGATTTCGAAGTATTGCAATCGCTCGATATAAAAGAAGCATTGCTTCATATTTGCAGCAAAAAATCAACTTCATCGGCAAAAATAACTTACAGAAATGGTGCCAAAAAATAGCATTAGAAACTGAGTTGTAATATATATAGGGAATGTATATTGAAATATTAGAACAAAAATTGGGTGCATATTGAAAATATTGTCTCGAATCTCATATTACAACGAATGCTTGACCCACACGAACCAGGTTGATATAAATATACAATGTCCTTATTCATTAGTTTGAGCTGCTCCAGTAGACATTAACAACTTCTGCGGCTCAATTACTCTACTGATTTGGGACTTCATTTCTCGCTTGCTACTGCAAAAGCAATGGAAACAAAACTGAGAAGCAATATACTACATATGTTTAATACATGATTACTCCAAACAACAAAATCTTAGAGAATTGGTTGAAGCATGATGTATAGCAATAGAATAAAGTATCACCAATATGCGTAGAACTTGAGCTGCTAAAGACATTCTGTGAATTCTTGTCCATAATTATACATGGTACTTGATCGTGATTTGTTACCCTCGACCCCATCACTGAAGTTTGTTGAGATTTAGTTATAGGAAAAAAGTGTTCTACATGAATCAGAGGGATAGGGTCGGGAAATTATGGGCAATTTACAACCAATATAGGAAAATGTGCATGGAAAACAGGTCATTCAGGAGAACCCCTATTATCACTCTGGTGTATGAAGAATACGGTATAGCTGCATAATATATAAGTGGTGCCATGCACGCATGATCTATATACCATTGACATAATCTACAAAAAAGAGCATTTAAGAGAAGAAAAACTCAAGTAAACATTCACATTTGAATTAAACAACACTAATAATAGATTTTTGCCGAAGTTCGCCAAATATTTCTTGCAGTACCTTCAACATCTGACCAATTATAACACTAAGAACATAAAATTACGGCAACTTGGAGAGGGAGAGAGATTACCATTGCAAGACATCATTTGTTTCGAACACACATGCAATTCTGCCAATTATCATAGCTACGAAACCTAGGCATTTCAAATTGCAATAATCCAACAATTAAATCGAAAATCAGCCCCCATTAGTTACCCATTGCCAAATTGAAATAAATCCAACAATTAGAATCCTACCTAGTTGTATCGTCCCCTGCTCCAAGCGCGCAACAGGCGGACTGCTCTGGTCGCATTGAAGTCTACCTTATAACATGATAATTATATCGAAAATGAGTAAGGTCTGTCACATTGGATCATATAGTTTCTTGAGATTAAGTTTAATACAATTTGCCATGCACTTATAACCCACATATATTTCCATCTCTCTCTCTCTCTCTCTCTCTCTCTCTCTCTCTCACACACACACACACACACACACATTTTCAACACTTTCTCTCGTTATTTAAATGGCAATGGAAGTAATGACTGAATTTGAAAGCCAAAAAAATAGCATACCCTGAGAAGATTCATGAGGATCCTCAAGTTGTCCCTTGAGCTAACATATCGTGTCATTACAGCTGAATTTGAACGATCCAGCAAGATATCACCCAAAAGCTGAAAGGAGTGCATAAAGAATTAGAATCATAGTCAACCATACAGAAAGAACTGTGCAGGCGGGCCTATCAGAGGATAAGAATTGAGCAACTCTTTATTTGCACCCTCAGGCATTTTCGTTGTTTTACATACTTTTATTAGTAGGAAATGGTGGGTCAGCATTGCTGAAAAGAAGATACTGGAGAAACATTACCTTGACAGCCTACCTCCTAGTGATGTAGTTAGTAGACTCAAGCAACTTCGAGTTGTACTCCGCAAAGAACTATTAACAAAAGGTGTCAAGCAAATCAGAATCAGAAGTGAAGCTAATCAAGGACTCCAAGAAACACCATCTTTTTAATTCCAGGGTCGGACACAAGAACATATTATGAGGCATAGGAGCTTCTCAAAGTAGTAATGACTAATGAGCATAATGTAAAAAAACCTGCATAAACAATTTTAGAAGCTCCACGGCACAGGAAATAAGTGGACACAAAGAAGCCCAATAATTCAATTGAGAACAAAGAAATAAAACAGAAATATGCTAACCTTTGAATCAGTATTCTTTACATGTAGCAGATTGTCTTCTGCATATGAACATATAGATAGAAAATAAAAACCCTTCATCAAAAAAGGGATAACTGAAAAATACTTCACTCAGCAACTAACACTTACTTGGTTCGATTGTTGAGAGTGTCAGGATTCTTTAGTTTGTCAACTTCCACATAAATCTTGAAATTCTTTACTTCTCCTACTTCAGAATGAGGAACATATGGTTCTGAATCAGCACTTAAAACGCAATTGTGGGGAGCATAGCAGATTAATTACTTATAACAGAAACATCATAAACACCAAAATCCACCACACAAAACCAAGAACTAAAACAAAATTAACACTAATTCAAGAAAAATATTTTCACTTCTACAAATTAGCAACTGGAAGCAGTCTTGATTGAAGTCAACACCAATTTACAGACTTGCTTCGTCTCTCTTCAAGGAATGCGGAGAGATTTTGAAAGTGAGATTGAAATCACCCATGGAAAATCAACCCATCTTCAATCGAAAATCAGCCCCCATATTTAAATTGAAATCACCCATAAACATAAATTAAACTTCAATCGAAAATCAGCCCCCATTAACACCCATCTTTCGAAAATCCAACAACTAAATCAAAAATCAGCCCCCATTAATTACCTACTGCCAAATTAAAATAAATTCAACAATTAAATCCAACAATTAGAATCCTACCTCGTTGTTTCGTCCCCTGCTCCAGGCGCGCAACTGGCGGACTGCTCTGGTCATGACACGCAGGGCAGTGCGACGGCGAGTAGGGCAGCACGACGGGGTGGTCTGGTCGCGTCTCAGAGGAGAGAAGAAGAGAAAAGCGAGTTTGTGTAGATTGTGGAAGCGCGCTAGATTAGGGTTTCAAGTTTGGAGAGGGCAGATCACGGCGGGGGAAGGGGACGGGGTGGTCTGGCGAAGCAGATCGCGGCTGTGTGAGGGGCGCGGTGGGACAGATTGCGGCGGTGGGGAGGGGAGAATCGTGAGAGACGGGAGATGGGGAATAGGTTTTAGGTTTTGGGAATTGTGATAGAGAAATGTTAGATTTTGTGTTTTTAAAATAAAATACTAATATATGTGGAATATATTGCCACGTCAACGATAGAGAATTGAGGTAGAGGCTCTAGAATTGGAGGGATTTTAAACCTTGAATTCTTAGACATGCCACGTATCTAGAATTGGAGGGATTTTAAACCTTGAATTCTTAGACATGCCACGTAGGACCCCGGATTAAGGAGAGCGCAGGAATCCTTAATCGTATTATATATTGATTGCAAAGTTTTTAATGTAAGGAACTTTTTTTTTGAATTATAATGCAAGGAACTTTAAGTTAATCTAAGGGGTTTTAGCAAATAAAATAATGAATTATTTGAATTTGCGATTTTTGAAGTGTGGCGAATTAAATCACCATCTTTTCAATTTTTATAATTTCGTCCACCTAATTTTTTTCGGTCGCTAGAATATTGAATTGGAAGTTACGTGGATTAGTAAAGACGACGTCGTTTTTGTTAGAAATAAACGATGTTGTTTCGTACAATGTCAATTAAAAATTTCTCCAAATTATAAAGGTGTTGTATCCTATACTTGCACCGTAATTTTCAATATCCAACAATTTTATAGAAAATAATATCATAACATGAATATTACGTGGCAAACTAATCCACGTAAACTCCAACTCAACAATTCGACGACCAAAAAAAAGTGTGAGAATGAAATTGCAAAAATAGAAAAGATGGTGATTTAATTTGCCACACTTCAAAAGTCACATTAAAATTGCAAATTCGAAATAGTTAATGATTTTATTTGACAACCCCTTAATATAATAGTCAAGTAGAATATTCATATTTTAATTATGCTAATATAATAATATAATACAGAGAGTGTTGATTAAATTTTTCGATATATCGAAAATATCAAATTTTGATATATTTAAAACAAATCCTTTATTTATTTTAATTTTTAAAGACAATTTAGTAAATTAAGATGCATTTAAATCTCCCTCCGTTCCACCATAAGTGAGATAATTCTTTTAGACATGAGATTTAATAAATTGTTGTTTAGTGTATTAAATGTATTTAATTATAGGGGTTATTGCTCCTAAATACATAAACTATGACCAAATTCTAGTTTATAACACCACCTTTAGATTTTGCCCCATAATACATCACCTTTCAATTTTTTCTAAAATTTTCCATGTCCAAAGTTTGGATATTCATAAATAACCCCATTATAAAATTTATTGCACCTTGACCCCTAAATCTTTTGATTTTGACTAAAAGACATTTTATACCTAAAATATGTTTAAAATTGGGCTTAAAGGGTATATCGGCTGGAAACTTTCCTCGTGCCCGATAGATTACTCTGTAATCTGGGTCTGGACTGTGAGACAATGCCACGTACTTTTAAGCAAAAAACAGTTTAATAGATCCTTGTTCAAAATGGTATCAGAGCGGGTTTTTATGGAGGAATTATATTATTTTTAATTTATTTTATAATTAACCTATGTGGGAGGAGACTCCATTAAAAATTTATGGATCCGGACGAGTGTCCGAGATGTGTACCATATAGGAATTCTCTCCAACATTTGGAGAGCGAAACCACCCGTCTACTAGACGGACTCAACTGGAACAATCGAGCCCTCGTAACCAACTTACGACGAGGAGAAAATGTCGAGATTATTCGTGATATTATCACGAGTATCCAATTCTACCATGAGAACCTCATGGGACTCGCCGCAACCAGAACGGCGATTGAACGAACCAGAGACGAGGCCCATCAGTCGCACGATTGATGGAACCAAAAAACAAGGCAGGAGTAGCTTATCCAAGCTACCACAAAATCGAGCCGGACTCTTCCGAGAATGTCAACTTGCGGGAGATTCAAAAAACGGTGGAATATTACGGCAACAAGCTGTATGAGCTACCAATGGAAATGAGCAAAATATCACTCAAACAAGAGGAAATACTAACCCTCTTGCGTGATATCCAGAAAAAAGTGGAGGACATCGAACGACGAAAACCATGTTCCGGAAAAATTCAGAAAAATGGTCCAAAGACCCGACGTATCCACTACCACTCGATGCAGCACCCAAGGAGCTGACACCGGAGGACATAATTCGAATCATGAAAGGCAAATGAATAACCTTGATCGAATCGGATTAGAAGATCTACAAGAGTTAGCAAAATCTTTTGCTAACCTCAACATGGTTGATCTAAAGATGAACCAAGGAGATGAGGCGCCCAAAACTGAGCCTCAAGAAGGAGAGTCGTCAAAAAAATCAAAGAAATGTGCGGCTCAAGAAAACGCGGGTCAGTTTCAACGAACCCGACGACGACGACCTCAGATGCGGGATACTCCTGTAGGAAAGGTCACATTAGAACCAATCCATCCATACGGATTGATTCTTAACCTCGATTAAGCCAGTTTCAAAGATTGGGAAGGACTCATCGATGAATGGGCTTCAGCAATGAAGATTGTGATCGCCACGATTGATTATGACAAAGAAGAATTTGCCAAGATCTTCGAAGCAAGTTTTGCAGGCATGGCAAAACAATTCTGGGATAAACTCGACACCCAGGGAAAGAATGATTTGTTTAGCCACACGTCAATTTCTGACATCCTTGAGTTGACCACTAAACAAATTAAAATCCATTTCTTGGGAATGGGTTTTTTCGAAGGATCCGCAGAGGAGAAGCGCAAGAAATATCAACAGGCACTTTACAGTCTAAGATTGGTGGTGCTAGAGCCAAAAGCTCTTGATGAATTTCTACGCCTGTACACCTTATATGTTCATATGGGGGTGGTTGATGATCAGACGGCCAAGGACCTCTTTTTCACAAAGTTTCCGAGTCAATGGAGGGAAATGCTCATCAACGAGTATGTGTCACCAAGAGAATATCCACTTGACAGTGCGTCGAGAAGGATGTCTTATGTTCACAAAAAGCTGTCCGAATGGTGCCAGAAGGCAGCGGACCAGAGGAATCTCAAGAGATTGAGGAAACTCAACAAGAAATCTCCATTGATGTGCGACAACATTGATCTTCCAATAGAGATTGGTGCTGAGTTGCTGTATCAAAGGAGGAGCCGGAAGAAACATAGGTACCAACCCTATGAAAGAAAGTTTAGGAGAAGTTCTTGGAAGCCAAGAACTATGTGGACCAGACAGAAGACACGCTCCTACAAATCAGGCCAACGGAGCGGACCATCAAGAAACCGATTCTCAAATCAAAAGAGAATCCCGGCGAGAAAAACTTTCAGGCGTACTCAGGCCAAAGCAAATGAAAGTTTCAAAGATTGCAACTGCTGGACGTGCGGTGCAAAGGGGCATATCTCTACCAATTGCCCCGACAACGAGAGAAGAGGGATAAAGAAATTCGAATCCACACAGGATATCGAAGATGCTCTCTATTACCAAAAATTGATACCCGTGTATCAGTTTGAAGATATATCCTCTGATGAGAGCATATATGAGCAAGAAGAAGTCTTTAGTTCTGAAGATTCGGAGATAACTGATGGATCAACCGGAGACGAGTCAGACTAAAGAAGAACACGAGGTACACCACACCCAGAAAGAGGATCAGGATGGTTTTTCTAGTCATTTTCTGATTCCACAAGAGGAGGTGGTGAAAAAACTCGTGAAAAAACTCAAGAAGGAAACCGGAGAGGTACAGACATACCAAGGGTTTTCCAATGGGAGATTGGATCGAGTTTTACATAGCTTGATTCCATCCAAAAGGAAGCATCATGTCTATTTTGGCGTTACAAATCGAGAAATGGCGCTTCCAATTGAGATTACAAGTAATCATGTGGAAATCCAGCTGGTTCCAGCCGAAGATATAAAACAGGATCTTAAGAAAATGAAGCCAGAAGTCGCAAGTACGATGAAATGGATTCATATTGGAGCAATTCAGTTGGTAATCAAATCTTTCCTCTTCCTAGGGACAGACCAACCAATTGACGTCGCACTTTGCGACAAAAGGATCAAAGATGCCAGAGAATCAGTTCTTGGAGCTTTTTCGGGCAATCTCTATGCCAAGAAGATTATAACCGAGTTCTACCCACAAATCGCTTATAATCTCCAAGATTCATCCTTCAGCCGAGCCCTGACCCTCTATCAGGACTACAAGAAGAAGAAACTTATGACGGGAGGAAATAGGCCATACTCACTGACTTATCAGGTCTCGTATGCCTTATCAAATTCCCATCACACGGAGTTATTTCTGGGAAAAGAATTTATTGAAATTCCATAAATATTCAAGGAGGTAGCCAAAGCACTCAATCCAAACCGAGTGGAGATTCCCCAGATCGGAGAAATCGACATCGACGTAGGAGACAAACAGGTGCTAAGCCATACCCAGAGTCTCAGATTGGGAGCACCAAGGCTATCATTCCAGGGAAATAGGCTAACTTCAGGGCCTATAACAAGAAGCTTCTCTCATTCGTATGAAAGAAGGGCGATTCAGGAAACACCAGTCCAGGACATGCGAATCAAGCTCAAATGTCCCGAAGGATGGAGAAAGGTTTCCACAAGATTTGATACAACTAACAAGGAAAATAAGTTCCCTTGTAGTTCGTTGTATTATTTGGCGAATCCAGGAGACAACCGATACATCGGAACTCTTGAGGTTGGAGGTTTTGAAATCCAGACCGAAGGCCAAGCCGGACAAGAAGCGGACGTCCTGATCTTAGGACGAGATTTCCTTGACAAATATAAACCATGGTCATGGAAATCAGGAGGAATGGAAATCACAATCGGACGACAAAGATTGATGATCCAATGACAAGTCCATTCTCGATATACATCTCTGTAGGGATGTTGTATGAGAAATTTAAAGCAGAATATTTTGTTGCTTACATAGATTCGGGAGCAGGAATCTGTACAGCAAAACGAGGAGTCTTTCCAGCAGAAGTGGAAGAAGATCTATCTCGAATTACAGGAAGGGATTTCTCCAAAAAGATCTTGCTTCTATCGAAGGGAGTAAAACAAACGGAAATATTGATCGGCGGAGCAGGACAGACACCTTGGTACAAGGTCAAGACTCCACCAATTTATTTCCATGATACCGGAGCAGATATTTTATTCGGAAATAATTTTCTGCAAAGCTTCAAGCGGTACATACAAGACAATGACGCCAGGAGGCTAGTGTTCACAACCAATTGTGATCACAAGATCATTGTGCAAAGGCTCAATGGAGCTTTTCATCGCTCAATGCCAATCAAATTCCGCAGCAAGTGTGGTGATGATGGCAGACTCCGGAGACCCCAAATGAAGGATCAAAGGAGATTCGGAGAAGTTTTGCTCAAATGCAGAACTGAGGGATTCCCAGATCTCTCCGAGGAAGAAACTCAAATCCTCAAAGTATCCCTGATATCACACAAAGATATCAAGGAGGAAGAACAGGTGTCCATTGCCGACGTCAAAAGGAAAATTCAGAAGTGTTACCATGAAAATCCTTTGGCATGGTGGGACAAGAACCAGCTCAAAGCTACTTTGAAAGTTAAAACTGGAAAGGAGCATGAGTTCGTAAGGTTTAGACCAATCCTGATGAACCCTCAAGATCAACAGGATATGATGAGTATAATCAAGGAACACCTTGATTTAAAGCTGATTGAAGAAGGAAGATCACCCTACAGCAGTCCTGGATTTCTGGTGAGAAATCATGGGGAGATCAAGCGAGGAAAGCCAAGATTAGTCATTAATTATAAAGGGATTAATGACATTCTTGAGTTTGACGGATACTTCATCCCAAGTAGAGAACACCTCATCAACTGCATCAGAAGTGCAAGGGTATTCTCAAAGTTCGATTGCAAATTAGGTTTCTACCAGATTTGCATGGAGGAAGGGAGTAAGAAGTTTACAGCCTTCTCAACTCCACAAGGACATTATGTCTGGAATGTCATGCCAATGGGGCTAGCCAACGCGCCTCAGATATTCCAAAGAAAGATGGATAATCTCTTCAAGGATTATTCTTCGTTTATGTTTGTTTATATTGATGATATTCTCATTGCATCAAAAAACATTCATGAACATGTCAGACATCTGGAGATTTTTGCGGATGTTTGCCAACAAGAAGGACTAGTGCTGTCTGAAAAGAAGGCAGTCATAGCCACCCAGAAGATGGAGTTTCTGGGAATTGAGATCGATGAATCTGGAATCATTTTACAAGATCATATTGTGGAAAAGGTCCAGAATTTCCCGGAGGATCTCAAAGAAAAGAAGCAGCTCCAAAGTTTTCTCGGAGTTGTTAACTTGCAGGAAGTTTATCAAAAATCTTGCAGAATACCGGAAAGTTTTCAGTCCGTTACTGAAAAAAGATGTTCCATTCATATGGAAAGAGGAGCATCGGGAGGGTATGAAGAAGTTAAAAGGAATTTGTAAAAATCTCCCAAAACTTTCAATACCACAAGATGAGGATGACCTGGTCCTCTATACAGATGCAAGTGATTTCTGGTGGGCAGCAGTGCTCACAAAGATCACCCCCTATGGAGAAGAACCTTGCAGATATTGTAGCGGTCTTTTTTTCGAAAACGAAGCTGTGCGATGGCACATCAACGAAAAAGAATTCTTTGTAGTGCGAAAAGCATTTAAAAAATGGTCGTTTTTCTTACTTGCTAAGAAATTTGTTTTGAAAGTACACAACACTAATGTTAAAGCTTTCTTAACAAAAAAGATAGAATCTAAACCTGAAAAGGCTAGATTGCTTAGATGGCAAGCAGAATGCCAATATTATGATTATGATATTGTCATCTTGAAATCTGATCAAAATGTTCTTGCAGATTTCCTAACAAGGGATGGAGCTCCCTGAGGTGGAGGCCATCGAAGCAAAACAGGCGCAGCTCTTTGAAAGTTTAGAGTTGCTACAACAGGAATGGCAAAAATGTGTTCTACACACCAAACAAGCAGGAAAGATACAAGCGGCTGACGAAGCTCAAGTATCTAACCAAATTGATGCATGCTTCATGAAGATGTTCAATCTTCAAGAAGTAATCAACAAGCCGCTCTTGCGCGTTATCCGAGATAATCGGATTAAAGCAATGCTTTCCGTACAGGGCGGATTACCTGTAGCAGGGGATTCGAGTACCCCTAGCCCAAGTCCTAAGGTGATGGTTTCACAGCCGGAGCCTCAAGGAAAAGATGTTGTTAAGGGGTCACACCCTGAATCAACATGTCAACCCTCCACCTCTGGGGTTAAAGAGGAAGAGATCAATCTTAGGCCAATGACAGGCCAAGTTAAGGTTGATACTGATTTTATTGAAATTTCTCCTTCTTGGCAGATGTATCAAGACAGGTGGGAGAAACTTCTCACAAGAAAGGGAATTAATCCGGGAAATTGCCGGGTTGATGTTGGAGGAAAATATCCTCGGGTATGGACGACTCCAGGAGCCAATCCACACGACGTCAAGGAATGGTATGAGTTTGGGGCGTTGGCCTCAGTTTATACTACCTCTCCAGCCTTCACCGAGATCAATGGTCTACCCAAATGGATCCAAAAAACGGTGTTTGGTGCATGGGAGAACAACGAGTCCCTTAAACGGGGAGATGTTCTGAATTGTACTTTTTCAGTGCAGCGCCAGAGCCAGTTGAAAAAGGAATCCATGAAGCTTTCCACTTCATCAAGCTTCGGAGACCTGATACGGGAGCCCTGAACCGGATCAAAGTTCCCGATTTCCAAGCCGCAAGCGTCTCAACATTCAAGGAGGATCAAATCTCCACTAGACGAGCATGGGGTCTATGGGTCTGTCTCACAGAGATGGATAAAATGAAGTCCAGATTCAAGTTCTACCAAAGTTTAGATCTGGGAACGTTCCTGGTTAACACAATGACAGGAACTACGACCCATTTTGCCGAAAAATCCTTCGAAAATAAATGGCAAATGTTGTGGGAAAACAAGATAGCGGGGAGCAAGGAGACTCGTCGCAAATTTTGCAACATGGCTCATCTGGGCCATTGGATTGAGAAAATCTGCGATCAATGCTCAACGCAGAAGGAGCCGGAATTCAGAAAAGGATTCTTCCCAAAGCCTGACAGAAGGAGGTTCTGGTCTGATGAACATGATGAGCATCAGACTCCAAATGGAAGAAACCCTCGGGCACCAAAAAAGTAAGGTGGCCGACAAAGCAAAGTGAATTATGTGATTCACAGCAAGGATCGCACCCACAAAGAAAGCAAAAATGGGTGGAATGACAGGAGGACCCCTCACCAAAAGTTCCAGGACAAAGGTGAGTGGAAGAAAAAAGCAGCCGGCCCCTACCAATTTTATCACAAAACGATAAAGCAAGGGTCCAGCACCATGTGATGACATTAACAAATGTCGGCAATAATGGCCGACAAAAGAAGGTGGATATCACATTCAAGAGAGCTGGCCACGAAGATAGAATCCAAGGCCAACAACCGAGCAATTATAGAGGGGATCAAACCTCTATATAAACCCAAGTTCTGGAGAGAAGAAGGCATCCGAAAAATCACAACACATTTTCACAAGCACTCTCTCTGGATAAATTATCTTTGTAATATTTTAATTCCAGTCTTAAGTTTTATTTTAGTTTTATTTTTTTAATGTACACAAGTATTAGCTACTATGAGTAGCTAAACAAGTTAGTCTCCTCCCTGAGGAAGATTTTTATGAAATAAATTAATTATTATATAATTCCTCTATAAACGCTTAGTTTTCGTCCAACTATTTCGGTTGAGTAAAAATATTTTCTTTATTTTCCAACAAAGTATTGAGTCGACACTTAGTGAAGGAGAAATGTTGCAACCATCTCTTGCGAGTGCGTGGTTGGAACGTGCCGGGTGGGCAGACGGGCCGTAAAACGCAACGGACTGACTCCTGAAGAAGACCAGTCGACAAAGGTATAATGTTGGTTTAAATTTAAGATTTATTTTGTTTTAAAAACAAAATAGGGTATTCTGTCTTGTTTTGAGTTGATGTTGGGGTTATTTTGCAATTTTGATTATGCCTGGGGTAGTTTTTGAATTTTCAGAAATTCTCATGGGAGAAATCAGAAGAATAGCAAAGGTGGTGTATTATGGAGCAAAAACTAAAGGTGATGTTATATTCTAGAAAATTGGGAAAGTTGATGTATTTACCAGCCAATACCTCTTAATTATATGTGTAATTAAAGATTTAAAAAAATTTAAAAGTAATTTAAAAAAGGGCTAAGGTGCAGATTGGTCCCTGAACTCGACCCCCCTAGAGCGTTGAGCCCCCCATACTCGGTCAAGGCGATGCATTTAAATCTCCCTCCGTTCCACCATAAGTGAGATAATTCTTTTAGACATGAGATTTAATAAATTGTTGTTTAGTGTATTAAATGTATTTAATTATATGTGCAATTAAAGATTTAAAAAAATTCAAAAGTAATTTAAAAAAGGGCTAAGGTGCAGATTGGTCCCTGAACTCGACCCCCCTAGAGCGTTGAGCCCCCCATACTCGGTTAAGGCACGTTGACCTCCCTGAACTCCCGAAAGAAGGGTGCAATTAACTCCACCCGTTAAACGGCCGGTAAACTCCGTTTTCTTTAGAAAAAAAAAATTATTTCTAGTGGGCCCCGCTCCCTTTCTCTCTCCAATGGATTCCCGATGCGCTCTTCTCCACCGCCGCCATCATTCTCGCCGGTGGCCTCCACTGGTTCATCTGCCTGCTCGACTCCGCCGAACAGAAGCGGGAGCGCGTTGTCCACCTCTCCGGCGGCTCAAAAGGTTGGTTCTTTGATTCTTGCAACGATGTGCCGGCAGTTGAATTACGGCGGCGGTGGTGGTGAAATTTTGAGGTTTTTGGATGATCTGAAAATTTTGGGGTTTAAACCAAAAATTGATGATTTCTTCAATGTAATTACGGATGCGTTGGGATTGCTGAAACAGATGAAGATTGATAAAATTAGGGCTAATGTTATTGCTATAATTTGGTGCTTGATTGGTTAATCTGCAACAAAGGAGTTTCAGGTTGCAGAGATTTTCACTTCTCTTTCGTTAGAGGGATAGAGATGCTCAACTTCCTCTTCTCTTTCTTGCACTTCACCGCTGCAATCGTCTTCGTCGTTTTTCTCCGTCTTCAGCGGCTCTTCTTGCGGATTTTCGTCCTCCGTTTTGCTGCTCTTGCAAGGAATTTTGATTAAGATTTTCGATCTCTTGATTCCAGCAGCAACGACTTCTTTGGCCTTCGATTTAGGCTCCGATTTCTGAGTATTTTGCTCTGAATTTGTTGAATGGAGCCCGTTCTTCGCGACGGCGATTTGATGGAGCGGCGGCGCTTGTGGCTGTGGTTCATGGCGGAGATCGACGCCGCAACGGAAGCTTCGGAAAACGGACGGAGGCCAAGTTGAAGCTAGAGAGAGAGGGAGTGGGGCCCACTAGAAATAAAAATAAAAAATAAAAAAAATTAAAGAAAACGGCGTTTACCGGCCGTTTAACGGGTGGAGTTAATTGCACCCTTCTTTCGGGAGTTCAGGGAGGTCAACGCGCCTTGACCGAGTATGGGGGCTCAACGCTCTAGGGGGTTCCAGTTCAGGGATCAATCTGCACCTTAGCCCTTTAAAAAATAAGGTACGAGTATTAATTATGGTGATTAAGAAAAATAATGGTGCAATTAATTTTATTAATATAGTCTTAAATTATCTAATTTTTATCAAAAAAGAAAACGACTCACTTTCGTTGGGAAAGTCCAAAAAGGAATACGACTCACTTTCGGTGGGACATAGGGAATATTTATTTTGATTAAAAAATAATATGTGGTGCATCAAGTCCTTTTAAGATTAGGATATAATTATATAATGGAATGAATTTAACATAAGTTAGTTGAATCTTGCATGGGGAAAAAAGTAGACCTGACACAAGCGATAACGAAGAAGAGAGCACTGCGGGTCACAATTTTTATTCAGATGAGCCAGTAAACTTGGTGCATAATGTATATGTTGACAATCCAACTCATTTTCATAAATTGCTCGAGAAAGTTGAGATGCCATTATATAATGGATGTGCTCAATTCACAAAGTTATCTGCAACTGTTAAGTTGTACAATTTGAAGGTAAAATACGATTGGAGCTCTACTTCTTTTACAGACCTACTTGTTCTTATAGGAGAAACGCTTCCGAAGGATAATGTAATGTCTTCATCTTTGTATGAGGCAAAAACAAGCTTATCTACATGGAGGATGAAGTATGAAAATATTCATGCTTGCTCAGAAGATTGTATTTTGTACCAAAATAAGCATGTGGATTTGGTGAATTCCATACATGTAGAAAGTCAAAGTAAAAGGTACTTAGGAGTTCCAACAAAAGTGTTTGGGTACTTTTCACCAATATCGAGATTCCAACGAATATTTGGCAACAAAGAGTTGTATAGAAATTTAAGATGGCATGCAGATAAAAGAGTCTGTGATGACCATCTATGTCATTCTGCAGATTCACCTGCTTGAAAATTAGTGGATGAACAATGGTCGAATTTTGGGAACGAACCAAGAAATCTTAGATTAGCACTTTGTCATCTAATTATATTTGTTGGCCAATTATTTTTATAATATACATATAACCTTCCTCTATGGTTGCGTATGAAAAGAAAACATATGATACTTACTTTGTTGATTTATGATCCACACCAATTTTGGAGCTCTAATAACAAATGATGAAGAAAGAAAGTAAGGAGAATGGCAGTTGTTCCATCAAGAATGGAAATGATGTTGACGATGATGATGTTGAGGAAGTTCCTGGTGACAATGCCTTGCCGTTTGTCAAAGCACCAAGAACTAATGTATAATCTACATGATGATAACTTATATAATATTAGTTTATAGTTATTAATAGATTATTCAATGTTTCAGTTAATAAGACATATAAGGGAGTCAGTGAAGTTGAAGGCAACATGTGTACCTAAGTCATTAAAGATGTTGCACTCATTGATGGACTCACTATTAAAATCAACTTGGATCATAATGTCTTCAGTCGTGATCGATCGAGACATTTTTATTGAATTTGTTGACATCCACCACATGTGTGAATTAGAGGCTATGTCAACATTGTGTATATGTATCTACATATGGTAAGTCTTTTAAAATTCATTAATTAAAAATATTTTGAATTGTTGATATATAATTTTCTAATTTGGTTGCAATAATTTGAAGGTACTTATACAAGGATTGTGAGAATTCAAACATTTCTTATATAATTCGATTTGTTGATCCATTTTAATTAAATAGAGCTTATATAAAAAGAAAAAAGAAAAACCAAGACCCTTGAGAGCACAGAGGAGCAAACTAAGGGCCGGGTGTCATTAAAACCTCTTCCCGAAAACCCGCGTGGGAAAAACAAGAAGAGGAAAAAGAGTACCCGTCAACAGAAACCAAAAATAAAAGAAACCGAGAAAGCGGAGAGAATTGCCTCAAGAGCTCCGGCCTAACCATCGCCCTCAGACAATCCTGGCTTTCAATGGTAGAGAAAAAAAACAAACCAAACAACGAGCAAAGAGGAAAAAAATAAGACAAGAACAACAGCTCTCCACCATCCACGCAAGTCCCCAGCCGGACTTTGGGGCAACCAAAAGACCCCCTCTCTCCACAACCAAACATTAAGTTATTCGAATATGGCTATGTGTAGCCATGTCCATGCGAACCGCTGTTTTGATCTCTTCCACCTCATGCAGCCACCATCCCTCCAACCGGTCCAGATTCGCCATAATATCCGCCGGCTTATTGCCTTCCCGATATATGTGAGAAATACGAAGGTTAAAGTTATCAATTTGTTGATCCATATATGGTATTACATAATATAAATGTTATCCAAAATGAAAAGGCGAGTATTGTAGGACAAAGGTTGATTGGTACCACAACTGAGCAACTTGTTTTTATGCCACGTAACGTAGGGTACGTGAAAATGATTACGTTTTTTTTTAAATAAAATGATTATGGTACATTATACTTGATAATAACTATTTATTTATTCTTTTAGTTGGCATTGAACCCTTATGGTGATTGATCCATATACGGAGACAATATATGTATTAGATCCATTGACTAACGGTACTCATGTTGGGGAATGGGAGAACATCATGACGATGCAAGCTTTATCATTTTTTTAGATTAATTTAGATAATTTATTTTAATGTGTATTCTAATATGTGTAGAACCGTAAAAATGTTCAACATGCATTATATCGAAGAAAAAAAAATGTTCAACATGAGCATATGAACAAGGGAGAGACATAATCCTTCATGGAAAATGATCAATGTATGTAATTCTTACCTTAACATATATTTCAATTGTTTACTACACTATTGTCTGTGACACAGAGTCCACAACAACCTGATGGACAAGTGTGGATTCTATGTTATGCGATACTGAGATATGTTATTGATAATTTTGTATTTGATCATTCTCTCCCAATAACTACGCTGAAAATTGTAATATATAATTTTAATCAAATTTTAGTTCAAGGTAATTTCTATGATGTATTTTTTATTTGATCATAATTTCATAAATTGATGCATTCGTATTTTCATCATGCAGATGGTGTAACTTTGACTCTCAAGCAACTCATTTGCTTGTTTTGTCAGTTATGTTTGAATACATGTTTGATGAACAATATTTGAATGTGTTGCATGAACAATGTTTGAATGTAATGTAGGATGATGAACAATGTTTGATTAATGAATGAATTTTTATTATTAATGTATATGCTTTTAGCTTTTTATTATGAGTTTTTAGATTTAGTGAAATATATATTTGAAAAAGAAAGAAATTTAAATATTATTGCAAAACAAAATTGTAATATTTGAAATAGACAACAAATAGACGACGGTCGAGTGACTGTTGTCTATCAGCCAATAGGCGACAGTCAAACGACCATTGTCTATCAGCGAATAGACAATGGTTTCTTTTGTTTCATTTTGCCAATTGTCTCTGCTCCTCACTTCTATGCAATCTGCCATCATTTCCAATCTGTCATTGTTTCCATTTATTAACGGTCGCACCCTCGCTTCACTTCGCTGTCGTGACGCCTCAATTCCATCGACTATTTGTTCAGGCAAATAATCACAAATTATACATTACTTAATTTCTTGTAATTGGATAGATAAGATTGCTTGACCGTGGATGTAGAAGATGACGGGTGCCCTACTTTTGAGCGACGGGTGATAATTTTTCACTGTGGGAATTATTGGTAGTGATAACACTCATGTTTTCATGGTTTTTCAAGTTCACATGATGTCAATTTTATGGGAAATTGAGTGTTGGATAGTTGTTTTATGCTTATATTGATTTATCTTGTGAAATATGATACTTACTCGAATTTCGATGGAATTTACAGAAATATTTAGTTCGAATTTGAAAAAATGGTCTAAAATAGAAGTTGTAGTTTATCTCGATACAATTTCGTGAGCGTAAACGAATTGCAAATCGAAGTTCGGACGAGGAAGATATGTCCAAAACAAAAATATCGGGGGCAGTAGTCACAAAAACGGCGAGCGCCGATTTTGACCTTGGATCATGAAGAATTTCGGCGACCCGGACGGCGATCGCCATTTCAGTCGCTGAACATGTTGTTTTGTCCGCGTTTTTGCAGGTTTTTGAGACTTAGAATTTTACAGCTTTCATATATTAGATTTCTTTTCTTACAAGATTGAAGACTTCAACATTCAAGCTGTTATACTGATTTCTTTCCAGGTTTTATCAATTTCAATTATTATTATTGCTTTCTTATTTATTATGTTTTTTATTTATTTTCTGATGTTCAGCTAGTTTTCTTATCTGATTCTAGGGTTTGTAAATAATTGATTGAATTTATGTGATTGATTTATTGATGTTTTTTTGTTTTCCAATTTATGCTTCATAATTCATGGTGCTTGAATTCTTGTGAATTAGTGATCAATAATTTGCATATGTAGTTATTCGGTTTGAGACCTAACAGAGATAATTGTTTAGCGAATTCAGGAATGTATGGTATGATTTTAACCTTGAGACCTAACAGAGATAGGTGGATCATGTGGAACTATTCTTATGTGCTTTTGAGAGTTAGTAGATTTTATTGAGACCTAACAGAGATAGAGAATTTATTAATCTACTGTCATTTGCTGCTCTAGCGAGAGCATTTGATTATATGTTTGATCTCTCATCATAGCTGGGTTAAACTGGTAATTAGGATTAATAGATTGATTATGTGAATTAGATTAATGAAGTTACATCCTTAAGATCAGTATTTTATTTATCTGAGTTTTTTTCTTTTTATTTATTTATTTTGTTAAAGTCTTTTATTATTTAGTTTATTATCCTGTTGTTATCTACTTTGTCATGCGTTTAGTTTTCATTTTTCCATCTTATTTATGTTTGCCTGAATATTACTATAGGATTTATTAGGATTACTTAGAGTAGTTTCGCTTATCAATCCCTGTGGATAAGATACTCGATTATTATTTATACTATGATTACACCGTGTTAGTTACGGTATTTTTGTTGCTATAAAAATAGTGAACATGTAGCAGCGAGTCAAAGGAGTTGATCACAGTGGCAGAGTGTTTGTTGAAGATGTTGCGCCGTGGAAATTCTTGGGCGGCGGCGAATCGAAGGACTTAACCGCGACGGTAGGGTGTTTGTTAAGATTGTTGCACCGTAGGAATTCTTGGATGGTGGTGAATCGAAGGAGTTGACCGCGGCAACAACTTGTTTGTTGAATATGAGGATAATTCATTTTCTTATTCTTATTACTGTTCATTTAATTAGAGAGTTATCTCTAACCCACACTAATTATTACTGTTCATTTTTTTTTCTATCTTTTTGAGAGATGAATGAACAGTAGGGAAATCGGTGAATCGGCGAGTTGACCGTCTCTCTCGCCCGATCTGTCTTCCTCACGAGCTCCACCGCGAGCTGCTCCGACAAGGCCGCCGACGTCGCTCAACGCCGTTGCTTTCGTCGAATCGGAGCGTTGACCGCGATCTCTCTCTCTCGCCCGATCTTCTTCCTCGCGAGCTCCACCGCGAGCTGCTCCAGCAAGGCCGCCGGCGTCGTTCATGTTTGGAGGGCCGGAGCCGCGAGCCTGCTCCCTGCCCCTGTCCATTCCAGATAGCAGCCAGTCCAGAAGCCACCGGCCCGCCGCAGCCTCGTGCCCCGCAGCAGTGGCCCCCTCCGGTCTCTTCTCCAGAATCCCGTTGCGCCTCCTCCGAGATCCGGCAGATCTGGTGCCTTCTCCACCACCGCGCGAGATCTCTGGAAAGATCCTCGCCGGTCGCGGCTCAAAGCTGCGTCGGAGCGGCGACGTTTCCAAACAATAGCCTATTTCCTCACCGTTCGTCGACCACTCCGGCAGGAGCTCCTAGCTACTTGTCGCCGTTTGCACCAAAAGACCAACAACCCGATCTAGATCCCCTCTCTGGGGAGACTCCAGATCCTCAGACGCTGCTCGCCTCTTGCCGCCGTCGCCGCTTCTGCAATCATGTCGACGGGTGGGCTTAACCTACCGGTTGTCTCCAACAATTTTATTCATAATTCTTCCCTGCCACACAAGAAAAATCCTAACCCATCGGGGGGAATTGCTAATGTGTCAAGCTCTGTTCTGCCAGAGGCATCTCAGCTGCACCGGAACCCAAGCCCGCCTGTGGGGTTGGCGGCATCTGTTCAGCCTACGTCACACCAGTTTCGTGTGGATGGCTCGTCTGCCGATCAGCGCAGTCGAAACATGGCTCCTAATGCCAATCTTCCAGGGAAGAATTCTAATATTGTTCCAGCAAATAACCGCTCCCAACAGAAGACGGCTAACACACCTCTTCTCAAATCATATGTCGATATTACTGCGAATCGGACGCCGCGTCGTCCGGATGTTGCTGCACATCATTATCATGCTCTACGCCCTACAAAAGAAGGTGATCACTACTGTTTCAAGATGCCTACAGAGCTTCATTTGAAGCAGATTTCTGACCTTAATCATGCTTTGACGGGAAGGTTGTTGTTAAACAAAGGGGAGACGCCCAAGCCTGCGTTGATGATTAAAAAGGAGCTTCAGAACATGTGGAATATCAGTTCGCCTTGGCAACTCATTCCTTTGGGTAAAGGATACTATACCATAGTCTTCCAGAACGCAGAGGATAAACAACGAGCTAAAGCCAAGTTGATTTGGGAAGTTTTTAATGGACATCTCCGCCTTCGCGAGTGGGCGAAGAACTTTGATCCGTTTAAAGAACTCTCGTCGTTGGCAAACGTTTGGATTCGTATACATTATTTGCCTATCGAATATTGGCATGCGGAGGTGCTGGCTGGAATTGCACGTTTCGTGGGCCATCCGCTGAAGATTGATGGTGCTTCGATTACTCGAGATTTCGGACAGTTCGCTCGTGTTCTTGTGGAGTTAGATATGTCCAAATCTCTCCCTACTACGCTTCTATTTGATGGGGGTGACTATTCTTTTCATGTTGAGTTTACTTACGAGTACTTACCGTATTATTGTTCCAAGTGTAAGATCACGGGGCATTCTCCCGATAAGTGTCGTAAAGCTAATCTGCCAGTGGAGGCTACTATGAAGCCGTCTGGAAAACAACAAGCAATAGCGAAATAATGGCAAGAGGTTTCTGAGCCAGGGATTTCTGGGGGTGAATCGATTCCGGTGGGGCTACAATCTGAACAGGTGCGGGCTTCACCAGCACATGGAAATAACTTGATACGACAAGAGGTTGTCGAGGAACAGCATGCGGTGCAGCAGAAGGTCTCATCATGCGCTGCAACCCTTATTGAGAATAGTTTTGCTGCTTTAGAGTCGAGTGAGCAGGTTGTGACGTCCTATGAGGATGTGAACGAGAGGGATGACCGTATTTTGTCAGGGCCTGATTCGTTGGAAGTTGTGCTTGTCCCGGTAACTTCGGAGCATCAACTGGATGGCAACGATGAGGATGTGGATGAGGATATAGAGATGGAGACCCCGAATGGAGTCGTGAATCTTGCGAAGAATGTGGCAGCTGCTGCAGAGGAGGGCAATAGCTTGCGGAATGAAACTTTGGCGCTTAAGGATGCAGTGGCGGAGAAGCAGTCGGAGGTTGGGACAGATGGTTTTGTGAGTGAGCAGGTTCATTCTCCGATTCAAAAGGAGGTTGTTGGAGATAAGCAGTCCAATCCTACTCCGGAGGATATTGCTAGTCGTATAAGTCGGTTAGAGGAGCAGGTTAATCAAGGGATGTTATTGCTCTCGGAGCCGAAGCGCGGACGTGGTCGTCCAAAAGGCTCAGGAAAAGGAAGTGAGCTTGGGCATGCAGTTCCGACTGATAGCATTAAAAACCGCCTCAGAAATGCGGAGGGTCTTGGATTTCAGCCGAGCAACTTCGTTGTTGATCATAGTAGCAGCAACACGATGCGTACTATGAACAATATTCCGAACGTCCGTTGGTCGGATGTAATTGCCATGGAAAATGATCGCAACAAGGATGATTATCATTCCAATATGGATTTTACTTTTTGATTGTTGGTTTTTGCGGTAACGTTTAGACTTTTCTGAGCGTTTTGTTTTTTTTTTATCGGACTCTTTTAGAGTCTCTGTTCCTTGCTTGCGTCTTGTGCATTCAAGGGTTTTTATTTCTTCTTTTTATATTAAACTTCCATTTCAGCAGTATATTAATAGATATCTCCTGATATGGGTTTAAAAACATGATAAGTTAAATTAATATGGATTTATGTAGTGTTTGATATTATGTGTTACTAATATGGTCAACTCCAGGTTTATCCCACGACCCTAGCTTATTTTGTGGGATTAACCCACACTAATTATCCCACCTCCCCCATGGGATTAACCCACACTAATTATTCCACCCCCTCCATAGGCTACTAATTTAGGTATTTGATATGTTAATCCAACCTATTTCAATGGATACCAAACACTTTTTGGGATTAATTACCAATGATATCAAACACTCATCTGAGATTAGAAATCATGACTAATCCACACTAAATTATCAGGATAATTTATATCCTGATTAATCCAATACTGAAAATCAAACGGGCCTAAAGAGAATAATGACATTAGCACGAACCATGCCTAATCTTGGGCCCTCATTATTTATCTATGTTATCAAACAGATGGTGTAGTTCAGATAAGTTAGCTATCTTGACCTTATCACCCCTACCAAACAAGTCCTCAAACATTAATAATATTTTAAATAGTTAATTTTTATTAAAAAATAGTATGAAACATTATTAATGGGATGTCCTAATATAATAATTAAGATATTATTAATGGGACGGAAGGAGTATAAATAACATACTGGCGGTTCTTTTTTGTTTGATAGTTATACAATTTGTTTTGATATATAATTCTAATTTTATCCTTTTAATTGAATTTATTTAAACATAAAATTGCTATCACGTACTCCCTCTGTCCTACGAGTCTTGACACGCTTTTCTTTTTGGACCGTCCCACAAATTTTGACACATTTCCAAAAATTAATAATTATTATCTTCTCTCTCCTATTTTATCACTTTTATTACCCTATCTCTCATACTTTATCAGTTTTATTACATTCTATCTCCTACTTTATCACTTTTATACTTTATTAAGTACACACTTAAAACACTAATTTACAATTCTTTAATTCCAGTGTCAAAACCAAACGTATCTAGATTCGTGGGACGGAGGGAATTGTATATACGATGATTTCATGAGAGGTGAAACCTTTAAACTGACAAAATAGAACATTTATATGCATCGTACGTTATTAACATAAGCTAATAACTAAAGTAGAACATCTATCACAACTACGATGAATTGCCATTCTTCTCTAACTTCAAGCGTCGAGCTGACTTGATGAAGCATCTGCAACCAAGAAAAACAAAATCAAAAGTTGTTAATATTAATTAATGCCCTATTTCAAATTGATGATCTGATAATATTATAAAGAACATAAAAATTGATTGTAGTTGTAAAAATTGACTTACTCCCATGGTACATCTCCTGCTTGTAGCCATTCATCTTCCTTGTTTTGATACATGAGTTTGTACGCCACATTTTCCTCAGCTGCACCACAAATACCAATTTTCAGCAACAATAACTTTAATTATTACATTATATTTTGTGTTAGGGTTAATTACTTTAAAAACGGTTTTTCACTTTGAACACAAACTTTTAGGAGATTTGACAAAAAACGGTTAAATCATGATAGAGTTGCAACAAATTAAATGTAAAATTTGCGTAATTTAAAAGTAGAATATGTATTTGAATAATGTGATGAAATATTTGAAAAATGCTTACATTTTCCAAACAAGTCAATGAGATTGGTAGCAAGTGTGCGATGGGAGCGATGGAAGCTTAAATCAATCTTCCTCGTAATCCCAACTCCTTCCATTTTCACTTTGACGTACACCGAATTCGCAGCCCTCCAGCCGCCGCCGCCGCCATTCTCAACGTTGACATAATTAGTGGCGCAAACGCGGCGGTTGCGGTGACACAGCTGCTTCCTCCAAGACCTCACCGGCGGCCAACCAACCACAGATCCACCGTTTCTATCACCCCCAAACAACAACAAAATTAATTCCTTATTACAATTGGTAACTAAAACAAATACACATAATTAATTACCTGTTGGAGAAGGGCGAATGGGTGTGAGCAAAAGCGCGTTTTCTGTTGGAGGGCGGGTCGGGTCGGGTTGAAAGTGAGAGTTCCAATCGGAGCTCCATATCCTCCATTTCCACCAAGAGTGAAGAAAGAAAGGTGAGACGGATATGGGGTGTGGGTGTGGATATATATATTGGAGTGGGCAGCAAGGATGTCAGCATCAATGCCAGACTTTTGGCCGACCCAAATGCCGAATCTCGGTAATGTCTTAGCTACACTCTGCGTAGAACGCTTCACCCTTAAGATTTGAACACGTAGATCTCCCTTGCAAACCATCCACCCGCTTTATTAATTGACCAGACCGGGCTACTTTTTATCAAAACCATCGGTTCTTTGTAAGGTTGTTTTACTTTTTCCAAATTTCTGCTCCCATAGCTGTATTTTAAAAAAAATCGTGCCAGGCTTCATGATGATTAATATTTAGACACGTCAAGCTTCCACTCCTACACGTCAAGCCTATTATGTTAAACAAGAACACATTTATTTCTACATTCTCAGTTTAGCATTGGTTGTTAATAGAGGTGCCACTGTTCGTGTCATTATTTAGAATTTTACTTAATTAGCCTTAACAATAATTAAGGAAGATATTAAAATTAATTTTTAGAATATTGTGCCAATAATAGAAGATTTTTCATATGAATTCAAATAGTTAACTTTACGTGATCTTCCTTTTTTTTGTCAGCGTTGCATATAATTAAATGTTGCAATGCCCTATTTTAATTTTTTTTAGAATATAAACTATTGTCTTAAATTGTTAGGCATAAACTGTGTATATATAATTGGATAATAACATAATAGATTGCCTATAAATTATTTTTATATTATAAATGTGTATATTTTGTTAGGGAATACACTGTATATATATGAAAATGTACGCTATATATAAATTGAATTTGTAGTTTGTATTATCTTTTTAACATATACTATTGAGTGTTTATTAGATATATATATATATATATATATATATATATATATATATATAAAACTTGAGCATAAGATCCTCTAAAACTTGAACATTTTATATATGGGTGGGCTACCGTGATAGCACATCTTAAAATAAGAAATAAGAGCAATTTTTAATGTATGAATTTTATGTAGAACACGTATGAATTCGATGCATAAAGGTATGAATTATGAAAAATAAATTTTTGCTACCTTTGGGATTCGAACTCTGGACCATAAATCCATCCAACAGGATTACGAATCAACCGTAGATCTTGATGATCTAAAGGCTGAAAATGATTCTTATTTTATACCTTAAGAAATGCTCTTATTTTAGCCCTTCCCTATATATATATATATATATATATATATATATATATATATATATATAATAGAGTTATATGGAGACCATAAAAAATTCGAAGAACGAAGATCAAATCCTGTGCGTCGATCTTGGTATATCCAAGGGTAATGATTCATCTGATTAAGATTTGATATTTTCGTTAATTGTCATAGATATAGGCAATCAAATCTTTTATTTATGGAATATTAATTTGATGAAAAGTCTGTTACGTGAATAATGCATCCACAGAACCTAGTGTTCGTAGAACATACTAATGTTCGTTGATATGTTTGTAAAAAAACAAATGAACATACTAATTTTCGTTGATATGTTCGTAAAAAATAAATGAAAATACTAATGTTCGTCGATATTTTAGTAAAAAAAAATAAATGAACATACTAATGTTCGTCGATATTTTCGTAGGAAAACAAATGAACATAATAATGTTCACATATTATGTTCATTGACGGAACCAGGGGGCTTAGCCCACTGGCCACCGGGTCCTCACTTAAGTGAAGTGACCCGGGTTCGATCCCTCTTGGGAACGAATTGGTGATTGGAGATATAAGGTGGAGTTTGGTGAATGGAGAGATAAGGTGGTTCTTGGAGTGGATGGGGAACTAACTACTAACATCTAACATGACTTTGACCGATCAAAAAAAAAAAAAAAAAAAAAAAAAAAAAAAAAAAAAATTATGTTCATTGACGGATCAGGTCCCAGAACAATAAGTTTCAGAATTTTCGGGATTTATTCAACGTGATCCCAGATTTCAGTGGATTTAATCAACCAATATTTAATTACATGAAAAATCAAATCAGAAAATTATAATGATCATCACTAATAGGAAGAGTCATTTTTATGTTAAAGTATGATTCTCGCATTATAATTCTAAGTTATAAACTTAGAATTGAGATGAATTAGTTCAATTAGTTAATGATTCACTAATGGTGATGATCATTCGTAATATAAAGTTATTTTTAATAAAGAAGTTTAAAGGTTGGTGTTCTTAGTTACACAGTTGACTCCACGGTCAGGTGATATCTACACAGTTAGTTACACGGTTATGTCATTCTACTGTGTAGTAATGTGTAAAGTGGATTCATCAATAATCAAGTTCAATTTCGAGAATCTTAAGTAGATTCATCAATAATCAAGTTCAATTTCGAAAATGTAAAGTGGAATCTAGGGGTGAGCATTCGGTTATTCGGTCACTGAATCAAACCGAATAAGAAAAATCATATTAAAACCGAATTATATAATTAATATCCAAATCTGAACCGAACATGCCTAACCCCGAGCAGTTAAAATATTAATCATTTTAATTTTTAAACACTATATATAAATTATTAAAATATTAAATTAATTATTATTGTGGTTCGGTTTTCAGTTAACCAAATATTTTTTCTTAAAAACTATAACCGAACCGAAAAACCAAAAATTTCAAATTTTAAAACCAAAATCGAACCGAAAATCAAATTAACTGAACCAAATTAGTATTTCGGTTAGGTTCGATTCAACTTTTCGAATGTAATCGGATTTTGCCCACTCCTAGTGGAATCATCACTAATCAACATCTAGTAGTGATGATTCTCGAGCAGAATCATCAATAATCAACATCAATTTTGAGATTCTAAAGTGGAATCATCATTAATCAAGTTCAATTAGAGATGATTCTTAAGTTGAATCATCACTAGTCAAGTGTAAAATTGAGATTCTTAAATAGATTCACCAAATCACCACTAATCTATACTATATTGAAAATGGAGTTTCCAATTTGAAATCAATTTTAAAATTGAATGAAAATTTTGTAGTTATAATAAAATCGAAGACTTATGTTTAAACTATATATTTTTTTTCTTATTTTCATTTTCTTTAACTTCTTATTTGTTGCTACATTTCTTTTTAAAATTGTGAAATTCGATTAATTATAAAATATTTAATATGCATATTAAAGATCACGATAAGAGCTTTAATATGATACTCCCTCCGTCCCGCCCAAGATGCTACATATTCCTTTTTGGGCCGTCCCAATGAAGATGCTACATTTCTATATTTGACAAAAATAAGGAATTTTAAACACTTAATTAACACTAATTAAGTATTTATTTATTACCTTCTCTCTCTCCAACTTTATCACTTTATTACCTTCTCTTTCTTACTTTATCACTTTATTACTTTCTATTTCTTACTTTATCACTTTATTATTACACACTTAAAACATTAATCTACAACTCCTTAAATCCCGTGCCGAAAAGCAAATGTAGCGTCTTGGCCGGGACGGAGGGAGTATATTTTATGAAAATATTTGATTTAAAATGTAAAAATTAATTTTTTTTAGATATTAAAGTTTTATAAATCTCTCACTCATCTCTCATCTTTTCTGAATAATAAATATATTTTTAATTCACTTTAATTAGTATTTTATTTTTCATTTTTTAACTTTTTTTTCTTCATAATATCAAATTTTATAATTGTGAATTCTTTTTCATTTTTTCAATATTTGTTAGGTCCGGGGGGTCTCGAATAGGTGTATGGGGGGGGAGAATACACCTATAGGCTATTTTTACAACAATATACTGACCTCAATCAGAGGGATCTCAATCAGAGATTAAAACGAAACTTTTACACTTAAACCAAGACACCTGTTTTACTGAAATCAGTTTTGACCAACAGGGTTGACGACTGATACTGAAAGCTCTTCAGTAATGAGTTATCAGTTAAGTTGCTGGAACTTAACTGATCCAAGTAAGGGCTTCAGTCGTGTTTGCTAAGATAGAGATGATATCACTCTTCCTTACTATCAGAGGATAGTTCAGTCAGATTGATATCATACGCAGCGGAAATTAAACTTAGTTTCGTAATAGCCTCGGTGGAGCAGATAGTTGGATTAAGGTTTCTCTTTGCTGTTAGTCAGTGTTCAGTTTTATCAATTGAAATAGCACAAGTATGAATGTAAAACTGAAAGCTGTAAATAACACAGAGACTTTTACGTGGTTCGGAAAAATCCTTTCCTACATCCACGGTTGGTTGATCAGACCAACAATCCACTCCGCAAGTGCTTCACTGGTGCACTGCAAACCGTACCCGTGTGCTTGCCTGGTGCACACAACCGTAAACTGAAGATAACCCCTCTTCAGCACCCACACACCTCGCGTAGGATTTCCCTGCTAAGCATACCTCGTGCTCAGACTTTTCACTCAGAGTTCAGAGTACCTTCCTGAACTCCGAACCACTCAAACACTCTTATGGGGGAGAGGTTTAAACGAGTGCCAACTATACTTACAAAGAACAAGTTCTTTGAAGCAAGTTTGACCTTTGGCTTCTGGGTAAACATATATATGCCTAGGGTCTAAGAGAATGTATGTAATCAGCAGTGACTGATTTTGGCTTTGGAATTCTCTTCTTCGATTCAAGCTTTGGGCGGTTAAGCTTTAGGCGGAGTAGCAATCTCGGCAGAGCTTCAGCTTATGTCGTTGAATCGGTGAAGATTGAAGTGATCCTCGAGCGCTATTTGTAGGAGAACTCTTGAATAGATCCGTTGGCGTAAATCGTCCTCAAGATTTCTTCCGTTGGAGAGCAATTCGAATTTGGGCTGAGGCTTCAATCTTCGAGGTTCCTTGTCTGTGTGGAAACGACTCTCTTTGATGGACAGGAGATGTGACATCTCTGAAAAGTAACCACCAGATAGGAATGACCTCTGCAGAGATAAGATATTGAGATATCTGCATTTAATGCGGCTGTACTTGTGCGTACGTGGCTTCCTCTGAACGTTGGAAGATCAGTCCTAGGAGGAATGTTCAACTGATACTTGACTTTAGTATCAGTCCATTGCGCGCATTAAATAATCAGTCTTCAACTGATTCTTCAACTGATATTTCAGTTGGTATCTGCAGTCTTCAGTCTTCGTTCTTCAGTCTTCAGTCTTCAGTCTTCGACACCGCAACTAAACTAGAAACGAACTCTAACACTTGAGTTCAAAACGATTCTAGTCTATTACAAATAAGTCCTATGAATTTTGGTATCATCAAAACAAGGGTTAGGATATTCCACAAGATTCCCAACAATATTCAATTCAAATATATTAAATTAAAATTATTTTTTTATTATATTTATAAGTATAATAATTGAATTAGTATTAATTTTATATAAATATAAAAATTAAAAATATTTTTCCGTGCATTGCATGGGATGCAAATGCTAGTCAACTTTAAACTTCAAGATTCCTAAATTCAATCACCACTAACAACATCTACTTATAGATTCCTAAGTAAAATCACCACTTAATAACGTGTGCTAACTTCCTAATCATATTAAAGTATATCCCAATATAACATATTAACTTTAAGTACGAAGGATTTTTTTTTTCAAGTTTATAAAGGGTCACCAAGTACGAATAAATTTATTTTCCACATTAAATTAAAATTATTATATTTAAGATATCTTTTATTTGTTGTTGTGGATTTTATTAAAATAAAATTCCGAGATTATTGGCGGTAAAATGTCAACATTACAAAAAAATTAATATGCAAATGTAAATATCTTCTGAAACTTTACACGAGACCCAAGTTAATTTTATTTTTCATCTTTGGCGCTAAAGATTCAACATTTCCGAAACTAATTTAAATATTACCCAACATAACTACACAATTCACAACACTGTTCGAAAATACTCACAACCAAACATGTCACAATGGTTTTCACGAAAACCGGCGGTATTAGTGTCATGTAGACCGGTCTGGTCCAGAACCAAATAAATATTAAAATTTTTAATGTCAGAACACGTGGAACAATCCTGACGGGGAAACGCATTGCGCATGACCTAGCTAAGACAATTCCCCGAATCTCACCTCTCTCTTCTTTTCTTTTTTGCTTTGACATGTAATTTTTGCTTTTGCTGTGTGCTGAGGCAGCACACATTTAATGCGTGTCCCTCACGCTCTCATTCCAACAACGTTTTGTTACTGTTAAAAGGGACTACGCCGGGCCGGGCCGGGCCAGGCCCCACACACTACATTCGCCAAAATCTTCAATCACAATTTTAGATTCAAAACCTATTCATTCATTTCAAGTTGGAATATTGCCCTCTAGTTATAATTTTTTAATCAAGTCATATGAATTTTAATATGATAATATGTAAATTTTTAATTTATTAATTTTACTATGAAATTAAAATTCATAAATTTAATTTTTTTTACAAACAATCAAGCTAAAAACAAGCTAAAATCCATAATTTTGATTTTTTTTTTTGTAGAAATCAACTAAAACACGGCACAAATTTAAGATAAAATAATATAAAAATAAACAAAAATTTATGCATTGCGTTTTTCTAAAATTTACGAATATTTAGAGGTTTTAATTTCATGATAAAACCATGATAAATTGAAAGGTTATATATTGTTATACCAAAATTAAAGTTTATGTACAATTCATAAATTAAATAAAAGTTTATATATTTACGTATCCAAAACCGTTCAAATTAATAAATTATTCACATCTTCTTAAAACATCATGCATTTTTTGAAGGGTTAAGGTGCAGATAGGCCCCTCAAGTGAAGATCCTTAGAGCATTTCAGTCCTCTTACTAACTGTGTGTGCAGATTGGCCCTCGAACTCAAAAAAATGGTGCAGATCGCCCCCTCTGACTTAACACCGTTATGAGCCGTTAGTCAGAGGGGGCGATCTGCACCGTTTTTTTGGAGTTCAGGGGCTAATCTGCATCTTTTCCCTATTTGGAGTTCGGGGGCTAATCTGCACACCGTTCATTAAAAAAAATCACATCTCATCTTCTCCGACCAACTTTTCCGGCGTCAATCGCCGTCAGATAAGGAAAATCACGAAATCAAGTTCCCAAGCCCCAAATCGGGAATTCCAAATCGGCGTCATTGCTCCCGAAAATCACATAATCGAAATGGAAACTCGAATTCTCCCTCGAACGTCACCGCCCCCAATTGCAGAATCACCCCCAACGAATCGAACTTCGCCTCGCCGTAGGCGGTGATCGTGACCCCAATCGAGATCGAGATCATGTTGGCCATGGTCTTCGATTTGAAGGCGTCCTTCTTCAACAGCACGCCGATAGTGTAGATGGCGACGGGCATCGTCGGCTTTTATCACCGGATTTCGCCGGATTTGAGAGAAAGAGGCGACTCCTTATCGAGAAAAGCCAGGCGGCGGGTTCACCGGATATTGCGGCGGCGATTTCCGACGGAATGGGAGAATTAGGGCTCGTCCTTGACGCTAAGCGTGTGCAGTCGAGCGAGCTCCGAGGTTTAGGGCCCAAGAGAGAAAAAAAGGGGCGGCGCCCTCCGCCGGCCTCGCCGGAGCTTGAATCAGCGACAACGACGATCAAATTTTGAGCGAGAGAGATGAATTAATTAAAAAGTTAAAAGGTGCAGATTAGCCCCTGAACTCCGAAAAAACGGTGCAGATCGCCCCCTTGACTAACGGCCCATAACGGTGTTAAGTCAGAGGGGCCGATCTGCACCATTTTTTTGAGTTCGGGGGCTAATTTGCACACACAGTTAGTAAGGGGACTGAAACGCTCTAAGGGCCTCCACTTGAGGGGCTTATCTGCACCTTAACCCTTTTTTGAAATTACTTTTTTTTAGATAAAAAAATTTACACAAATCTAACCTCGGTCACTATTTTTGCTTTTCGTTATGAGGCCAGATTCATTGGACATCAAATGCTCTTTCTTTTGATTATTTGTTTCTTTACTCTACATTTAATTATACGGACAACTTATTTGGATTATGTTAATATCAAAATAATTTTGAATAAATCGATATTCAAAGTGTCTTGTACAACTGTTTGACTAAGTTTATATTAAAGACTTTAATTGTAAATTTTTACGGTTTATACAATATTTCAAGAACTTATAAGACGTAATTTTCTTCAAATAATTAAATTTGTATGCTATTTTAATTAGAGTTAAGTTATTAAAAATAAAATAAAATTCAAAGGATATGAGATGAAAATAACAAAATCACATTAAAATTATTTTTGTACAAAATTGTTAATTAAAAGTTTGTGAAAAATAAATTGAAATAGAAAAACTTATTTTTTGAGGAATTTATAAATTGTCGAAGCTTACAAGCTCAACCAAACACCCAAATGCAAAATAAATGGAGTATATTAGTTGGTGGAGTGAATGAGTTTTATTTATTTATTTTGTAAACAAATTGATATTTTTGGAGAATAATCCAACATAAATAAATTTGTATTTTCCTATACTTAATTATTATGATGGGATTATTTGCTCAGTCGTTATTTTAAACAATACTTTTCGATATACTTCCCTCCGTCCATGAAAGAACTTCCTAGGAGGGAGTGACACGAGTTTTAAGAAAAAATGTTGTCGAGTGTATTGAAAGTGGATAAAAGTTAGTTGAGTGTATTGGGAGTGATGAAAATATGTTATAATTAATATTGAAAGTTGTGAAAAGTGAAAAGTAAGAGTAATTATAAGTGGTGGGGTATAGTCCAAATATAGGTAGGAAATTTTTTGTGGACGTTCCAAAAAAGAAAGATAGAAAGTTCTTTCATGGACGGATGAAGTAGTTTTTTAAAAGTTTGTCATTAAAAAATACTACTCCCTTCGTCCAATTATAAGTGGCTCAAAATTTTTGAATACGGGAATTCAGGAAAAATTGTAAATAGCTATATTGAAAGTGATAGGGTCTATTTTTTTTAAAGATTAAAATTTTTTATTTATAAAAATATAACACTTATAATGAGACAATACAAAATAAAATATAGGCCACACTAATGAAGGGAATATAACTTCAGTTAGATGTATAAATGTAGAGATATGGTAGCATTCTTGTTATGAAATAATGGAATTTGGCTTTTTCTAAAAGTGGAGCTTGATTTTTGGGTTCGGTTGCATGTTAAAGCCTCTTTTGTCGTTGAGCCTTCAACCGCAACAATTGCCAATGCCAAATTTGCTTTCTCTTTACTAATTTTGTTCAAATTTATTTGATCACTATTCTTCAATATTTATTTTTCTTTTTTTGCATAAAAAACTTAAATTTTTGTAAGAACCATAAAATAATATTTCCTTCCTCCCATTATAAGTGGCTCAAAACTTTTTCGATACGAAAATTAAAAAAAATGCATAAATTAGTTAAAAGTGGTAGAGTCTATATTTTTGTAAGAATTAAATTATTTTATTTATAAAAATATATCACTTATAATATAATATCTCAAAATAAAATATATGCCACTTGTAATGGGACAAATCAATTTTAGAGTATTTGAAGCTTAAAGTAATTATATAGATAAGTAGATGAGCGTTTCCGCCAAAGGTGTATGACAGTTGCGAAAAGCAAAAAAGTGTGGCGGGTGCATTCACTGCATTGTGTGTGACAAAAAACGACAAAACTAAAAGTGCATGCATTTTCATTACATAATGCTTTCGACAAATACGATGTGTGTTTTCTAAGTTACATTTCTTTGTCTAGGCACCTAGTTTTAGGTTCACCTCCTTTTACCATCTTGTTTTTTAACTTCACCGTCAAATTAATCAGAACTAATTCAATTAAAACATTTACAAAATAAGCATATATAGATGAAAGGTGTTTATCCAGTCACTCAATTTGTTGCTTTCACCTCTCCCAAATATATTGTGTTCGTATCTATAAAACTATTGAAATTTGAAACGAACAACTCAAAAAGAAAATAGGAAAAAGAAAAGATAAGGAGTGAGACATTAAAAAATATTAGTATTATATAAAACCTAAAATGTCCAAATAATGATCAAATACAAACTATTTCTCCGGTGTCAATTAAAAATGAGTTTGAATAATGCGTTTTTGTATGATCTACGAATATCATAAAAGAAGCATAAATGTAAGATATGAAATATAAAAGAAGCATTATTATATGTATAAAGAAGCACTGCAATAAAATAAATATTATTGTATGTATTAAATAATAAAAAATTTTTGATCAATAAAATAGATAAAAAGAAAGCCTCGGTACCAGCGGTACCAAAATTAGCACATGAAAGGTAGCGTGTACTCATGAGAGCACCACATTGAAAATGGAACACTCGACTCCACAATTTGGAAAGTCTTATTCCAGCTCCACATTCTACCCTTAATTTCCAACACAAGTTTTTGAGCATCCCAAACCTTTCCTTCAAACCTGCTATCATTCATCCCTTTCCACACAATCCAAATAGTCCCCACCCAAAGCGCTTGAAGGAATTTCCTGTTTTTCTTCCCTCTGCCACCGTAAATAAAGGACATGAAATGATCGAGCAAGCCACGAGATCTTACCGTTTTGATATTTAACCACTGCTGAATTTGATTCCACACAAGTTCAACTTTCGGGCAATGTAGAAGAATATGCTCAACTGTCACGTCACAAGCCACACAAGCATTGCACCATCTTTCTTCAAATAATAATTAATGTATATATAAACAAGTATGGTTCATAATTTATACTGGGACTTTTTTATTGTAATGATCCCCTATATATATATATATCACGTAAGCTAATGAATAAATTACATATGTAGTAAATTTTTACATGACACTGAAAAACAACCTTTTATTTTTATTATATACCAATTGATGGACAATTTTAATGGGGAATGGTAAAATAAGTAGTAGGCATTAAAAAAAGAAGAAGAAAGTAACTAGTCAAGAAACATATGCTCCTAGTGTTGTTATGTTTGGTTTATGTTTGAGGCCTAAATAAGACAATTATGTCTATAATGACTGCACACACAAACACATGACTATACGTATGTATATGCATAGATGTACATGAGTTAAAGCACAAGGTGCATGTGGTTAGTAGGAGTTGCTACCTTCAAACTTGACATATTTGTCTGTTTCAAACTAAAAGTTGATATCAAAAACAGATAGGGAGGGAACAATAATCACGTGCGTTTCATGAGATTAAGCTCAACAAAGGGAGCAATTAATTCTTTGTCGATACGATTAGTCATATTCTACATGTGTGGTTTCGGCCCACGTGTACACCCACTACATTTCTCATTTCTTTCTTTTCATGTAAGCACTTTAGTTTTTGTTTTCTTTCTAAACTAATACTAATAAATATAAATATTGTTTATTTTTAATAGGTCATTTTTATTTTGCCTCATGACACAGACCTCTATCTATGGATAGAGCTTCTTAACAATTGGTTTAAATGTCTCGTTTATGTAGTTACATTTTTTCTTAGAAAAAAGAAGATATTTAGATTATAAAGCATATATCGGTTCTTAAGGCATTTCTCCTCCAAGTTATAAAACAAAATAAAAAATACTCTATTCGTCCCACCGAGCTTGAGTCGTATTCCTTTTCGGGCTGTCCCACCGAGCTTGAGTTACTTTCTTTTTTGGCAAAAATTAGACAATTTAAAGTACTAATTTACAAAACTAATTGCACTCCTTATTACCTTCTCTCTCCTATTTTATCACTACTTTATCACTTTATTACCCCCTCTCTCTCTTACTTTATCACTTTTATACTATACACTTAAAACACTAATCTACAATTTCTTGATTCCCGTGCCCAAAAGAAGCACCTCAAGCTCGGCGGGACGGAGGGAGTATTATTTTGAAATAATATCCACATTTATAAAAATATGTAAAAAGTAGTAGCAAAATGAAAAATACTCATTTTGAGATATTAAAAGAAAATAATATCCATATTTAATTTATAAAAAGTGTCCATTCTTACTATTTTACCCTTTAGCGTGTAAATGTGCATAGGACTAATTTTAGCTACCGCACACTTACAAGCTCACACGACCACGACATAACGTGTAAGCGTGAATTAAATTAATTTTAGTTAATACACGCTTACATGCTCGCCCGACCTAGCGTGTATACGTATATTAATTGTGTTTCGTGTAAATTAATGCACTCGCACAATCAAACGTGTAAAAAGATAAACATGATCTACACCGATATCACCGATGACGATGATGCAAGGATTGAGACTTGAGAGGCACCGCCATCAGGGGGTGAAGAACCAAGTGATAGTGACGAGGTAAGAGACAACATGTTTCACCCTTAAGATTAATTGATTGATGGGGAGGGGGGTTGGGGACGACGATGGGGGAATGTACAGAATAGAGTGTGGAAGATGGGGGAGTGGATATGAGATGATGGGTAGTTTTATTTTATAATTTTTATTTGTTAAGAATAAAATTATCTTTTTATATAAAAAATGAATAGTTTATACTACCTTTATTTTAATATATTTTTTTCTTTCTATTTTGGTCTGTCTCAAAATATTTTTCTATGACTATCTCTAATGGAGGATGCATGTGCGATGCATCCCCAAAAGTATTATTGTGGGGTGGTATTTTAGGGTTGTGGTTTGAGGAAAGATGGGAGAGCTAAGGTGTTTGTGAGACGGACGGAATATATATTTTTATAATAATTGGAATAATTTGTTTTAAATTATAAAATTAAGTATTTCTTAATATTTACCCTTGAGGCATTTAAAGAGTTATTGTAAAACTGTGTAAAAGTAATAATGGAGAAATTTATTAAATTCGTCTGCTTCACTTAGTACACAAAGTAATGGCACCATAAAAAAAATTATACATATAAAGAAATAAAAGAAAAATCATTCTTTTTCTTTTCTTTAAAAAAAACATTTGTAAATTTTGTTTTTATTATTACTGCTGAATCGATTCACATTAGATTTAATTGGTCGAAAAAATTAATTTAGACTATTATGTGAACAACAACGATACGCACAAGTTATATTTATAATGTTTTTAAATTCAGTTTAAAAAATGATTATAAGTTCAAAATTCGAACTATCAATCTTAATAAGAATTACAAATTATTTAAAATCTTTTAAGGAAATAGTCGAAAATTTGCAAGGATTTCAAATTCAATGAATAACTTTATAAAAATTAGGGCTGATCAGAAATTTGTCTGTTCATATCCATAACACCATTTGAATCGGTTGTGAATGTTGTCCTTTTCTTTGAATAAGAGCTCAAAAATTTGAAATTCGTTACAAGGTGAAGTCATTCAAACAAACCCAATCAATCTAGCTTTACTCAATCCGAATGATATACTTTATTATATTTAAAAGGTTTGTCTCACAATATTTCATCATTAACAAACTTATTCTTGAAAGGTCCTTCATGAAATATGAGAAATGCTTAAATTTTTTCCACTTAGATAGAGCGGACCACAAAATTACTACTCCCTCCGTCCCGCCAATCTTGACACGTATTCCTTTTTGGGTCGTCTCACGAATCTTGACACATTTCCAAATAAGATAATAATAATTTATTACATTCTCTCATCCTTTATCACTTTTACTATCTTCTCTCTCATATTTTATCACTTTTATATTTTATTACTTACACATCTAGAACATTAATCTACAATTCCTTAATTCCCGTGCCGAAACCAAACGTGTCAAGATTCGTGGCACGGAGGGAGTACATTTGAATTTCATGGCCACTTTTAAATCTTGGTTATTGCGAAAAATACATATATTCACCTCTAGATGTATATGATTGAGTGGCTGATAAAAGGCAACAAACAATTTTCATAGGATTCTTTGATTCGAAAGGAAATCCGAGCTTAATTGTCAATGGTGGTATTAATATTCTTGCAACTTCCTTTGAAAGAGGGGACCTATTTCAAGTCAAAAGTAAAAAAAAAAAAAAAAAAAAAAAATATAGGGGACCTATTTTGAAAAATTATTTCATACAAATTGGTCCCATTTTTGTGATTTGTGGTGGAAAATTTTCAACTTTTTCACGTAGCATATAAAATGTGAGGTTGTACACCGCTATACATTTGTGGATATCTTTTTTTTAGAAGAAAGACGAACTCTCATTAATTCAAATCGAAAAGAGCAATATTTGAAAGTCAAGTAGGGAAACCCGACTTCCAAATCATTACATCATAAAGAGATAAAGCAAAACGAGCAAGCTCATTACCATTTTTTTTTCATTTTATAAATTAATAATATTAAATAAAAAAAATTTAAAATCACATCGCAATTGATCGATTTGAATTCAAAACTTTTGACTTTAGTCATGAATCACTCTACCGCTCGACCGTTTAGACTCGAATTCAATACCATTTTTTTTTATATGAAGTAAGGTCTCGAGTAAAAAACTCATACTATAGAAATTAGGAATTATTTTAGACCTTTGATCTTTATATGACCTATGACTGTCGTAAATGATGCATAGCCGCAATATTTAAAATGCATTATTAAGATGATGTAATTTCATAACACATATAAAATGCATTATCATATATATAATTAAATATACATTATTCCGTGTGAAGATTAATCTTTGCAACAAACTACATGGTATTATTTATTTGTCATAGTTCATGTACGAACACAATAAATTGACAATTAATATCATCTTCATTTGATCTTGGAAATTTTT
Source organism: Salvia miltiorrhiza (assembly GCF_028751815.1). NCBI lineage: Eukaryota > Viridiplantae > Streptophyta > Magnoliopsida > Lamiales > Lamiaceae > Salvia > Salvia miltiorrhiza. The sequence goes on along the minus strand of NC_080392.1, from coordinate 6,357,816 downwards.
CGCAACGAGATGCTCAAATATCTATTACAAAATAAATCTAGATCGGGCGAAATGAAAATTTAGTTTATGAATTCTTGCACACATCTAGTAGGATCGAGTGTGTGATCAACTTCATTATAATATAATAGAGTTCGAGTAGCTTAATCTTTACACAAACTTGAATATATTTATATAGGAAGAGGTTCAAATAAGAACCATTAAATAAAATATAAACGAAAAATCATTTTCAATCATTCGATTATTAAGATCTACGGTAGATGCATTATCTTGGTGGATGAATGTAGCACCTGAGTTTGAATATTGAATGGAGCGATTTATTTTTTTTAATGCATTAAATTTAACAACGAATGTATGAATTTCTACAACAAATATAATACTAATTTTAATGATATTCACATTTTTACGAAAATCGCAGTTCTCACTAAAACCACACTGATATATATTTATATTTTCTTTATTTTCCCGAACATTTTGTGATCTAATTTATTTTTTTAAAACTCTTTTAGTCTTAATCCATTGGGCCAATAAATGTTCAGAGGCTAGTATACGGGCATAGCCCAAAACGTAGTCCACAAGGAAAACAGTAAAAAATAATGGGCGAGGAAGTAAAATTCATTTGCTCTTCTAAAAGAAATAATAATAATAAGGACACGTTGTGTGTGTATTTTGGCCAAACGTAAAGAATTATAATATTTAAGGCTAAAATTTTTGGGTTCGAATCCCCTAATAAAAATAAAGACACACCTAATATAGGACGAAAGGAGTATAATTTTTATGAATTGATAAAAATAATAAAAAGATCATACTTATCTGCCCTAAAAAAAATTCGCCTTAAAATAACATTGCAGTAACATTCCATTACATTTTCTTGATATTAGTAACTTATAAATCAATCAAACTTTTTGTCAAATTGCATGGTCGGAAAAAATGGGTGTCCACAAATACAAGATATCGCCGAATTAACGGTTGAAATGAAGGACCAAACATAATCTGTCGACAACCCTTTTTTTTTTTTTTGACGGAGTCGACAAATTCTTTTACGTTAACGGTTGACTTGTGACTAATTTATTTATTTAATTAAAATAATTAATTTAATCCTTATTTGATCGTTAATGTTACTTTCTTCGTCTCATTAATAACGCATCAAAGAGTTAAGGCAAGAGGTATCGAAATATAATCAAATAAGCAACCCGCACGCAGCCTCAGCTTTACCACTTGAGCTAGGCCTCGTTGGCTTAAAATTACATACAATTAAAAATACATAAATAAAAAGACATAATTAAAATTACATAAACTTAATATTATATTATAGATTAAGTTTTTTAAATATATATTATAAATTTAATAATCAATAATTCAAAATTTTAAAATAAATAAAAATTAATTATAAATAAATACTAACTGAATTAGCTAGTGAACCCTAATTAATCATATTAAAATTAGCTAGTGAATCCTAACTGAATTATACTAACAGAATAAATTATAAATCAAAAGATAATAATTAAAAACTACGCATAAAAAAAAACTATACACAATTCAGTCCATGTAGTTTATCGATGGTTGAAAACGTATGAAAAAACAATTCCGCGTAAGCAATTCTCAAAACTCCCTAATTAAACGGTCCTTCAAATTAAATCTTTTTTTTCTTCTTGAGGAAGCCTTCAAATTAAATCTTAAAACAATTCATTCATTTTTTTTTTTATATTAGGCGCGCGTTGACATGAGCTCACCGATCGGATGAGCCGCAACTTGAGTCCCCCTCTGCCTGCATCGGGTGGCTCATCGCCCAAAATCGACTTGAGCCGGTGAATGAGCCACCACCGATGTAAATGTTCTTATGGCATAAAGTGGCGGTATCCTATTTATTTAATGAGGATGGAGAAAATTAAAAATGCTTTAATATTAAAAGAAAAGTGGGAGGAACCCATATGTTTCCTTCAGGACAAAGAGCTCGTTTGGTAGGAGTGATTATGATGTATAATACTCCCTCCATCTCACAAAATCCATCTCACAAAAACATCAAATTTTTGTGAAAAACATGAACATTTTTATCGTACACTACATCACAATTCCTTTACTTTTTATCTATATTTTTTATAAAGTGAGACCCTTATTCTACTCACAATACATTTTTATCTAACATTTCTTAAAACTCATGCCGCTCACAAATGTTCATGTTTTTGTGAGACGGAGGGAGTACGTCTGTAACACCCTAAATTTTGTTCTGTAAGAAATAATACTAAACACACGGCCTTTTATAAATCAAAAGCCCAAAAATATTATACTGATTTGAAGAATTCTGTATACCACCTACGGAGGTGGTATATGTACGTAATACAAATCTCAGCCAAACAACATATTATATTTTACAGATATTTTAATGTATTTTCCTATGACATATAGTAAAAAATATCTCAGTCAAACATATCACACTTTATCTCATACCGCATACAAGACGAGCCCCTAAGGCTATTTATTTAGTTATATTAATTGATATATTATAAATGGAATAATCCAAAAAGAAAATTTGAGACATTATTAATTAGACAGAGAGAATATTATTTAATTTTTATTTTATTATGACTTTAAAATTTGGTGATTCGATCTTAATAGTATTTTTTTTTAATAATTTCAAAATTTGGTGATTCGCTGAATTGGGTAATCAATCTTCTGCTTATTGATTTATTGTGTTTTATGCGTGTATATTGCATATTGATTATTGTCTCTTACATATGTGACAACACAAGTACTTGATCATTAGGAATCATTTTTTATGTATTTTTCCATTAAGATTTGACATATATCTTTTAGATTTGCAAAGAAGAAGGTTTGAAGTAGTGTTCTATATATATATATATAAATGTGTGGAAATGAAATTCAAAATGGGAGCTTAGTACGTGCAGGTGCAGGTAGCTAGTTGGAATTGGAATAAAATAAAAATGATAGGCTGCAAAGTTGATGAAGCAGAGAAAAAGAAGAGAAAAAAGCGTGGATGAATTATGTAAGTGTAACTACTGTTTCCAAAAACATTTGCCTGCAAGAAAAGAAGCACTCATGCATGAGGATATCTTATGATGATTCATTTTGTTTTATTAGTGGAATCATATCATTGAGCAATTGATACGTTGCAGCCCCACCCCCATATACACTTTTAAGAAATAACACATGCATATATCAAATGAAAGCTGATTTTTATTTATTCTTTCAGAGAGAAAAGACAGCCTAAAAGATCACTACAATTTAATGTTGTGTATACTACCATAGAGCAATTATGAGCTCTTACTGTTAATTTGCAGGAATTGGGATCCTGCAAAAAACTTGTTGAAAATTTTTGGACTCATTTGCAATGCAATTTGCTTTGCATCAAGGGGTATTATTATTTTTTCGAGTAAATACGATTGTTAGAGTATAGATACTCTATATTGTATTGTCATTATGTAGACCGTAAGAGATGGCGAGTACATAAGGTGTTAAGAGTTTTATCAGATTTGATATTCTTGAGGATAAGCACGTACAAATCTCCAACTAGAAGTATAATTATTGTCTACTTCTAATCTTCATAATAGCCACAAAATTGTTATGTAGCATGTGTATGGATCTTATTTCTTGAAAAACAATTATCAGATTGATAGATCAAGATCATCTAAGTAGAGTTCTCATCAAACTAGAACTTATGTTTTTATCTACGCAGGGGCGGATCCGGGATTTAATGTTAGGATGGGCTAAATTTGTTGAAATACATCGTCTGAAAATATTTACACGGGGTTCGCCCCCGAAGCAAAATTTTTGGAGTATTCCGTACACTTCATTTTCATACATTTTTTTAATAGTCACTTAATATAATAGCTAATTATTTGCAATTCAACATCAAGTAGATTAAAGCATATTAAGATATACTTATATATATATATATATTAAAAAATATATTTCATCTTCTAAACAAATAAACTAATTTTTATTATTAATAATTCGTAATTTTACTTTTAACTTGAGAATTGACTTAAATTCAACATTAAAAATTAACTAAGAAAAAAAAAATAGGATAAAAATAATATAAATATAACAAATCAGTGTACAATATTAAGCAATTAATCTGGATAGTTGGATACTATAAACAACATATTATATTTCTTATTTATATACATATATATATATATATATAGATATATAAAATAACATAATATATATATATATATATATATATATATATATATATGTATTAAAAATAAAAATAAAAACTCAAAAATTGGGAGGAGGCTGTTGCTCCCCCTGGATCCGCCAGTGCATCTACGACTAGGAAAAGATTAACTTGGGCTACAATAAAATATTGAAGGTATAAAGTAAGGAGGTCATATTTCGTTCAAGATGGCTGGGGGAATTTCGTGCATAATAGCTCTCGCAATGTAGTCGAGAATTTTTGTTCCTGCTAGGTGTCCTCCGGACTTATTACAGTCTGTAGTACTTTTTTTTGTTACAGTACTTTTCTTTACACTAGCAGAAGAGTGTTTGTGAATTATACACTTAAGAGTACATTGTAAAAGTGTTTATAAGGTCTTCTTAGTTTATTTGGTTCTTGTTCATCAAGGGATTAGGTGGTATCCGTCGGTGTTCACGCCTAGAAAGTTCGTCGTTGTCTAGCTTTCAATTGTCCAACGTTGGTGAGGTTTTGAGAAGATATAAGAGGCTAAGTAAGAGGGAGTCTTATTGTGTAACTAGTTCCTTTGTATATCTTAATTTCATAGTAGATACTTTCATATTATATAGGTATTCTATCATTGAACTGGGTTATTATTCTTGGTGTTTTTAGTGTGTGTTATATTATCTATTATATCATGTATATTGTGTAACTAGTTTCTTTGTATATCTTACATTGGCTGTTACAACATATCTCACCACATATTCTATATATTAGTCATTTTTTCAATGATCGAATTCAGGTGCATTAATTTTATAACATATGAGTTCGTTGTTGGGTGGCTTTTGGTGTTTGTGCTGCAAGAAAATATTTTCTAAAACTAGTTGCGTGTGTACAGCCGAAAACATATTGAAAAATGATTCTAATGTACATGCATACATACGTATATATTGAAAACAAATGTGGGATGCTTTCTTTTGGAAAAATCCACACAAAGGTAGTTAGAACGAAGTTTAACTATATTGAATAATTTTAAGACTTTTAGTTGATAATTCTAACTTTTGCGTCAAATAAAAGAAATGATAAATAGTTGCTATAATATTTTTATTTAAATCAGAATAAAAATTAATTTTTGAATTTATTAGTAAAATTTAAAAGCTTGGAAGTGAATAATTAAGTGCATAATATGTCGAAATCTAACCCAAAGGGGATTGCATAGCATCAATGTGAGAAAGAATAAATTAGAAAAAGAAAATGTAGAGTGTTGTATATTACTCCCGATCGCTTTACTTGTGTTTGTCTCGAAAGAGTATGCTTAGTTTGCTCGATATATATTTTTAATAAATATTAGGTGAGTTTATTGTGAGAGGAGAAATGAGTCCACTTTTATAAGTGAAATTGAGAAATAATGGTGGACCATTTTGATAAAGTTGTAAATAAGTGTTGAAAGTGAGAGAAAAAAAAGGGCTAAGTTTATTTGTTATAAGAGGTAATTAATCTTCTAAAATAAATTTTTAATTACTTTATATGTGTATATCAGTATATAGCAGTGAAAAGGGTTCAAATGAGAACCCATCTTATCGTCAAAATTATAATGCGATAATTTACACGATCATTGCGGTAAATTGTATACGTTGTATAATAAATTGATTCATTCAAAAAATAGAAATTTCTTTACTCATGGAATTCTAATCTAGGACTATATAAGAATTCATTTCAGTCAAACGATAAATCCACCGTAAAATTTCACAATCTAAGAGTTTATACTTCTTCTGTCCCGCGAATCTGGAGCAGTATTCCTCTTCGCGTTGAGCACTTTCTTTATATGATTTGTTTTACTTGAAATTAATTTTTCCATTAGCAGAGAATAGGATTATCTTAGGTGACGACAACTGAAGTCACTTCCAAGGAAAAAGAGCCATACACTACAAAAAAATGCGTAAATAGCGACGAAAATTACCGACGGCGGCGCCGCCGCCGGCAATTACCGACGGCAAGGCGGCGGCAAAAAAGGCGACCCGCCTTTTGACTATTACCGGCGCATTACCGACGGCAAACGGGCCGCCGCTAATTAGCGGCGGTTACGCCGTCGCTAATTTAAATATATATTAATATAAATATATATTATTTATTACCGACGGCAATTGCCGTCGGTATTTACCGGCGGCAACCGGCCGCCGCTAATCACCACCGCAGGAGACATCCGGCGATAGCACCACCGCCGTCCGGCCAAAATTACCGACGGCATTTTTCCGCCGCTAATTACTGACGGCAAATGCCGTCGGTAATTAATTTTATTTTTTTATTATTTTTTTTAATTTTCTTTTATTATTTTTATTTTTTTTTCATTTTTTTTTTCATTTATCATCTAATAAATTGATCAAAGATAAAAATACAAAAACATTAATTAAAATCAAATATATATTGAAACACAAGTGAAAATTTATAACTAATCAATCATCACCAATCCAAGATTATTACTAAGAATTCAAGATTCTTAGTAAGAAACTTATAATTATAACTTAAGAATGTTAATTTGATTAGTGATTCACTCATCAATCATCACCAATCCAAGATTATTACTAAGAATTCAAGATTCTTAGTAAAAATCTTATAATTATAACTTAAGAATGTTAATTTGATTAGTGATTCACACATCACTCATCACTAATGTAAGATATTACTTAAGAATTCAAGATTCTTAGTAAGAAACTTATAATTATAACTTAAGAATGTTAATTTGATTAGTGATTCACTCATCAATCATCACTACTCTAATATTATTGCTAAGCATTCAAAATTGTTAGTGAGAAACTGATAATTATAACTTAATAATATTAATTTGATTAGTGATTCACTCATCAATCAACACTAAGGTTATGAATGGTGTATAAACTAGATTGATACAAAAAAAAAAAAAAAAAAAAATTCGAAAATTAATAATAAATTAATTAATAAATATTTTTCCGACATAAAAATAAGAACGGAAACGAGCCCAATCCGTAATTAACAACATTTTTTGTATATCATCTCGATATATTATAAGGTTATGAATATATATGATATTGTAAAGTAGACTTTAAATGAATTAATAGATACTATATATATCAATAATACGAGTGTTCTGTACTGGTGACCATTCGAAAAAAACTTCAAGGTTAAGCGTGCTTGACTTAGAGCACAACTAAGATGGGTGACCGACTGGAAAGTTCGTCTAAATTATGCAATACTGTATAAATACCGAAATAAATTGTGGATATACATTAAAATAAATAAATAAATAAAATAAATAAATAAATAAAATAAAATAAAAAAAATAAATTAAAAAATATTACCGAGGGCAAATGCCGTCGGTAATGCCGTCGGTAATTACCGATGGCATTTTGCCCTCGGTAATACCTTGAACAACTCCGGCGTGTGCGCCACCACCGTCCGGTGGAAATTACCGACGGTGATCTCGCCGCCGCTAATTACCGACGGCATTTGCCGTCGGTAATTTTCCGGCAACTCTCTGCCGTTCAACGGCGGTATTTAACGGCGAAAATGCCGGCGGCTTCGCCGCCGTTAATTGCCGGCGGCGGCCAATCGCCGTCGGTAATGGCGTTACCGACGAGCCGGTTAGCGACGGCGAGTTGCCGCCGGTAACGCCGCCGGTAACCTTTATCACCGGCGGCCGTGTCTTATTACCGACGGCAAAATGCCGTCGGTAATCGTGCGTTTTTTTGTAGTGATATTATATCAAAATAATATTATTGTGTTTTTTTGAGCGAGGTATAAGGAAGGGATCAGCCCTATTAATCATGGTATATATTTCATTTGCTTTGACGTAATAAAAAATTCAGGTAAATGGTATAAATTTTCGGGCAACATTTTTCTTCGAGAAAGGGATAATTTTATGATACCTAAGAGAGATTGATATAATTTTATACTACCTTATAGAAATGGATAATTATATTATCATTAAAACCAAATATGATATAAAATATATTATTCCCACTTTAAGTAATAAATTTATACCTCATTATATTATTCCTCCATTTATAGGGATAAAAAACAACGGTCGTTAAATTTTTCCGAAAAATTTAAAATATCAGAACTGAACTTAAGTTAACGACCGTTTGTAACGGTCGTTAAATTAAAATTATATCAAAATTCAATAAAAAAAACCAACGACCGACAACCGGTCGTAGATACGGTCGTTATAAATTAACGACCGTTTCATTCGGTCGTAGGAAATAAAAAAAATAAGATTTAAAATATAAAAAAAAAAACGGTCGTTAATATTAAAATTTCGGTCGTTAAGGCCGCCTTTTTTCTAGACCGAAGATTTCGGTCGTTAATTTCGGTCGTTGCAGCCGCTGTTTCTTGTAGTGAACTAACAAACTAATTAATTGAGAAAAACTTTAAAAAATAAACAAAATTAATTAGATTCCACCTTGATAATTGCAATCAATTATTGATGCAAATATTTTATTTTTGGAGATACCTATTATTGCAAATGCAAATATGTAAAACTCGTTCAATTTGTTCTTTCAAACGAGCATCAAATAACTAATACCCCCCTAATCTTTTCATTAACTAAGAGATGGTCAGTATTTAATTTATTTATTGTGTATATAGAATTACGCAAATTGTCATTTTATTAAGTTAGTATATACCATAGCATCTACATATATAAATACCAAAATCGAATCATCTGATCCTAATTCTCATTTTACTTTTCAGATGCGAGTGAGTGGCTACTTAAAGAAAGCTGCACATGCCAGCACTTACTACTATATATTCATCAACATCATAATTCAAAAGGAACTAACTTTCCCAGTGAAACTATTCAGCTTATGACCAAATTTTATTCTCTTTTAATCATCATAAATTAATTGCACGGCTTTCGTTGATTAATTATATAATAAGTTGAGATTTATTGACGACAAAACTAATTATCCCGAAATTATATTTCATTGAAATTTTATAATTATTTACTTCAATTTTTTGGGCTACGATGGTTGATCAAACAAATTAACACCATAACAGGATAGCTCGTTACGCTCGGCAGTTTCAACTTTCAAGCCACTCATTCATAAATATGTTTTTAGATTTTAAATAAGTATAGAAATTCTTGAGTTAGATGAGGTTAATTGATGCTAAATTTCATGGACATATTTGTACCTGATTCATTTCTAATTGTTGGAGTTCAAATTTTGAACTTATAATATGCATTTTGTTATTTATTCACAAATTTCTATTTTGTAGGAATAATACACACTTGAAAAGATTTAATATTATTTCTTGTAACATTTGTAATTGATCTCATGGTATAAATGCTAGGTAAAAGTTGCATTCAAGTGAAAAGATAATAAAGTTGCATGGCGATAACTAGCTCTCTCACTCAATGCAATTCAATTATGGCTTGTAACTAATATTGATGAAGACTGCATTTCAAAAAATCCACAACTGAGTCATGTCTCACACTCGAAGGTAGAGAACAAAGAGAGCAAAGTGAGTTGTTTGACACAGTCTGAGAATATTGTTTTAGCACATTCTGCACAATATCTCGTATATATTTGATTATATCTAGTATAGTTTTGAGAAATGTGAGTCCTTTTCATATTGTTTACACTCGATCAATTTTGTGATTTACATCTAAATAGTGTGAATTGCTACGCCCTGAAGCACCTATAATTTGTGTATAATAAAAGTTATCTCTGCTATTTGTTTTAATATTTTCATTTGACATATCTATAACTTTCTTCCACTAATTTTCATATCAAGTGCACCAAAAATTGGCATCTATATAATTTCCTTTAAAAGAGTTGATTTACAATAATATCAATTTTTCTTAAGGCACGGTCTTTATTTCTTTATTTACTTATTTTTGTAGGTATAGGCTACTAGGCTAGTTCTTGAGTTTTAACCAGCATTTGCACCTCGTGCAATGCACGAAAAATATTTTTATATTTATATATTTGTATAAAATTGATGCCAATCATAATTATAAATATAATAAAAAATTAAATTTAACTGAAACTGAATATTAAAAAAAAATCACAATAATAAAAATTGATATTATGAAAAGGTAAATAAAAGTTCAAAAAACAAAGTAAAATAAAAATAAAAATAAAAATAAAAAGAATTGAAAAATAGATTTATTCAAAAAAGATGAGAGGGGAGAGAGAGTCTTTTTAAATTTTAATCTTAAATAAAATATTTACATAAAATATATCAAATTAAAGCTCTTATCGTAATCTTTAATTTGATATGCATATTAAATATTTTGTAATTAGTTGAATTTCACAATTTTAGAAAGAAATTATATAAAAAATAAAAAGATAAAGGAAAAAAAATACTCCTATATGGTTTACAAATATACCTTCAATTTTATTATAACTACAAAATTGTCACTCAATTTCGAAATCAATTTGAAATTAATTTCAAATTGGAATCTTGGCTTTTTTTAATATATTATAGATTATAGATGTAGCTAGAGATAAATATATATTTTAAAGCACAACTCGAATTGTCACAAATATAAACTTCCATAAATTGCATAATTTTTATTTATAAATAATTAATTAAGTACATTTTTTGTATATAAATTTCACTATAGGTAATTCAAGAATTGTTAATAAAATTGGCGCTTCAATTCAATAATAGCACAGATGATAAACCTGCTAAATATCTTGATCCACTCCATCGACTTCCTTAGATAAGGTCCTGATTAAATCCTAATTCTCGACTCCAAATGGGCTCAAATCAATAAAATTAATGCAATACTCCCAAAATAAAATAAAATTATAGCCAGGCTTTATATGTAATCATATATATGAACCCCAAAAAAGAAGGGAATAAATGTATGCACGTCAAGTTCATTGTCTCATTGTCTTGCAATAATTGGCACATCATGCCTTTTTTCTCGATCCATTCCAATTTTTCAAGTAACACACTTAAGCTTCCTTTCAAAATCGTATAAACTACCATCATAATTATATGAAGAAGAAAAGCCATAATTTTTTTTTGAATTAAAAGTTAGATACTTGATTATTTTTATTTTTATTTTTATTTTTATTGAGGGGGCTGGAAATTAATTAAAGGGCCCCCACACGCCACGCCCACTCTTAGTTATGAGAAAAGGCATGCATGAATAGAGAACAAAATCTCAACCCCAATCTCCTTGCAGTATAAATAATAAAGCCACCTACATATATATGTATGTTGAGTAAGAAAAGGTGGAGAGAGAGAGATGGAGGGGAAAGAAGAAGAAGAAGTGAAGAAGGGAAGTTTGAGAAAGGGTTTCTGGAAACCAGAAGAGGATATGATACTGAAGAAATATGTGGAGAGTCACGGCGAAGGCAAGTGGAGCTTAGTATCGAAGAAAACAGGATTGATGAGAGGCGGCAAGAGCTGCAGGCTGCGATGGAAGAACTACCTCAGACCTAACATCAAACGAGGCATTATGTCTCAAGATGAGAAGGATCTTATTATTCGCCTGCATAAGCTTCTTGGCAACCGGTACCTATTATTCTTCATTTTGCAAACTTTTTTGGGAAAACTCTTAACCTATCATTTCAAGATCTATCTTGGATAACAGTTGCTAAGACGTTTCTCCTCTGTTTTAATTTTTGGGTAGTTGGTCGTTGATCGCCGGTAGGCTACCCGGTCGGACCGACAACGAAGTCAAGAACTATTGGAATACCCATTTGAACAAGAGGCCCTCGAGGGCTCAAATTCACGAGCCGCCGCCGCCGCCCACCCTGATAGAAGCGGCGCCGCCCATCGCCAAAATAGAGGGGGGAAATGCAGGTACCTGGATTGGCAATGGCATGCATCCGGATTTCGAGGCCTACACTTACATGCCCATTTTGGACAATTTGGTTTATTCGGCGTCGTTTGATGAAATAATCATGCATGAGCATGACCAAACCATATTTAATTTCTATAGCTTGCTTAATTAGGGTAACGTTATATATAAGTTCCACTCAGATTTAGTATTATTATTATTATTATTATTATGCTCATGCTACCTGCAAATCTATGTTGTACTCTACTTACCTTTTGTGTGTTGGCACAATTAAGATTTCGGGTCGGAATTATGGCCAGTTTTTGTGTTGATTTATTATGCGATATACTATATTGCTTCGTAATTTTCCAATTAAATGTACATTTGACAATTCATACTTCAAGGTTGGGATTGAGATCTAGTCAGTATACCACACTTGATAGCCATTTTATATATTTATAACATTTATACACACACACACACACACATATATATATATATATATAATTTTTATTTTTGTATGCTTTAATTTATATCAGGAATTAACAATCAAGTATAATTCATAATATTATATAAATTTTATTTTTATAAAACATATTATTAAAATAATAAATATAATAACGGGACGTAGTGACACACATAAAATTGTGAGACATTGAATCTCGTCTCGGGCGATTGTTAGGTTTTCTTTTAAGTTATTCAATATCTAGTTAATTAATAGAATACAAATTACAATCTATGATGCACGGATTCTTCAAAAATTAGCATGTACGGCGAATCGGATTCTTTTAGGGTGCGATTCTCTCGGATTTTCGTCGGATTCACACCCGATTCGCCACGTGGCGTATCTTTTAAAACAATTTATAAAAGTAAACCGGATTCGTAAATTTCATAGACGAAATTCACGTATCTCGTGCACGAAAGGCTACACAAGGTTATTTTGATAATTTTATTTTCAGTTGTGACTTATATATTGGACTAATAATATTTGAATCGTTATATTGTTGCTCAATTAACTTATATAATTGAAAATGCTTAACTTTTGGGTAAAATAAAATGTAAATTACATATAATTAATTTAAGAAAATTTAAATTGTATATATTTTATAAGCATTATATATCATAAAATTTTAATAATTAGATGTATTCTTGCCGAATCGCACCCTATAATTTTTAAAAACTCGTATCCCCGTACTCGATCGTATCATATCGCCCCCGCATCCGCACCTCCGTACCTATGCAACATAGATTACAATCTACCATGAATTATGTCTTCGTTATAATGTTTATTGACTTCAGCCTATAGAGTAGAATAAGCTAACTTAATTTTAGGGTTAATGGTAGTTTTTACCCTATTTGAAAGACAAAAATAAAAATATACCCACTATAAAAGAAATTTATAAAATGTACCCATTTTAGGGTTGAAAGGACTAAGATACCCTTAAGACAAAAAGAAAATACCAAACAAATCTCCTTGCTCGCCTTGCTCGACGCTCGACGCTCAACGCTCGACGCCTTCGCCTCGCTCGACAGTTCTCAGTTGCTCGACACTCGATGTTCAATTCGAGGTGTCGAGCAATAGTTCAATTTGAACTATTTCTCGTCTTGCTCGACAGTTCAATGCTCGACGCTCGACGTCTCCGCCTCGCTCGACAGTTCTCAGTTGCTCGACACCTCGATGCTCAACACTTGAGTGCTCGACGCTTCAGTGTCGAGCAATGCGCGAATTACACATAAAGGTAAATATGTCCTAAGTGGGTAGATTTTATTATTTTTAAAAAATGGACATATTTTATGTTTCATCTTTCAAAATGGGTATATCCCATTTTGCCTCTAGTTTTTATCTTTGAAAACTTTATTGGGCTTCCATATATATGGACAATAAATCTAGTCATTTCTTTTATTTTCTTGAAGCATATCTTTTTATTAAATAAAATAGTATTGGGCTTCCTGATTTTTTTTATAGCATAAAAGTATGAAAGCCCAATTGTATCTCTGACTCAATTTAGTGATATACTCCTATATAGTTAGCCCAAAGAAAAAGAGCAAGCTTTCTTAAGACTGGATATTTTATTATAGGGAAAGATCAAATAAACAAATTACTCTCCCTAGAAATTAAGAATCCATATTTATGAGTATTTTAAATGAATAATATATAAAATGCATTATCATATAAAAGTGTTATTATAATATATGAAATGCATTGTCATGAAAAAGAAGCATTATATACATAAACAATTCGTTTGGTTGGCAAGAATTCTATCAAACAAAAATAATCTTCTTTCAAAATTTTAAGATTCTTTATTTGTTTAAGTTTTAACAATTATCGATTTTTTCCTGAAAGATAATTGTTGACTTTAGCTTAGTATGAATTTCGAAATTCGGCTTATGTGAGAAAAATAAAGTGGTCTACTATATACCTATATTACACTTCGATATATTCAAATGCACGATGCATCTGTCCTAATATATTATACTCCCTCCCTCCCTCCCTCCTTTCCAAAATATAAGATGTTTAAGACGTTTTATTTTGTTTCACAATATAAGATTTTATCTTCATCCAAAGTTAATTACACTCTCTTCCTTCATTAAATTTTTCAGTTTTCAATTCATACATTAAAAATTTAAAATACTCCATAAACGAATTTAATAATCTTCCCTTCCAAAATGGAGTACTCTGTAAATGCAATGTGCATTCTAACCATGAGCATTACACTTCCAAAATTCTACTCTTCAGAAGAAGAAAAAAATCATAACTGAAGTTGATTTACGACATCTTGTACAAGAATTGGATCACAAGTAATTTGCTTAGGAAGACAACCTTCTCTTTCCATCCTTGCTTTATTCACATGTGGAATCTTGTATTTGTTGGATCCTTGAACCTTCATCGTCTCAACCATACGTAATTGGCGAGTTACCCGTACATGATTCACATGAATCGTTGAGTATTCATTGAACGACGTTTCGACGGCTTGAATGAGATCAGCAATGTTATTCATCTTTTTCTTTTCTTGCATTGATTGAATAGCTCTAAAAAAACCAAGATCCAAAATATTGAAATCTGGTGAATACGTTAATCTAATGTCAAACCCGTTTTGTGAAGCGACCGCTTGAAATTCAGCATCATTAGGATGATGAATATGTGTTCTTGCATTATCTAGCTTGTTGTATAAATATGGGACTTGTTGAATCTTTGGAATAACCTTTTCAATAAAAATGCCCTTATGACTTCTCTTGTTACGGATGTAATTGGTTTGATCTCCAATGTCCCAGCTTCTTTTTTTCGACTTATTCTTAAAGCTGGTTGTTGGGTGACTCCCTCAAAAGATTTCATTTCCTTCATCGTTGAATCTTGCCAATGAAGTTTTTGCTTTGACATGAACGCAGAGGATCAGCTTCCATAGGATTCAAATAGAATCTCTGTGTTTTCTTAGTCATGTAGAACCATTTTTCATCGATATGCACAACATTATACATATCGGAAAATCTTGGCTCATGGCATAGCTAAGCAATACTGTAGACGAGCTCTTTTATGTTCTTCCTTCAAGTGTGGCTTTATGGCATTTGAGTGCCATCGAATTTGACCTTCTGTAAAGCGTCTGTGTAGAGTTGTGAGACTAACATTCAAATTCTGAGCAAGTGACCTTAGAGTTGTTCTCTTGTTTAGAGGAATATCAGCAATAAGACTAGGATCGACTTGAACTCTTTTGCGGCCCACCGTTTTTGTTTTCTTGTGACTTGAACTCTTTATAGTGTGAGTGGAGAAAGTGTCTCACATTTTATATTTTTTTTTATGCGTGTTTTTATGGGACGGACCAAAAAAAAATTATGTATATTTTTATGGGACAGAGGTTGGAGGGAGTGTATTAATATAAATTTTTAATTATAAATTAATTTTTAAATCAATTACAAAAGTGATAGTTATGTGATTAGAATAAAATTGAAAGTTTATTTGTATACTATATTTTATCTTTCTCTTTTTGTTTTGTTTTTTTTTTCCTATTTTCTATAATATTGTTATTTTGTCGAGAAAATATATTCAATGTATATCTTAAAGTAAGATTGTGATAAGAGTATTAAACTAATGTATTTTTATGCAAAAAAAGAAGATGTAAAATGGACGAATTTTTAAATAGAAACTTTCATTAAATTTAAATAAGAATATTAGAATAATAAAACATTGGAAGAAGTAGACGTTTTCTTTGGAGCCTTGAGAAAGGGGATGAGATTCAGTGTCCCACAATTTTATGTGTGCCACTGTGTCCCATTTTTATATCTATTATTTTAAAAATATTTTTTATAAAAATAAAATTTATTATGATACTATGAATTATATTTAATTTTTATTTTAAAAAATTAAAATTTTTAAAAAGCATATACCATGACTTTGAATTTATCAACCTATTATTAACTAATAAAAGTGAAATTAAATGATAAAAAATAATTATATACCCTAAATTGATGGAATAAACCCTAGTTAATAATCACAAAATTAAACTAAAGCATATAAAGTTGAAATTGAAGAAAAAATATATAAGAAAATAAATAAAATTAAAAGTGGGACACAAAGTGGGACATAAAGAGTGGTACACTGAATCTCATTCCTGAGAAAGCGGTAAATACCAAATAGGACAATTTTTGGGATCGACGACAAATTTGCTTGGTTGGTAAATCAATTGTTGAAGTCACCATTCATTTTTTTCAAGAGAAAGAACAAGAACAAAAACTTAAATTAGAAGAAGAAGAAGAAGAAGAATATATAGATTGAAACGTGGTGGGGAAGGGGATGTTTGTACATCTCTCGCTTCACGCTCGGTTCGCTTACTCGTGCTCTCGAGTTGGGGGACTTTGACAATGTTGAGGGGCTTGTTGGAGCGCGACTTGAGCCCGCCCAACTCATCCTGGTGAAAATGCTCTTATAGGAATAGATTTAAAAAAAAAATTACTAGCTATACAGAAGAAATATAGTACTCTTTTCGTCTCACAAAAATATGAATATATATGTTATTATTTGGGCTGTCTTATAAAAAGCATAAATATTTTTATTTTTGTATACTACTTTACCATAATTTGTTTATTTTTTATCTATATTTTTCATAAAATGAGATATACTATTTTTTACTCATAATATATTTTTATTTAATATTTTTTAAAATTCATATCATTTATAAATATTTATATTTTTGTGAGACGGGAGAAGTATGTATTTTGGCATGGCAAAGGATTTCAGTGGACTCGGTTAACATATTGCGGCAAAGTGTTGCAGTCCACTTTAACGTGGGACTCTAAAAACTTAGTGGGAACAAATGGTATAACCCCTTTCCAACAAGGCATTAATTGATCAACTTGCAAACAAAAGAATAGGATCTTTCAATCCTTTTATATGCCAAAAACATCTTCGACTAATTAGTCTATACTATAACATATTGCAAAGATTCCTACGAAGATGTCGTATGAGTCCACCTCATAAAATATATAATATTATATCTCGTGTATAGTTATATTATGTTATATTATATGAAGTATTCACGCTTATTTATATGCACGTATGTTAATGTAATAAGATATGAGATAAAATATTGTTTGCTGTTACAAGTATAAGTTGTATGACAATAATCCCTATTTTTACTTGAATGGCCGTATGCACGTAATTAATTTTTCACTTTTGAGTGGGGTGGAGGTCATGTCTACGTATGGATGACTTATTTAATTATATGCTAAATAGATACGTCTTGTTTATTTAAATAAAATAAAATAATAATAATAATAATAATAATAATAATAATAATAATAATAATAATAATAATAATAATAATAATAATAATAATAATAATAGTCCTCATGTTAAATTTTGTTTATAGGTGATTGAAGAAATGACATGTCAACCCCCTACCCCAAAAGAATACTATCTTATTTTGCCATCATATATTCCCTTGACTATCTTTATATGGGTTTTGACCACACAATTATAGGGGCTAGATTTTGTTACCTTATAATATAACATTCAAATATTTAAACTGATAAACTTGTATTGTAAAAAAACACAGATAACAAGTCTTTTTGATAACACCCCCTCGCACGCTCAGCGTGGACTATCCCAAACACCATCTGTTGGCAACGATATTGGGGGGCCATCATTGGATTGGGTTGGCTCTGATACCATGTTAGAAATGGACATTGGGCTCATTCTTCCCTTAAAAGGTCTTATACAGGAGAGGGTTGCTTCAGCGTATAAAGTGGCTCATGCCACCATCTCCAATTCAATGTGGGACACTTCAATATGTTTCCTTATCTTTAACTATTATGACTCTTTAGCTGTTTTTATCCAATATAATTTAATTGGTGAAAATGATAAATATATTTATATTTTGATTTTCAAATTCTTTTACTCCACTATTCATTGGCCAGAAAGTTACTAGCCGACAATTTACTTGGCCGAGGAGAAACAAACAGAAAAAGAAAGCTGGCCGACTATTTACTTGGCCGAGGAGAAACAAACAGAAAAAAGAAAGCGTTAATCACCGCATATTGATACAAACTTTTATCGGAATTTATTATTTTCGAATGAATTTTAAAATATCAATTTCAACTACAATATTTTTTTAGTAGATAAAAAAATATCAAATGAAAAAGTTTAAGTTTCATTTTATGGGAATATTGCGTATTTTGGGTAAATTTTATAATCAGCCTTTAAATCGCCGCTAACAGCGACCACCTATTAAAAAAATGTTCTTCAATTACTTCGATCGATCATAATTTGATTGATTGTTTATATTTAGTTTAGATTTCAGTTTGCGTATTGAGCCTTGGAATAAGGCAAGGATCGTGAATTACTAATGATGTAAAATGAGATGAATTCAAATGAAAGAGGAGGTGATGATTATTATGCTGGTGAGACATAACCAAGCCAATAATATCATTGTGGATCAAGCAAAGTTGCTTTCCCCTTTTTTGTTTTTTCAAACATCAATCAATCAATTGGAGTAGTATATATCAACATACAAAAATGTTCAAATGTGAATTTTTAATTGTCTTGAGAATGAGTAATTATTCTTAATTCTTCGATTACCAAAATTTATAGTAAATTAGTAAATGCATCATTATATTAGATAAATATATCATTTGAGCTCAATTTTTATGAGGGATATTTTTTTAATACACTATTTTTTAAAAAAAATACATTATTCTCGTATTCCTATAAAAAAAATATAATTATCATGATAATCAATCTCTATCAATATTATTATTTAAATTTTTTCCAGTCACAGATTCTAGAAACTTAAAAATATATGCCCAATTATTTATGTTTTAGGCCACTTTTTTTCTCGAGTTTTCCTTTTTGAGTTGTGATGATTTGGGCTGTCAGTTAATGCGAAGCTCTCTTAGTTTAGTTTCTGTTTATGTAGTATGTTTGTTAACTTATACACATATACTATTATAGTGATTAAATGTATCAATTGAATGTTTTGTTACAATATGGTTTAATGAGTCCCATTTGAATTTACATTTAGCTAAGAATATATTTCAAAAATAAATAAATTGCATAAAAATATTGTAAGAGAATCTTGTGCAACATTTTTTGAGATACAAAATACGTATCATATCATATCATGAAATTAAATATATATTACAACAAATTAATTAGGCTACTTAAATCAACAACCAAACAAGTATAAATTAAATCAAACAAATAAAAATAACTTACAGATGTCAGTGAAACTTAAATCAATAACTTTTTACAACAGAGAAATTTTAATACTTCAATTTTATCACTTGAACTAGGTATACTCGATTAATCTTGTGCAGTATTGGGGTAGGTCTTGGTGGGATTTGAATCACAATGTTTGCTCACAAGTGCAATCTTATCATCATTATCTTTTCATTTGCAGTAATTCTTTCATTCTACTAACAACATGAGAAAATGTTTAAATTTCAACTTCAAACGGATGAAAAAAGAAAGAAGAATGAAAGGGATTTACTAGTTAACAAATCGAGAGATTATGACATTATTGAAACAATTTAAAGTTAGATCTAATTTACAAACATACTCATAAATTGCAACTATCTCAATCATGTGAAAATTGCAGTATAAAAAATAGTGTAAAGTTTGAGTATTTTATGATAATTATAACTCATAAATATAATATTTTAAAATAAAACAAAATAATTCGAAGCTATATTAGCATAAAATACAAAATAGTAATCATGTGACCAAATAGTAAAATACAATCAATCTAGTTGTCTGGATGCCTCTTTCCGTAATTCTTCAATCTCCAATAACTGAGAGTGAAAGCCAAGAGAGAGAGAGAGAGAGATTGGCAATTCCCACAAAAAAGGTGGTGGCAAAAAAGTTCTTTTTGTACACAAATGTGATGATGGTGATGATGATGATGATTATGCCTACAATTTTCTACAGGAACAACAATAACAAACAATTCCCTCTCTCTCTCTTAATCTTTTTGCCCTTTTTTCCCTCTCCTCAACACACTTCCTCAAGCATGGTAAATAAGTGATCCCTTGTTCCCATGCGCTCTCTTATAACAAGTGGGAGCCAATGAAATGAACAAAATTTGATCTTTCCTTCTGGGGTTTCGAAAATCATGGACAACAACAACTGTGGGTGTTGGTCTATTCTCAGAAGCAGTGTGAGAGGCTGCAAAACCTCTGATTCAAGAAACTCAACTACCACCATCCCTAGAAGCAGTCTTGTCTATGATGCTGGTATACTCATTTTCATCTTTTTCTTCATCTAATCCACCATTTAATCTTGCTAGATTTCCAATTTCTAGTTCTATTTTCATGTTTGCTGACATATGTATGCAGTGTGTCGATAGATTTATCTAATTAATGTTTCCTTGCATTCTGCCATAGCTCATATGTACTTTTCATGTGAAAAAAGTTAGGCATTACAAGGAGAGGTCTTTTGTTTATTCTGTTTTCATTGATCAAGATAGGTGAAGCTGAAATGTGTTGATTGTCACTTTTTGAGTAATTAATTTTCCATATTTTAGCAATTTGTTCTATGGGAAGTTTCGCATTCTTGATCTGAAAACTATTGCCTAAATGAATGAATCCTGCATTTTTGCTCTGTTAAATGAATGCAGCAACCGAGACTCGCTATTTGAATGCGAGCAACCGGGAAATGTGTGTGCCTGATGAGGCTAGAAACTCAATATCCGAAGATGCAGTTGGTTTAGAAAAGAAACCTCCACACCAACTGCTTCAGTTTAGTTTTCAGGAGCTGAAAGCAGCCACCGGTAATTTTAGGCCTGATAGCATTCTTGGGGAGGGTGGTTTTGGATATGTGTTCAAAGGGTGGATAGAGGAGAATGGGACGGCACCAGCAAAGCCTGGTTCAGGGACCACAGTCGCTGTCAAGAGCTTGAAGCCCGATGGCCTTCAAGGTCATAGAGAATGGGTGGTGAGCTGATTCTTGGCTTGAACTGGAAAATGATGAACATCATGTAATGTAATGTAGCTCATGACTTTTCTCTAGTGCAGGCTGAGGTTGATTTTCTTGGGCAGCTTCATCATTCTAACCTTGTTAAGCTCATTGGATATTGTATTGAAGATGATCAAAGGCTACTTGTCTACGAATTCATGACCCGTGGAAGCCTTGAAAATCATCTTTTTAGGAGTAAGTTGTTTGCATAGATTGTGTATATATGTTGCCCAAGATTTTTTTATCAAAGGATAATGGACTCTCTGGTTTGGTGACTCTAAAAGTCTACATTATATATATACACTGTCAAATTAGCATGGCAAGAATACTATGATGCTTTCTTTATATAAGTTTCAAGAGGTATGCTTGCTAGTTCCATGATTATTTGATGCAATTTGAGCTGCTGCAACATGATATTTACTCTTGGAAATGCTCAAATTATATTGTTGTTTGTTGAGGGGTGTCTCCTACTGATGTTGTGAATACGTATTGAAGGGACCATACCTCTTCCATGGTCCAACAGGATCAAGATTGCACTTGGAGCAGCCAAAGGGTTAGCCTTCCTCCACAATGGCCCGGAACCTGTTATTTACCGCGATTTCAAGACATCAAACATCTTGCTTGACTCGGTATGTGAGTGAAATTGATCACAAGGAATTTGATTTATGGCCTCATCATAGTCCATAAAAGTCTTGATGAAACATTTCCCTTTTTTCCTCAGGAATACAATGCTAAGCTTTCAGATTTTGGCTTGGCAAAAGCCGGTCCTCAGGGAGACAAAACGCACGTTTCTACTAGGGTGGTTGGAACCTATGGCTATGCAGCTCCAGAATATGTAATGACAGGTACATCATTGTCGATGATTTCTGCTTAATTGAGGTAACCATTCATCTGATGTACTAGTCTTTGGTTCATTTTCGGCTTATTGTTTGTTGTGTCAGGACACTTGACCTCAAAGAGCGACGTCTACAGCTTTGGAGTAGTGCTCTTAGAAATCTTGACAGGTCGGAGATCTATGGACAAGAAACGGCCAAGTGGCGAACAGAATCTTGTGACATGGGCACGGCCTTACCTGTCCGAGAAGAGGAAGGTGTATCAAGTAGTGGACCCCCGCCTCGAGCTCAACTACTCCATCAAAGGTGTGCAGAAGGTAGCTCAGTTAGCTCACAACTGCCTAAGCAAGGACACCAAATCTCGGCCTTCAATGGAGGAAGTCGTGAAGGTCCTCACCCCGCTGCAACACCTCAATGATCTCGCCATACTAAACTACCACACACGCTTCTCTCAGACGGGGAGGCGCCGCTTCCCTCCACCAGGGAAGCGCGATAAGAAACCAGACGCCATCCACCAACCCAACCTTAACCAATCAAAGACTACTGTAAGAGATTCCAAACTAACATCTGCTCAGCATTATTGTAAATAAGGATCCTAATTTTTGCTTGTTAAATTTTCATGCGATAACAACCAGTAGTATTTGTGTTTATGATGTAAGTTTTCTGAATATTTGGAGCTTGAGAAGTTTCTGGTAACTCCTTATAGTTTACCTATTGTTTTTTATGAGGTCTCAAATGTTTGTATTAGCATAGAAAAATTGATTCTTGATTTAATATTTTATGAGGTTTCTAGCTCGTCGTGTAGTGCGTTTGCAGATGATATATGCTACATCTGATGAAATATACGTAAACGGAACAGCTCCGTTTTGAAGAAATTATCACAATGGTGACAAAATAAAATAGGGCATCTTGTGCAGAAACACATAGCCTTTTTGACCATATGCCCAATTGAGAGCAACATTGTGCTTCCATTTTTATGCTTCACAGCTTGAATTTTAAGTGGAAACATAAATGGTATTGAATTAAGATATATTCCTTGTGCTAAAGATTCTTATCAGTGTCAAATTCAAGCTGGAATCTGGAGTGGCCTCAAAATATTCTGTAAATTATTTTGAAAAAGAAAAAAAGTTAAAAACTTTAGTAGTGATATATCCACAGCAGACAACATCTGTGATCAAAAGTGAGGGAATCGGTATGATTTTTATCCCACTAATAAGTGAATATATATGTAATAGAAGCTGCATGATTTAGTCCCCACTTTTGCAAAGTTTGGTTTCACATTTATGTGGGCCGGGTAATAGTTGGTGTTGCATCATGCAATTGCAATATTAATAAACCACATCATTAGTATAAACTAAGTTATACTAGCTCATGATATTTTATTTATACAGCATTAGTATAAACTAAAGTATATTAGCTCATGATATTTTATTTATACGCTTGAATCTGCCCCAGTAGTTATAAAGCAACTCTCTTATGCCCATTTGAATGATACTTACTCTCTTCCTCGCATTCTAAATTCTAAACGCGAAAAATTATTTTTTTAAAAACTGTTGTTGCATCGTTTGCCAAGTAGTAATGCTTCGTGTGGATAAAGTGGTCTTTAAAAAAAATTATTTAAAGACCACTCTGATGTACTCCGCTTTGGCTTTGACTGTCCCGCACACCATCTCAAAGTCCTGTAAATATCTTTGTTGGATCCAATCTGAGCATCTCGCTGAATTTTGCTAGGATCCATTTAAATGGGTGCCTTAACTCCCTGACCTCGTGCTCATGTTGTTGGGACGATTTGAACAAATGTCCTAACGACTCCTCTGCCTCGACCTCTCCTAACTTCTGCTCTCATTCACCTTGTGTTCGCTTCAATCTCAGGATCAAACCACAAATCTCCATTTTCTCCTGTAAGATTAGGTACAAACATATAAACCCGAGGTCAAAATTAAATGAAAATGATAATCAAAATACTGGAATGCCGACTTCCCAACGACGCCAATTCGCCAAAGCCCATCGTTAAGACTTCTAGCAAATGAATTTGTATTTATCTTACACCCACTATTACATTTATCTAATGGTAAGTATATGATCGATCCTATAGAGATTCAATGCATCTTGGTTCTTATTGTCACGATTTCAACTATAAAGGGTTTGTAGTTTGGTCTAAGTACAAGGGACTCTACTCTAACTGAAAACGAAGACTTTGACTTAACTAAATAACTGAAAATAAAACACACAAGTAATCAATAATAATGGAAATGTGGTTTGGGCATAATCTCATTAGGTATGGTCATAATCACAGTTCATTGGTGCAAGAGTATTCATTGTGTTTGTGTATCATTGGTTATGGGCCGTTAATCAATGAGATGTGTCTTTATTTGTCACGGTGTAAGGAACACATACTCACTTAGCCCTTATCTACCTACTAATTATTAAGCTAGATCATTCTTTTAAAACTCTCTGGTCTAGTTAGAATCCCCATGCGAAACTTGAGTCTCGTGAATATGCTCAAATATTATGCGATTCTAATACGAAATATGTCGGTGATTAAATCCACCCGACACGGTTTTTACTACAATATTATGCGATTCTAATACGAAATTCATGTGATTCTCACCCAATAAAATATAATTCATATGATTTTTATATCATAAATTAACAATTAAATTAACAAAAGCCCACCACCCCCATCATACGGCTACCTCCTCAATTACATTACAATTCGGTAGCCGTATGATGGGGGTGGTGGGCTATTAAATATTACTCCCTCCGTCCGCCGAGATTATGTAAAATTGTTTGGGCACAAGATTTAATAAAATTGGTGATGATTTTGATGTAGTGGAGAAATAGTCCCACCACTTTATGAGATGTGTGATTGAGATTGAATTTGGGGTGGGTTTTTTGTAAATAAAGAGTGTTAGTAAAGATAAAATATTAAAGAGGATGGTGGGACCATTGCCTTAAAAGGAAAGTGACATAATCTTGGCGGACGCCCGATATAGTAATTTTTACATAATTTTGGCGGACGGATGGAGTAGGTTTTTTGTTAATTGGGTGAGCCCACATATCATTTTATTCAAAATGTAAGAGAATAAAATTGATTTTGTGTTGAGTGCATATTTTGAGGTAGCTTTTAACTACTTTTATGTTTGAATGGAATCTTGTTATGAATTGGGGAGGTAGCCGAGATAATTATTAAAATTTTAAAAAAAATTGAGGTAGGCGAGATATTCAACTTAGAGGTTTTTTTTTAAATTTTTTTTTTTAAGATTTCTCATTTCCCCCCTTGATGATTCAAACTCTGACCTATTGGTTGGAGGGAAGCGTCTTACCAACTAAGTTGCGCTTTGTTATCACACTTTAGAGGTTGTCAACTGGACAAATTCGTCTGGCTACCTCGCTTCAATTACGCTCGACAACTTCATACATTAATTAAAAATAACTGTGTATTGTGTGCACCCAATTATTAAAGCAAAAGGTACAAAAAACACCTTCATTTTTCATGGAATAGCTTGAAAAGGTACAAACAAATGTGTAAGATTAGTACAAAGTAGATATAGACATCAAGGTTAATTTAAGTAATTTGGGCACAGGATCGTGTTTTTTATAAGAGTGAGCATTTCTAATTTCAACTTAACTAATGTGGGAATTTTTAATTTTCTCTAAAAAAAACTTGAATGGATCTAATTTCACGGTAACAAACATTACACACACACACATATATATATATATATATATATATATATATATATATATATTCCAAGTTTATAGATAAATATTTTTTATAAAAGAAAAGAATGTAAATTTATTGATAATATTTTTCCGAATAAGTTCCTTTAAAAAATAATACTCCATCCGTCCCATTTTACTTTACTTAGTTTAGATCTTTTCGAATCGTTTCATCAGATTTGGCATATTTTTTTATTGAAGAGATAATTTTTTATTATAATAAACATGATTTCATATATTTTATATTATAATTTTATTTTTTAAATAATTATATAAAAAATAATTAGATCAAATGAGATGAGATCGAAAGACTATGATAATAATATTGTAATCTTGTGAAAAAGATATAACTCGATCACGAATGTGACATATGCGACAACAACTTTTCAGCCATAATTTGTCTACAAAAATTAGTCAAATGATTACTTGGATCCCATTAATGTCATAAAATCTAGCAGCAAGTACATAAATTCGTCATTACATATTTACAGAATATATATGAAGCTCGTGACTCTCTCACACTCTCACTCTACAAATATATAAAATCACATCGCACGCTGCATTCGTAAATCTTTTACTTGTAAATGGTGACTCATTGAGTGTTGGCGAAACATACACCACAACTTTAAGCTTTGTTCAGACCAACGGGAGCCCTTGGATTTCAAAATAAGTGTTCTGTATATAGAAACAAATTTATAATTAATCTAAATTAAGTATCCATTTCAGAATTAATTAAAATGATATCCAATTTTTTTGTTTTACCTTATCAATAATTTGTTTTTTTTTTTCAATTTTATTTTAATAATTATAGGCATGGAGAGTAAAAATGTATATATTGTTCACTTTTTTCGTGCTTTGATGTATGTGAACACTTTTAAAAAAAAAAATTATTATATAAAAAGAAAGTAAAAACACATTTACACTTTTTTAGGTGCATGACTGTATGTGAACACTTATCCAAAAACAAACGAGTTGGTCTTGGGTGAGGTCAACCTCACCCCATGAGACGGGTCGGGCGCGGGTCGAGTGGGTTTGGGCGCGGGTCTGGCGGGTTAAGGTGTGGGATGGGCGGGTCTGGGGTTGCATATAATATATAAAAACTGTTTCCTTCTTAATTACAAAATTAAATGTAGTGTAGTGGTTGAGGGAAGCTTTGCATTTATTGTCTACCAGAGTTCGACTCTTCACTACAGCATTTGGTAGTGTTTTATTTTTATGCGTTTTCTTTTCTTTCTTTTTTTTTTCATTTTTTCTATTTTCCTTTTTGCATTAGCGTTTTTTTTTTTCCTTTTTTTTCTTTTTTTTTCTGTTATAAATGATTCTTTTTGCATGAGCATTTTTTTTGTTTTTTTTTTCTGTTATTACGTTTATACTATATATATATTTTTTTCATATCAATGATTAAGTTTTTTACAATAATAATTACTTTAGTAAAGTGTTTTATTTATTTTCTTTTGCTTTTTCGTTTAATTTTTTCTTTTTAACATTTTATATATACTTTTTTTTCATTTATTTCATTTTTTTTAAATTACCTTTATTCATATCAATGGTTATTTTTTCTTACAACTGTAATTACTTGACCAAGTCATTAAAATTACAAATTTTCGTAAGTAAAAATAACATTTTTTTGAAAAAGTAATAGTTTTGAAATATTACATTTCTTCATATGAATAATTACTTTTTATTAAGACAATAGTTACTTTTAATAAGTATAAAATATACATTTGTTAGCAGCACAAATATATACTTATGTTAATATAAGTATTTCCTGTCATTCTATATTTTGTAATTACCTAAACACTGAATACTAAACCCTAAATAATGAATACTAATCCCTAAACCTTGAATACTAAACCCTAAATAATGAATACTAAACCCTAATGAAGATATTTACTTTTTGTAGTCTAACATATACATTTCTTTGAACAAATGTATACTTATGTTTCTATAAGTATTTTCTGTCATTCTATATTTTGTAATTACCTGAACACTGAATACTAAACCCTAAACCTTGAATACTAAACCCTAAATAATGAATACTAAACCCTAATCCTTGAATACTAAACCCTAATGGAAATATTTACTTTTATGTAGTCTAACATATACATTTCTTTGTACAAATGTATACTTATGTTTCTATAAGTATTTCCTGTGATTCTATATTTGTAATTACCTGAACACTGAATACTAAACCGTAAATAATGAATACTAAACCCTAACCCTTGAATGCTAAATCCTAACGGAAATATTTACTTTTATTTAGGCTAGTATATACATTTCTTTGTACAAATGTATACTTATGTTTCTATAAGTATTTCCTGTCATTCTATATTTTGTAATTACCTAAACACTGAATACTAAACCCTAAATAGTGAATACTAAACCCTAAACCTTGAATACTAAACCCTAAATAAATACAAAATATACATTTATTGGCACAAATATATACTTATGTTAATATAAATATTTATCTTCGTTTAATATAAAGTATTATATTTTCTAAACCTTAAACCCTGAACACTAAACCATAAACCCTGAACATTAAACCTTGAACACTAAATCCTAAACTCTAATGAGAATATTTACTTTTAATACGCATAAGATATACATTTGTGCTAACAAATGTATACTTATGTTAATATAAATATCTACTTTCATTCAATATAAAGTATTATATTTCCTAAACTCGAAACCCTAAAGACTAAATCATAATATGAATATTTATTTTTAATAACCATAAAATATACATTTGTTCTCACAAATATATACTTATGTTAATATAAGTATTTACCTTTATTCAATTTAAAGTATTATACATATCAATAATTACTTTTTTCTTATGAAAATGCTTAATTACTTGACAAAATAATTAAAAGTACAAGTTCTCGCGAATAAAAATAATATTATTTTTCAAGAAACTAATTATTTCACCAAATAAATAAAATTATTTATTTCTACATTATTTCAAACCAAAGTAAATATTGTTGTGATAAAAAGTAATAATCAACATGAAGAAAAGTATTGTTTTCGAAACATTACCTTTTTTATCTAATAATTTAGAAAATTTACATTTCTTCATATCAATAGTTACTTTTCTTTACGACAATGATTACTTGAATAATTTATTGATTATTTTTTCGCCATTCTATTATTTATTTCTACGTTATTCAAAATAACTATTGTTATTATAATGAAAAAAATATTGACATGAATAAATGTAACATTTTTGAAATGTTATTTTTTTATCATCAATATTTACTTTTTCTTACGATAATAATTACTTGACTGAATATACAAAATTACAAATTATAACGAGTAAAAATAACATTACTTATATATATATATATATATATATTAATAATTGCATTTTCTTACAATAATAATTATTTTATCAAATAACTAAAAGTATAAATTCACAAAAATAAAAGTAACAATAATAGTTAACAAATGTAATAATTTAGAAACATTACATTTCATTGTAATAATAATTATTTTTTATTCCGACAATAATTACTTGACCGAATAGCTAAGTTTAAAAATTCGAGCCAGTGAAAATAAAATTACTTTTCTTCACATCAATAATTTAGAAAAATTCACAATAATTGTTATTGTCACTCACGAGAACTTATACTTTTGGTTATTTGCTCAAGTAATTATTGTCGTCAGAAAAAGTAATTATTGTTATGAAGAAATGTAATATTTTAAAATTATTATATTTTCACAAAAATATATAAAAATGCAAAAGAAAAACAGTAAAATAAAAAAAAATGCAAATGAAAAGCAGTAAAAAGAAATGCTAAAAAGAAAAAAAAACTGAAAAAAAAAAATATATATATATATATATATATATATATAAATACAAAAAAAATAATGAAAATAGGAAGACAAAAAAAAGTAAAAACAAAAAGAAGAAAAAAGGAAACAAAAACCTAAAAAACGTAAAAAAAGAAAGGGAAAAGAAGAAGAAGAGATGGGGGGTAAAGGGGATTCGAACCCTGTACCTTTACGGCATAAGAAAGGTAGGTGACTATTACCACTGCACCAGCTCAAACTTTTATATTCATTTGTTAAAAACTCGATTATGTATATTAAATATCGCGGGTCGGGTCAAATGGGTCAAACCCGTCTCATAGGGTGAGGTTGAACTCACCCAAGTTTTTGCGAAAACAAAAAGAGTATCTCGTTCCGTACAACTTATAAGATGTTAGCTTATAAAATTTAAAGTTTCAAGAGTTTATAAGTTATTAAAGTGTTTGAATAGTTGAGTTTGAGCTCATAACTAAAGAGAGAATTTTGTGCTAGAGAGAAAGAATTTTGTTAGAAAGAAAAAATTGAATAAACATGAACTTGGAAGAATATATAATACAAATAACAAATCCTAATTGAAGAATATTTGTAAAATGATTGTTACATACTCCCTCCGTCCACGAAGTATAGTCTCGTTTAAAGGTGGACACGGATTTTAATAAAGTTGTTAAAATTGTTGTAAGTAGAATAAATGTATACTACAAGAATTTCGCTCATACATAACGGAGATTCTCCGTTATCTATACCTGAAAAAAACCGTTGCACGTACAATTTATAGGGGTAGTGTTAGTATAAAAAAATAGAATAAAAGTACAGTATTAGTTAAAAAAAAAAGGGAAAATTGCACCTAAATACACAAACTTTGCCAAAAATCCATATTTGACGCGAAGTTAGGATTTTACATTTTAATACACCAACTTTCGTTGTTGTCCAAATTTGACACGACTTAATTCTTAAAAATTCAAAAAACAACCCTTTTTTATAAATAATTATACAAAGACCCACTTATGTTATAATTTGGGACATTTAAACCAAAACAAGATATTTTCTTATGATATTTTCTTTTAAACAATTTTAGGCGCGGATGAAAGATTAAAAGAAAACATCATAAGGAAATATCTTGTTTTGGTTTAAATGTCCCAAATAATAACATAAGTGGGTCTTTGTATAATTATTTACAAAAAGGGGTTGTTTTTTGAATTTTTTAAGAATTAAGTCGTGTCAAATTTGGACAACAACGAAAGTTGGTGTATTAAAATGTAAAATCCTAACTTCGCGTCAAATATGGATTTTTGGCAAAGTTTGTGTATTTTCACGCAATTATCCCTTAAAAAAAATAGAATAAAAGTACAATTTATAGTTATATATAGGTCAAAATGTATGATTGATGGTTCAAAAAGTTAAATGTGACTCTTTTTTGTACAAAAAAAGGGTAAGACTCTTTTTTGTGGATGAATGAAGTATAAGATTATGAAAATATAAGTTGAGGTTGATGAACTTCAATTTTTACAGCTTATAAGTTGTTTATGAGTTTTTTTTTGTCAAACTGTACTTTGAACTAACTTATAAACTCTTAAACAACTTATAAGTTCGGCTAAATACCCTCTTAATTTAATTGAATAAATATTGTTTTATGGCCCATTATTAAAATATTTTTTTTAATGTCTCAACCTAAAGGTAATTACAAGACAATATCTAGCGTTGCATTTTTTTCTTGTTTTTGGCCTGCAAAAAAAAAATTTATGTTTGAGTTTTGATATGTTTGACGGATGTCCATCATTATTGGATTTGACCATGAGGCATTCACATGTTGTATTTATATAATTTCGATCTCTGGGTTTTGATTTGTTCTTTTTCTGTTCTTTTTTTCTTTTTCTTTTTCTTTGTTGCTCATGTATGCACGTTTTCGCGATGATTAATGATTTATTAATTAAAGTATAAGTTCATATTGTATATTGTATTTCAATTTTTAAATTTACGTTGTCTTTTGTGTTGTACATTTTCTTTAAATAAAAATAATTTTTATTATTAACTAACTTTTTAGTATATATTCCTTCTGTTTCATTTCACTTTTTGAACTATCACATCCTGCTTTCTCTTTAAATTATATAGTTATTTCATATTTTAACTAATAATGCACATTTATTCTACTTTTATTATTAAAATGAGGTTTATTATAAAGTGAAAAAGAAAAAACATCCCTTGAAAGCACAAGATGCAGACTAAGGGCACAAAACTAAAAAAGCGAAGGAGAACAACTCAAAAAGGAAAGTCAGGATCATTATCCAAATCATCCGACCAACGCCTATGGACGACATTATTCATTGCAATCATACTAGGCCTATTGGTGACGTCAACCACAAACTCCCTCGGCTTGTTACCCATTTCTTCCGCATTCCTGAGACGACTTTTAATACAACCTTCCGGAATTGCATGTATAGGCTCTCGTCCCTTTACCGAGCCCTTTGGACGACCACGTCCGCGCTTCTGGTCCGAGAGCAACTGCATCCCCTGATTAACTTGCTCCTCTAACCTAATAATACGACTCGCCATGTCATCCGGAGAAGAAATGAATTTATTATCAAAATCAACTTCCTTAATCGGCGAATTAACCCGCTGGCTCGCTGAATCTTCTGCCCCAACTACCGGTTGTTGCTCTACCACAGCTCCACTATTCGTTCCAGAATCCAACTCCAAAGTTCCCTCTACATTCGAGCCCTCCTTATCACTAGCCTTGTCCGTGTGAGGCGACCCATCATTTTCTTCCTCATGTAAAGGCTCTGCTTCATAATTGGAGTCCGCAATGATAGTCTCCTCCACTTCCTCTTCCTCATCCTCATCTAGCGCTTGATATCGGTTAGCATCCCCCGCCAGAGGGAGATCATTTTTCTTAAAAGGTACTGTAGCCGCGTCTTGAAGATCAGTACCTGATAGAGGTTTAAGAATATCAACTTTGGGCTGCCATGCAGGATTCGGACCCTCTCCCTTATCAAGATTCTTCACAACCACAGCAGGAGGCTCAGTGATCTTTTGCTTGCTCGTGGCCCTATCAGGTCTCCGGCATTTATCCGGTGAATGACCTGTAAGTTTACAACGCGAGCAAAAAAGGGGCATAGATTCAAAACCAAACTCAATGTAGAACGATCTATCGCCGTCATCAATGTACATTGAGTTGAGAATAGGCAAAGCCATGTCAAGTTCCACCAAAACCCGCGCAAAGTGTCCCACATGACCAGTTGCGGAGGCATTATCAATTCGCATAGGATGACCAAGCACTCGACCTATACCAGCAATAATCACCGGAGTCCATAACTCCACAAGGAGATAATATATCCGAACCCATACCTGAGCCAGAGACGACACTTCCTTATACGGATCGAAATACCTAGTCCATTCACGGAAGCGTACGTGGCCGATTGACAGTTGGAGAAAAGAACTCCCCTTAGCTTTCTTTTTCGCTTCCATCGTCAAAAATTTAACAACGAAGAATCCCTTAGCCATGGGCACCAGTTGACAGTCGGCGCACTGCCATATGGTTCGAAGTTCATGAGAGAGGTCGGCGAACGTGCGTGGCTTGTCCCCTTTACGTTGGATAAGTCTACCGATTAGTGCAAATTGAAACTCTTCCAACTTTGTTTGATATTCCGATTTGGGCACTGATAGGGTGACAACCTCTCCTTCTCGTTGTATTTGAAGGCCTCGGAGGCCATACGCTGCAACATCCGGCTTCTTAAGGGATTTGGGTAGGACTTTATCAGCTACTTTGGCAGCGAAAGAAACAGCCGGAGCAGAACCCGGGACCTTCGCTACTGAAGTAACAACAGACGGCAGCGGCTGTATCAAACCAGGGATGGCCTGGTTAGGATCACCGATCAAACTCTGCGCCGGTGAAAAACCCGACGAGCGCTGCCCAACAGCCACTGTGCCGGTAGAATAACCCGGCTTTACGAGAGGCAGGTGCTGAGACGGAACATTGACAGGGGACTTAGATCGAGACCTGTCAAAATTAGAAGAGACCAGGGGAAGATTGAGGCCCCCTTGTCACTATGGATTTCCGGCGAACTCGAATCCATCACCAGCAGCAGAGCCTTGAACGCCGGTGGATTTGGAGTCGCGGACGGCCGGAGAAGAGCATTCGCGGTGGGGAGTCTGGATCGGCAACTGGACGCCTGGAGTCGCGGCGTGCTCTCGGCGTCTGGTCGGGTGCACTGCGAACGGGGAGAGGCGCGACGGCGAGCGGCGGGGTGGCGCAGCTGAATGAATCAGAGATCTCAAAGGGATAATGCTCACAGAGCACATCTCTCTCTCCAGTCAAACCTCGATTATTCTGACAGCAGAGCCTTGAACGCCGGTGGCTGGAGTCGCGGAAAGCGACGTGAGACTGGAGCAGCGACGGGAGGAGCGATCGAAGCTTGCCGTTGCGAACTCGGTCAGCTGGAGCGAGTTGACTGCGCTTGCTGCGGAGGCGCGAGCGGCGGTGGTGGCCAGTGTCCGGCCAGCCAGCAACGGCGAGCGGAGCCAGGGTCC
Source organism: Salvia miltiorrhiza (assembly GCF_028751815.1). NCBI lineage: Eukaryota > Viridiplantae > Streptophyta > Magnoliopsida > Lamiales > Lamiaceae > Salvia > Salvia miltiorrhiza. The sequence goes on along the minus strand of NC_080392.1, from coordinate 6,323,575 downwards.
GGCCAGCCAGCAACGGCGAGCGGCCCGGCAGCGTCGAACGGTCTGGGGCGTGCTCAGTCAAACACGCGTGCTCTCAACTTTTCTTTGTCTCTCACGCGTCACATTTATTCTACTTTTAATTTTGTACTAACACAACCCTTACAAATTGTACTTTTGTTCTTCTTACATCAACTTTATTAAAATCAGTGTTCGACATAACATGTTTTTTTTTGTGAACAAATGGAGTAATATTTATGAAATAATTTAATTTTTTATATAAAAAAAATTAATAAGTTATTTTATATCCCTCGATCCTGGAAAATATTCTTAATTTTTCATTTTGAAACTTCTACAAAAAATAGTTTCATTCCATTTATAAATACCATCTCGATCACAACATATTATCGTCAATATATCAATTTATTTACCATATGATGGACCTTTTTTTCACTTACATTATAATTAATTATCATATACTCCATCCGTCCACGAAATGAGTACCCATATTTCCTTTTTTGTCCGTCCACGAAATGAGTACTCATTTCCCTTTTTGGCAAGTGTACCCCACACATCTCTTTAATTAATACACTCAAAAAGTGGGACCCTTAAACTATTCACACTACACTCCATACAATTCTTAAAACCCGTGCCGTCCACAAATGGATACTCATTTCGTGGACGGAGGGAGTACTATTATTAATACTAATTCTAAGATGTACAGTTTTTTTCACTTATGATATACTCAATTACTTTTATTAAAGCATCCACAGTGGTTGAGTAAGCTCCTTACTCAACAGAGTGAGGGACCACTTATGAGTAAGGAGCCCACATTGGGATGACTCATTCTCTTACTCATTCTTTTTAGTTTTGATTTTTGTATTTTTCATTTAACTTTAATTGCACAAACTTAAATAGCACTTTTTACTTCAAATTAAAAATTCATTAATTTTAAAAACCTACAAATTACATAAAAAAATTACATAAAATTTAAAAACATAGCCTAAAATAACTATTCCGGCCCTAGAGGTCCAAAACGTGCTCAAACGTGCTCGATCAAATCATGTTGGAGCTGGGCATGTATCTGCCTATCTCGGAGAATTGCATCTGTTTTCACGTATTCCTCGAAGTTAGGCGGGGTTGCTCAAGCACTCTTCGTCGAGTCACTACTAGACGCCCCGTGTTTTAAGTTGTCATCTCTACAGTGGGTAGCTCTTTCACATTCGTTCTCCACAATCATGTTGTGGAGAATAATACAAGCCATCATGATGTCCTTTAGATGCTCGACGTACCATTTCTGGGCCAAACTTCGAATGATTCCCCATCGAGCTTGAAGCACTCCAAAGGCATGTTCGACATCCTTTCGTGCCGATTCTTGCATCTTCTTAAACCTCGCCTCCTTTGGATTGGTAGCCATTGGTGGACTCTTGACGAACGTTGGCCACTCCGAATATATGCCATCACAGAAGTAGTAGCCCATCTGGTAGTAGTTCCGGTTGGCCCAAAGATCACCGGCGATGACGTTCCTCCCAAGGCGTCAGAGAATAGAGGCGACTGGTTCAGAACGTTGATGTCGTTGTTCGAGTCGGCGACATTGAAGAAGGCATGCCAAATCCACAAATCGTGGGATGCAACAGCCTCCAAGATCTAGGCGGGCTCCCCTTGATCACCGCGTGTAAATGAGACATGCCACGCTTTTGGGCAATTCTTCCACGCCCAATGCATACAATCTAGACTCCCGAGCATCCCAGGAAATCCATGTCGCGCCTCGTGCATCTGAAGAAGGCGTTGGACATCTGCCGCCGTAGGACATCGAAGATTCTTGGCACCGTATGCTCGGATGACAGCTTTGCAGAATTTCTTTAGGCATACACACCTCGTCGTGTCAGCGATCTTAAGATACTCGTCGAAAGTATCTGCACTAATGTCAGTGGCTAATTGACGAATAGCCACCGTGCATTTTTGCAAAGGTGTGATAGAGTCTCGGCCCGCAGCATCATGGCTCATCCGGAAGTAACCATCTTCACCTTGCACAGCATCGACGATGTGCAAGAATAACTCCTTATGCATCCAAAAACATCATTGAAAAAATGTTGGCCCGTAAGTCGGATTGTCGTTGAAGTAGTCTTGCATGAGACGTAGATGGGCAGCCTCACGATCATGATAAACGTAAGACCTGTTGTGAATAACGTCGTTCCGTCTCCGGTTGGGAGAAAAATTGAGCAACTACTTTTTTTGACTCGACGATGATATGCATGATTTCTTGGGCAATCTCGTCGGACGAAGACGACGAAGTATGCCATTCGACCATTTTTTATAGGAGGAGAATGAATTGAAGTAGAGAAAGAGAGAATGGATGTAGATGTGAATGTAGTTGGAGAAATGGGAGGTATAGGAAGAAATGAGGCTGTTTGAAAAAAAGAATAAAAAAAATTGAAAAATCGGCTAAAATAGCCGTTGCATTCAAAAGTTTCAAATTTAACTTTTTTTTTTTAACGCGCTCAAGAAATCAAAGAATGAGTCATACTCAATTAATCAAGTAAGACTTGAGCCGCCCACCACCCACAATGACTCATTCGATGGGTAATTTACTCGAGTAAGGTCCATCGAGTAAATCATTGTAAATGCTTTTAACACTCGTGTCATTTTCTTTTAACATATTTCTTTCTAAATTGACAGAGCATTAAGTTAAAGATAATAAATGATAAATTTAAATGAAACGTTAATAAATATTGCGTTGAAGGTGGATCTATAATAATATTGACTAAGAGCTGAATTTGAGAAAAACCGAGAGATGCTATGGAGATGTCCTATGAGCTGTGGTCGACAAAAATGCATGGGCAGAAGCAAATCACGAGATTTGACAACATATCATAGCATGCCAACATCCTATCCTAATACACCACATATCTTTTGCTATTTTATTAGTATTTCATTGTATTGAATATCAACAAATGAAAAGGAGATTTTAAAATCCAACAAAGTATCTATGTAATATACATATATAGGAAGAAGATCACATGAAAATGAAAAAATGTGCGTTTGCTTTTTTATCCCCTCTAAATAAAAAAAATAATATAATGATATAAACTTATCACTTAAAATAAGAATCATATTTGTTACTCCCTTCATCCCAATAATCTTGTCCCACTTTTTTTTTTTGGTTTGTCCCAATAATCTTGTTCCATTTCCTTTTTAGGTAAACTAGCATTTGCATCCCGTGCAATGCACAAAAAATATTTTTATATTTCTAAATTTATATAAAATTGATAACAACTCAATATCATATGTATACATATAATAAAAAAATTAACTTTAACTAATTAAATATATTTTATTTGAATATTGAAAAATAAAAAAAATAAAAAAAGAATCCACAATAATAAAAAAATGATATTATGTAAAAAAAAGTTAAAACATTAAAAATTTAAACAACTAAAAAATTATTAAAAAAAAGATGAGAGAGGAGAGATAATTTTTTAAAATTTTAATTTTTAAATAAATATAAATTTTATATTTAAAATAAAATATATCAAATTAAAGTTTTTATCACAATCTTTAATTTGATATGCATATTAAATATTTTATAATTAAACGAATTTCAAAATTTTAGAAAGGAAAAAACAAAGAAATAAGAAGATAAAGAAAAAGAAAATAAAAACCTTTTTATAGATTCAAGAATTGTAAATAAACGTTTGTTAGAAATGTGTGAGTTAGTGGACTTAAATATTTTAATATTTTTTTAAAAGAAAATTGAGAAATGCTTTATATAGTGAGAGATAGTGGAGTTGTGAATGGGATCATTCAATTCCTAACCTTCATATTAAATATATTTTGAAAATTACCATTGAAACTGAAAATTGTTGTTTTAATATAGTAAAGATTTTCACCCCATGCAATGCATGGGAAAATATTTTTAAATTTTGTATTTATATAAAATTAATACTGATTCAATTATCATACTTATAAATATAATAACAATAATAATTTTAACTGAATATATTTAAATTTAATATTAATAAAATAAAAGATAAAAAATAATTTACAATTATAAAATTTGATATTATGAATAGTAAAAAAAGTTTAAAAATAAAAAAAATAATAAAAATGAATTAAAGTATAGATTTAGTCAAAAAAAGATGAGAGAGGAGAGAAAATTTATAAAATTTTATTCCCTCCGTCCTACTCCAAATGTCCCATTTTCTATTTTGGGTTGTCCCACTCCAAATGTCCAATTTCCTTTTTTGGCAATACACTCTCTCTCTATACTTAATATTTAAACAATTTTCACCAACCCACTTTATCTACTTTATACCACTTTATCTACTTTATACACATTTCTTAATTTCCGTGCCCAAAAGAAAAGAGACATTTGGAGCGGGACGGAGGGAGTAATATTTAAACCAATATAATTTTTACATTTTAAATCTTATATTTACATAAACTATATCAAATTAAAGCTCTTAATGTGATTTTTAATTTGACAGGTATATTGAATATTTTATAATTAATCGAATTTCATAATTTTAGAGTTTATTTATGAAATAAATCTTCAATTTTGTCATTAACTATAGAATCGCCATTCAATTTTCAAATTGATTTGAAATCAATTTGAAATTGAGAACTCCCTTTTTTTAATATAGTATAGATTTTAAGGGCTAATTAATTTTTAATTACACATGATTTTAATTAATCTAATTAAACCAATCCCCCATTATTATATCGGCTCTCTCTCTAATCTCTATACTCCACCGGCGCCGCACCTCCCTCTCCTAGAAACCCTAAACTCCATTGGCGCTGCCTCCCTTCTTCCCCCTCTGTTCCGCCGACGCCGCCTCCCCCCTCTGTTCACCCGGCGCCGCTTCCCCCTTTCCCCCTCTGTAAATCTGCCTCCCCCTTTCCCCCTCTATTCCGGCGGCACCGCCTTCGCCTCTCGCCTCTTCGCCTCCACCTCCGCCCTCTCGCCTCCAACGTTCGAGCCGCCTCCGCCTCCGCCCTCTCGCCTCCACCGTTCGAGCCGCCTCCGCCCTCCTGCTTCATCTTATTCTGCCGAACAGCTAGAGCCACCACCTATAGAAATGAAGGTTTACAGAAGAAATGAGGGTTAGCAATTTGGGGGTTGGGGTTTACAGAGGGTCGCGTTGCCGCTTGTGTGTGTTGTTGTGAGGTGTTGCGCTGCTCTGAATCTGAGATCTGCGCGGCGGCGGGCGGTGGCGGCGTTGCTCCGCTGCGCTGAATTTGAGATCTATGTCGGTCTCTGAAGAATGATCAGTGAAGAATAATGGTGTGTTTCTTTAATTTCTTGAATTTCTATAAACACTTCTTGAATTTGGGGGAAATGATGTGTGTTAAATTTTTTTGTTGGTTGTTTGAATGATGGTGTGTAAGGGGTGGAGAGAGACAGACGAGGGGAAAGGAAGGATGCCGGCGCCGGCGCCGGCTTGCCGGAGTTGAGAGCGACGTCGGTAGCATAATTTTGAAGAATTAGTTGTTGCTTTGTTAACAATACTTAAATCAATTAACAATATAATTAAACATGTGGGTCATACAACTTAACCTCTAATACAACTCTCCTTAATACCCGTGCCGAAAAGAAACGAGACAAGATTACTGAGACGGAGGGAGTATATCTTATTTAGTTTGAAAGATAATATATTTATTCACCCCTTATAATGTGGTATAAAATTATATTACACTCTCTTAGGTATAAAATTATCCCTTTTTCAAGGGATAAGGGGCTGTCCGAAAAAATATACAATTTATCCGAATTTTTTTATACATAAAGCAAACGGAGTATAAGATGGTAAATGTACTTTATCCATCCCTTATACCTCAAAGCAAACACACATATATATCTTGCATAAGCTAATTGTAATTATTGCATAACAAAATTCAATTAATTAGATAAAATTTTCGCTCCCTTCAGGATTCGAACCCAGATAAAAATTTGTGCAGTATTATACTACAGCTTATGCAACACTATATACTGATTTATGCTACATTCTTTTTTTTATGAAAGATAGCATTTTTAGTATAATCCAACCCTATATATATACTCCCTCGATCTCATATGAGTGTGCATCACTTTTGGTGGCACATGTTTAATAAAATGTTAGATGAATGTATTAGGAGTGGAGAAAGTGATCCATTATAAAATAAGGGTGTGTTTGCTTTTTATCCTTCTAAATGGAGGGATAATATAATAAGGTATAAACTTATCACTTAAAGTGGGGACCATATTTTTTATATATTGTTTGGTTTGAAGGATAATATATTTATTCACTCCTTATAAGTTGTCCGGATTTTTTCATACATCAAAGCGAACGAGGTATAAGGTGGTAAATGTAGCATATCCCTTCCTTATACCTCAGAGCAAACACACCCTAAGAGTAAAAAATAAGGAGTTAGTGATAAGATAATGTCCAAAAATGATAGATGCACACTTTTATGGACGTCCCAAAATAGAAAGAAATGCACATTCTTATGGGACGGAAAGAGCATATATATTAGAGAGAGATAGAGAGATCCAATAATTGGCTTAAAAACATGCATGGACAATAGCACATGTTGAAATACGTTTATAGTAATTAACCTAATCTTCAACATAAACCAGTCTTTTATTTTTGGGCACTATCACATCACAAATCTCATATTTTTTTATTTTTATTTTATTAATCTTTTTTATAATTTTATCACACATAGTCTACCACAAATCTTTTTATCTCATTATCATAACATTATAAAAAAAATTAGCTTTTTCTTCCACTCATATAACACATTCACTTAATTTTTATTAAAATTTGTGTTACTAACAATCATGCACACTCTTATGGAAGAAGATAGTATATATTTCTTTTCTTCATTTAATTGAAAGTGCGCACCTACAAATACTAATTGCTCTCTTATAAAGATGGTTCATTTTTATAAATGATAGTAATATTTAAACTCTTGGAAAAATGAAAATTATAAAGCCTATTATTTTTATTTAATTTATAGTTTTTAATTAATTTTTATGTTTGAAATAAGTGAGTCATGATTCATGACGGTGAGATTATTATTTTCTGGGCATGAGAGGACCTGATGGAATGCAATAATTGATTGAGAAATGCAATACTAGGTGCTGTAGGCAGAAATGTATGCTCAAACTGGTCAATTGAGCTTATTTGAAAAAAAAAGAAAAAGAAATTGTCAGTGGGCCCGAATTAAGCTACAATCATGAAATTGATGATGGAAACAACTAGCTTATTAAAGTTGCTTGGACAGGGGACTTGATTTATATAAACGTCCCCACCTCAAAATATACTTTGTCCGTACCGATTATATAAATTAATTAATTGAACTTTTTATAAAGATTTCAAATATTATTGAAAACTAAAAATTATAGATATTTTAATATATTTATATTTTTTTAATAATGAATCAATGCTAAAGTTAATGTTAATTAAAGAATTATATATATATATATATATATATATATATTAATCAATGAATAAACTACTACTCCCTCTTTCCCGCCAAGTTTGAGCAATTTCTTTTCAGCACGGTAGTATTTTGTGTGTTTATGTGATAGGTGAAAAAGTGAAAAAAATGAATATAGGGGAAAAAAATTTGTCATATAAAAAAAGCGTCCAAGTTTCACGAGACAATCCAAAAATTAATACTGCTCAAACTTCGCAGGATAGAGAAAGTATTTTTATAGAAACTAATCTATATATTTGGGACATCTAATCCAATAGAGGAAAGCAAGTTATATAATTCAGATAGAGTGAGTATCAGGGGCGGAGCCAGGGGGCCCCAAATTTTGAGATTTTTAAAAAATATATATAAATATATGTCTATATTATAAATGAAATATGTTTTACAAAAGTTGATTTGCTTGTTTTATTCTTTCATATATAATTAATTTAAGGATAATTATGTTATTTATTATTATTAAATTGCGATTTTATTAAAGAAGAAAGAAAAAACCTAAGAACCCTTGAAAGCACAAGAGAGCAGACTAAGGGCCGAGCCTCATTAAAACCTCTCTAAAGAAAAACCCAAAGGGAAAACCTTAGAGAGGAAAAAGAGTACTCGTCTAAGACGAAACCAACAAAAGAGAAACAAGCGGGAATGGAACCGCTTCCAGAACTCCGGCCTAACCATCGTCCTGAAACAGCCCCGGCTTGTTTCCCTAACCAAAAAACGCAGCCCAGAGACACAGAGAACAAAGAAGAAAGAGATCATCTCAAGAAAGAGAAGAAAAAACAAGCACCGAAAAAAGAAGACGAACAACCTCAACAAAAAAGAAGACAACAGCAAAACAAACCAAAAGGCGGCTCCACCATCAGCAACGAAGGACACGGCAGAAGCAAAAGACCACACCAAGATCTTGCCAGAAAACTCATGTCGCTGTCTGAAACACGACGCAACCAAAGGAATCCGACTCCATATGGCCCAGTATCTAGCGCACCAGAAAACTGAAAAAGACCATATGGAACATTCCCACCACCAACCACCAACGCAAGCCATCAGCGCATACGAGTATGACTGTGAGAGGCCATATCAAGCCGCACAGCTTCCTTAATCTCCTCAATAGCATAAGGCCACCAGCCTTCCTCTCTACTATAGTTAGCCATAATATCAGCAACTTTGTTTCCTTCCCGATAGATGTGAGAAATCTGAAGATTAAAATTAGGAAGGAGACAAAGAACCTTACGCCATAACGCAATGAAACGCCAAGGCACCGCAGTAGAACGCTCCCCAAGCAGATGAACAATGTACATAGAATCAGACTCAACCCATAAATGAAGCCATCCCCGATCATGAGCAATGAGGATAGCTTTGATGACCGCAAGAAGCTCCGCTTCAAAGGCAAAACCAACTCCACCCTTATAATGAAAACAACCACGGACCCAATTAAAGTTATCACGGAAGACTCCACCAGCCGCGATTTTTCCCGGAACACCCATCGCAGAGCCGTCCGTATTAACTTTAATCCAGGGGGACGCAGGAGGCCACCAGTGCACGTCGATGAAAACCGGAGGAGGAGCAGCACGTGTAGCAACACCTATCGATCTGAGAATGGTATACTCTTTCCAAGAATTATTCATATGGCCAAGCCTAAAATTATCCTCCATCTCCTTAAAAGCAACTTTGACAACATGTATGATCCGTCTTTGTTCAAACCGTTTGTTATCAAAGATGCAAGCGTTCCTCTGAGTCCAAATCGCCCAAAGAATAGTGATAATGCCAGCACGCCAGAAACTGTCCAGCTGAGAACTCAACTTGTACCCCCATGCCCAAACCAAGAAACTATGCAAATCAGCAGCATCAACAGCCTCAGAAAAATGAAACCAACTCAAGAACTCGATCCAAATAGGTCTAATGCAACCATAAGACCATAAAACATGATCCATAGTTTCACCCGAGGAGAAACAAAGAACACAGTGATTGGGCATGATCATACCATATCTAATCAGGCGATCATAGGTAGGAAGACGATCATGGAGAATCCTCCAGCAAACTAAAGAACGTCTAACTGGAATATAATTCTTCCAAATCCAAGAACCCCAGCTAACACGAGGGAAACGATGACATTGATTCGAAAACGCAAGGGCAGCAGTGACCGTGCCATGCATAGAAGGCTTCCAGTAACGAGTGTCAGAATCCTCACCAATAGGAAGCACCAAAATATCACCAACAATCTCAGGGAAAGCATTAATAAAATCCTGGGTGAAATGCCACACCCCATCATAGAAGTAGTCAGCAACAGAATGTCTAACCAAATCTTGGACATAATGAGGAACCCTGCATTTCTCAGAGATTCTGTAACCCAGCCAGTCATCGCACCAGAAGTTCGTGCTCGTGCCATCACCAATATAGCTGTAGGAATTCTCAACCAAGTCACTCACCTCTTCATTGAGACCAAGCCAAACAGACGACGAGATCGAATCACATCTCACCTGTCTGAAATTGTCCAAGTACCTCTCCTGCAGAATCGAGAACCCGAAGCCCTTGCCACAAATAAGCTTCCACGCCATCTTCATCAAGAAACACTTGTTCATTAACGAAAAGGACCGGATACCCAGCCCCCCCTCCTCCTTGGTGGCGCAAACACGGTTCCAGCTCACCGAACAATAAGGTGTCTTTCTAACATCACCCGTCCAGATAAAATTGCAGCATTTCTCATCCAAATCTTTCAACAAGGATCTAGGCCATTTGTACACCATCATAGAGTGCGTGATAGAACTCTGAATGACCGACTTGACCAGACAAAGACGACCAGCCATAGAGAGAAGACGCCCACGCCATCTGGAAAACTTTGCTAAAATCCGGTCATGAATCGGCCTGAAAAAGGAAGCACGGACACGCCCATCAAAGATCGGAACCCCCAGATAAGTAAAGGGAGCCACTCCCTTCACAAAGTTCAAATCTCTCAGAACTGAACGCTGAGTCACAGCATGAACTTTAGTAGAAAAGTAGATATGAGACTTTTCACTGCTACAATTTTGCCCAGAGATCCAACTATAGTAGTCAAGAATCTTCTTAATCGTCCTCGCATTCCGAACAGAGGCTTTACAGAAGACCAGAATATCATCCGCATAAAGAAGATGCGTAGGAAAGGACCGCGAACGAGTCAAAGACATGGGAGTAAGATGGCCAGAGGTAACACAGTTGCGAAAAAGAGCACTAAGAACATCCTCAGCAATCCCAAAAAGAATAGGAGATAGAGGGTCTCCCTGCCTCACACCGCGCGAGCAACCAAAATAACCATAAAGCTTTCCATTATAAAGAATGGGGAGCCGGGCAGAAGTAAGAATGATCTTGATCCAATCAATAAAGCGCACATCAAACCCCATAACCTTAAGGACGTTCAAAAGAAAGCCCCAACGAAGAGTATCAAAGGCTTTGCGAATATCAATTTTGCAGGCCATATTTTGCCCTCTGCCCGTACGTTTCAAACGGTTAAAACCTTCAGATCCCATCAGAATGCAATCATGAATCGATCGACCACTAATAAACCCAAACTGATTCTGAGAAACATAAAGCGCAGCAATCCCGCTGATCCTTGTCGCCAACACCTTCGAAATGATCTTGAACAAGAAATTGGAAAGAACAATAGGCCTAAGATCAGAAACAGAAATGACATTCTCTTTCTTTGGAATAAGAATGAGAGTGCTGGAATTGCATCCCGACGGAAGGTAAGCCCTCAGAAAAAAAGTACGAACCGCCGCCCAAACATCATGCTTAATAATATCCCAACAAACCTGATAAAACTTCCCAGAAAAACCATCAGGTCCAGGCGAGCTATCAGCATCCATGCTAAAAACAGCAGCTGTAATCTCCTCGTCCGAAGGAGAAGCCGAAAGAACCGCATTATGATCATCAGAAATAACAGGGTCAATAACAGCCTCAATCGCCTCAATACCAATATCAGAGCCACTATCCTCAGTAAAAAGAGTGGTGAAATAATCCACAATATGCACACCGATTCTGTCCTGGTTCGAGTCTCTGGCCCCATTAATCATAAGCTGTGGTATCTCCCTGGGCTTGTGCTTATAGCGGAGCGTAGCATGAAAAAAAGTAGTGTTCCTGTCCCCATCCGTGAGCCACGAAATGCGGCTTTTTTGCTGGAGCAAACAGTTTTTGCGAGACAAGGCCACATTAATTTTAGCCTGGGCTTGAACCTCCTTGTCAAACAGCTCATCCGTATAACCATGAAGCGAAATACTCTTCTGAATATCCATCAAATCCCTCTGAGTGTCGTCCACCAGCGCATCAACGTTACCAAACACGTTCTTGTTCCAAATCTTCAGCTCCTTCTTAAGCCGTTTAAGCTTAAACATAACTTTATAAATCGGACACAGGACCCCAGTATCATGTCTCCAAGACTCCTCCACTAAAGCATGAAAATTCGGATGCATCGCCCACATGTTTAAAAATCTGAAAAATCTATGTCTGGTCTGGGGCGGTAAACTGCACTGAAACACAATCGGCGAGTGATCAGAAGTCAGTCTAGCCAAGTTCAGAGTATGCACAGAATGCAACAAAGAAGAGAACAAATCCGAGTATAAAGCACGATCAAGAAAAGACTCCACATGGCGAGGCATAAAGTGCCGACCCGACCAAGTAAACCGCAGTCCAGAAGTAGCCGACTCAATAAAACCAGTGTCATCAATAAAGTCACAGAACTCTCTGCAAGAAGTCTGATTAGGCGTACAACTACTGATCCTTTCGTGGGCACCTTTAACAGCATTAAAATCCCCTAAAATCACCATACTGTCAGCAGTAAAGTTAATAAGATCAGCCCACAAAGACCTCCTCTCGGTATGAGTAGAGGCACCGTGAACAATGGCCACCCGAAAATCAAAAGAATTCCAGTGACAATCAGCAATGACCGTCTGCTCCGAAGAAAAAACCAATCTGAACACCACATCAGGATGGTGTAAAACCCAAATGTTCGAACACCTGTCCTGTCGCTCATTCTGAAAAGCAGGGATCAAATTAAGGGAAGACCAAAAATTTTGGTTAGACTTTCTGAGATTTGACTTAGGCTCAATAATACCCACAACAATAGGTGAGAAATTGCGACAATGCTCCCAAAGGAGGCGCTTAGACTCGTCCGTCAGACCCCGGACGTTCCAAGCAATAACATTCATGAAGTTATGGAAAGAAGGCGGGGTTATTCCCCGCTTCCACTTCATCCGCCCAGCTTTGCGAAGCGATGTTACTCATGGATCTAGCACTGGATGATCCGCTTCTATCCACCACATAATCTCTAGGGTTATTGCCGGCATCAAAGGAAGCTTTAAGCTTATTTTGAATAATCTGTTCCGATCTGGCATTGGGCACCTCCGGAGGCTTCCTTAAACGTCCTTTAATACTATTCTCCACACAAGGCTTACGATTTTGGTCCGACTTGGGAGGTCTTCCTCTCGGCCTCTTAGGTTGCTCCGAAGAATTTTGCAAAACCGAAGAGGCAACTTTCTGAACCTTTATTTGATTAATCGTCCCCTGATCCTGTTGTCCAGCAGCTGCGCTCTGAACATCGAACACGTTCTGACCCTCGAGCTGATTTTGAGAGTGATCAGCCGTCACCTGCTGCTGCTTCTCGTACATAACCTGTTGCTGCTGATCGAAAACCCTCACTTGCGTCTGCTGCATTTCCATGCTCGGCATCTGACTATCAAGCTGAAGCTGATTTTGAGGCTGCTGATCGGGCCTCTCCAGCTGCTGCTGTTCGGACATCACCTGATGCTGCTGCTCGTACATAACCTGCTGCTGCGGATCAACAAACATCACCTGCTGCTGCTGCATTTCCTTGCTCGGCTGCTGCGTATCCAAGGGAGAAATAATGTTAGTCGCATGAGTCCGCTGCCTCTCCTCCCTCGGTTGTTGCCTATCAGAATTCCTCTCGCTGATAAGTTTCTCGGCCTTAGCATCAATGTCCTGGATTAAAGCTCCCTTCGGTGTGTGCTGTTCCGAAACTGGAGACGGCATCTGCTGCCGGTCGAAGACAGCAGGTTGAACTTCCACCTCCTGTTGGCCATCAGCATGCTCCAATAAATCCAGCCCTTGCTGCTCATCTTCATCAACACCGCTGTAGTGTATCTGTTGCCGCTGAAAGTGAGACACTTCTTCCTCATGATCCTCCTCGTCTGAAGAACAGTCCTCAACAAATCCCTCACTTTCCCTCCCGCAAGGTTTAATAACAGCATGGAGCAAATTCGGTCCCGACTCTTGCATCATATGCTCCTCCTCAGCGAGCGCGGTAAATCCATTATCCGCAGGTACATCATACGTTCCTCTAGGCTTCCAGTGCGAGATTTTCTTTGCCCTCCTGAAACCATCGTCCTTCGTCTTATCAAATTTTGTCAACTGACATTCCCCCTCAGGCATCTATATAATCTATAAAAAAAATATTATACATTATTATTACTATTATACTTGTCTTTTAATAGAAAATGCCTAAAATGTATGGAATGCCCAAAAAAAATTTGTTTGCTACTATTATTATGCTTGTCTTTTAAAATCAGTTCTCTCTCATTGACGAGAGCTTGTAGTAGGCGCAGCCCACGGGCTTTGACCTTCACGTGCTCCGGTTCCCATTAACCGGCGACCGGGCCGTCCCCACCGCCACTCGGCGTTCGACCCCTCCGCCTCCGACGTCTCTCTGCCGCCACTGGAGAAGGTCCGCTCCCGCCGCCGCCGCTGAAGAAGCTCCGCCGCTGCTGTCGCTGAAGAAGAGATCTGCTCCTCAGATCTCCTCCATCCAGCCTTGGATTCTCGTTGCCGGCAGTTGCCCAGCAAAGTAGCCGCCACCGTCTGGAACTGTTGCTGCTTCGCTGAGGTCGACGGATCTGACCTCCAGCAGTCCGTCTCGCTCGGAGCCGCCGCCGCCGTCACCAGCTGGAAGTCCGGCAGCCGCGACCACCCTGAAACGCCACCTGCTGCCACAGCTGCTGCCTGAGGTTGACGGTCAGCAGCTCGATGGATTGAGATCGGTTTTATCACTCTTGGCAGCGCCGCTTTTCGGCCTCTCCGTGCCGCCGTCCTCGCCGGCTTGCTCAACCATCTTCCGATGGTTTTGACAGCGGAGATCTCCGGCAACTCTCCACGAACGTCGGGTGCCTCTCCCCATCAGTTTCCGATGGTTTCGACGGCAGAGGTCTCCGGCAATGTTTCTCCACGAACATCGGGCGCGTCTCCCCAGCAGCGCCCCCCGACTGTTCTTTCTCCCCAGAAGTTCCCTCACCCTTCTGCTCTGCGTGAGGCTGAAGACTCAAGCGCCGTTGCTGCGCCGATTGCTTCCCCTCCGACATCAGACAGAGGGGCCCTCAATCTCCCTTCGGTTTCTGCAAATTTTGAACATCATTTGAAACCCTCGAATGGGGTTTCTAAGCAAAACTTTCAAGTTAATCTCAGGAGCACGGTGGATGTCCCTGCTGCACCTGTTTCTGTGAATTCGACTGAACAACAGAACGTTTCATACGCTCGGATTACTGCCCCTCAAAAGTTTCGACAGCCGGATTTACCAGCGCATAATTTTCGTGCCCTCCGTCCGGTTAGGCATGGTGATCAAGGTACTCTTGTTATACCACGTGATATTCAGGATTCTCAATTGAAGAAGTTTAAGCATGCTCTTATAGGCAGACTTTTGTTAAATAAAGGCGATAAGCCGAGGCAATCTCGTGAGTTAAAGGCGGAACTTCAATCACTTTGGAAAATTTCTTCTCCCTGGCACTTGATGCCGATGGGTAAGGGTTACTATACTCTTAGATTTCAGTCGAAAGAGGATAAAGCCACTGCAAAAGCTAATCTTTTATGGAATTTGTCTGTTGGATCGCTTCGGTTACGTGATTGGGTTCGTTACTTTAATCCCTACAAGGAATCTTCTTCTCTCGCTCAGATGTGGGTTCGGATTTATCATTTGCCTGTGGAGTTTTGGCATCCTGAAATTATTTCGGGTATTGGAAGTTGGCTTGGACAGCCGTTGAAAATTGATGGAAATTCTATGACTGAAGATGTAGGACACTTTGTGCGTATGTTGGTTGAAATTGATTTGGCACAGACTTTGCCGATGACGCTTAATATTGATGGAGGGGACTACGAGTTTTCGGTGGAGTTCAGTTATGAATATATACCTATTTTTTGTCATCGATGCAAGATTACGGGCCATTCGATGGAGAAATGTCGCAAGAGTGACAAATCACAGGGAAAGACAACAGATGAGGTGGAAAAGAGGAACAACGGACCGGAATGGCACGCTATCAGGAAGGCGGTGGTACAAGATTCGGTGTTGCATAACACTGAGGCTTTGGAAGCGGTAGATAATAATGACTCCTCGGATCATTTAAAAGTTACATCTGTTAAAGCTGTTGAGGTGAAGTCTGCTCTGACGGAGCGTGCTCAAGTGGAGCAGACCACGGTAGAGCAGAAGTCTGGGAATTCCTTTGCCCCTTTGGTGACGGCAGAGCAATCAAGCGAGATGGCTGACCATACAGTTTACGGGCCGGATACGGATGTTTTGAAGCAGATTATTCAGCCAGCTAATAGTGACGAGGAGGTGGACGAGGATCTTGAGATGGAGACCCCGTCTGGGAAGAATGTTAAGGACTCTCCTACTCCAGATTTTGCAAGTCGTATTAATCGGTTAGAGAAGCAGGTTAGCCAGGGAATACGATTACTTGTTGATCAAGCACCGACTAAACGACGGGGACATCCTCCAAAGGGTATGGAACGCCCGCGCGTCCCACAACCTTTGGAAGATAGCATAAAGAATCGACTCCGTCATGCGGAGGAAATGGGTTATAAGCCGAGGGAGTTTGTTTTCAATAAAAGCAGAAGTGATAGTATCTGTGTTATGAATAATATCTCCAAAGGACGTTGGTCGGATGAAATAGAGATGGACGACTTCTGCAACAATATGGATCATTGTTGAGATTGAGTTTCTGTACGCTGAAGTTTTAGGCTTTCTGCGTTTCCTATTCTGGTTTTTTTCTTTCTTTTGACGAGCTCCTTCTCGAGCCTCGGGGCCCTTGTTTGCGTACTTGTGCTTTCACTGGTTTTTCCTTTATCTTTTTAATAAACTTCAATTTAATAATTATGCTTGTCTTTTATTATTATTGATTCTAGCTTGTAATTTATTGAAACTATATAATCTATGAAAATGTTGTTCGTTATTATTGCTATCATGCTTGTATTTTAATTTAAAAAATGCCTAAAATGTACGAAATGACAAAAAAAAAAGTTTGTAATGTATTGAAATTTTTGTAATATATTGAAACTATATAATCTATGAAAATGTTGTTCTTTATTATTACTATTATGCTCGTCATTTAATAAAAAATGCCTTAAAATACAGAATGCCCAAAAAAAATTATAATGTATTGAAACTAATTTGTTATATATTGAAACTATATAATCTATCAAAATGTTGTTCTTTATTATTACTATTATACTCGTCTTTTAATAAAAAATGCCTTAAATATACAAAATGTCCAAAAATAAAATCTCGGGGGCGGCCCCTGTACAAATTCAGCCCCCTCCCAAATTAATTCCTGGCTCCGCCATTGGTGAGTATTAGACTTTATGACTGCATGTTAGATACTCCCTCCATCTCAGCTATCATGAGACCTTTTTTTGCACGAAAATTAAAAAAATAGTGTTTTGTGTGTAGGTGAAAAGGTGAATAAATGGTAAAACTTTTGTCAAATAATGAAATGTCTCAAGATAGGTGGGACGCTAAAAAAGGAAAATGTCTCAAAATAGGTGAGATGGAGACAGTATTAAGGAATCCGGTAAATATCACTTTAAATTTTAAATTATACTCATTTTATCAAAAAATATTCGAACTAAAGAAATATTTATTTAAACCTTAAATTATCAATTTTGTGTCAAAAATGCCCCGTGTTCGTTTCTTAGCTCCCGAAATCTTGATGTGTATTTTTTGCTTTTATTTTTTAAATAACATTGTGTGTTTGAAATTTTTCACGTTTTGATATGATCTTATTGTTGTATAGTTCTACAACTTATTTGCTATTTACGAAAAATTAGGTTGACTGTCAAGTTCCATATAAGCCACAGCTCAATCGATCCCCAACTTACAACAGAGCATTAGCTAAAGTGCAAGAAGAAGAGTCAATTATTTTATGAGCCAACCATAGAAAGAAGCAACCAAGGCGAATCACAAGTTTATAGAGTCAGTTAATAAAAAAGTAGCTAAGGATAAACCAGCTGAGTAACAGAATGTTACATATCAATCTACGAGAAATATTCTAGTGTAGTATCCCTTCTATCAAATAAGAATACTTGATTCGGTCCCATTATAAATGAGACTTTTTTTTGGGACACGAGAATTAAAGAATGTGTATTTTGTATGTAGGTGAAAAAAATAAAAAAAGTGTTTAAAGAGTAAAATTTTTATCCAACAAGGAAAGAGTCTCACTTTGGGACACCTAAAATAGAAAGAATCTCATTTATAGTGGGACGAAAGTTGTATTATTTATCTTAGAATTATATCTTAACTATCCAACACATAAATAATAACAATTTCACCTTGTCACTCTTGATCTTAACTTAAATACCAAACACATCCTTAAAAGTTTACTAATTATTTACACTCTTCGACTTAAAATCAAAACAATGTGGCCTTCTTGAATTTAATATTTTCATAAATGTGAAATTATCATGAATATTTTATATTATGAATATTAATTTTTTTAATCCTCAAAAGAAAACAAATATTTTTTTCCACGCTGTATCATATGTGTATGTACCAAAATCGAATTTATAATATATTAAAAATATAATATTCATTTCGACTAAAAAATATATAATTTTCAATTTGAATAATTTGAAATTGATTTGAATAATAATTTTGCCATTTCTTTGGAAATAACGGCTTATCTATACTATATTAAAAAGGGAGTTTCCAATTTAAAATCAATTTCAAATTAATTTCAAAATTGAGTGACAATTTTGTAGTTATAATAAAATTGAAGGTTTATGTTTAAACTATATATTTTTCTTCTTATTTTCATTTTCTTTAACTTCTTCTTTGTTGTTACATTTCTTTCCAAAATTGTGAAATTCAACTAATTATAAAATATTTAATATGCATACCAAATTAAAGATCACGATAAGAGCTTTAATATGAGATATTTATGAAAATATTTGAGTTAAAATGTAAAAATTAAATTTGTTTAAATATTAAAGTTTTATAAATTTCTCTCTCCTCTCTCATCTTTTTTGAATAAATATATTTTTAATTCTTTTTAATTACTATTATATTTTAATTTTTTAACTTATTTTTTTGTTTTTGTTTTTCATAATATCAAATTTTATAATTGTGAATTATTTTTTATTTTTCAATATCCAATTATTAATTTTTTTATTATATTTATAAGTATAATAATTGAATTAGTATTAATTTTATATAAATATAAAAATAGGGATGGAAATGCTAGTTATATGTATACACGGATTGGATTAAATTAACTTAATTAAAATTGCATCTAATTATTTGCATAGTCGCGATTCTTCTATGAAGCAAAAATTGCTCTATTCTTTTCCTTTCTTCTACTATAATTTATTTTTTTCAACATGCTATTTTGTATTGAAAATTATATGCAATATGCATTTTGAAATGAAGATTGCACCAGACACAAGCTTTAATTTAATATATAATATGTTCAAAATTGATTGATCACTACAAAAAAATATATCGGACACTGACGGAATTACCGACGAAAAATAATCCGTTGGTAATCACCGACGGAACAGCGATGGAATTTCGACGAAAATATTTTCAAAATATTACCGACGGATTCCCGACAGAATAGCGACTGAATAATTAGCGACGGATAATAATCCGTCGTTAAATATTATTCATTATTTTTCATTTATTTTTTTATTTTTTTTAATTTACACCGACGGAGTAATTAGCGACGGAAAATAATCCGTCGTTAAGTATTAGTTATTATTTTTCATTTATTTTTTATTATTTTTGTTAATTTAACGACGGAAATAGCGACGGAATTATTAGCGACGGAAAATATTCCGTCGCTAAATATGATTTATTAATTTTTTTAATTTTTTTTAAAAATATATATATTTTTATTATTTTTCGTAAAAAAATAGCGACGGAAAATATTCCGTCGCTAAATATAATTTATTTATTTTTTTATTTTTAATTTTTTTTTATTTTTTAATTGGTAATCCGTCGGTAATTCCGTCGGTAAATATTATTAATTTTTTTTGTTATTTTAATTTTTTTAAAAAAATATTTTTATTATTTTTTAATTAATATTCTAATTTATTCTTATTTTTAAATTATTGAGAATATTTTAAATTTATTGTTATTTTCAACAATAATATATATTTTTTAACTAACTATAATATTAATATTTTTTATTATTTTAAATTCGATCGTATATTTACCGTCATTCTTTCATCGGCACCACAAGTCTTAGATATGACTTCAGCATATTCTAAGGTTATGAATAAATGATATTGTATATTAAAATAGAGTTTAAATGAATTAATAGGTGATAGTTATATCAATAATACGCATATTCTGTACTGGTGACCACTCGAAAAGAACTTCAAGGTTAAGCGTGCTTGAATTAGAGCACAACTAAGATGGGTGACCCACTGGGAAGTTCGTCTTAACGTATGAAATTAAGTTCAAAATACATTAGAAATACCAAAATACTTGTGGAGAATAAAGCTAGATTGACAAATAAATAAATAAATAAAAAAATTTATTTTTATTTCGTCTGCAACGCCCGGGTGCTCGTGAAGCCTTACAGAGATAAAGGGAAGATCCCAGACAAGCATAGGTGATTCTTGTTATTACTGTTGCATCATCCCTTTTTACATTTGAAGAAGATTTCTTCAATTTATGTTTGTGTATGCAAGGAACACAGCAGCAAGATTTGGCCTCGAGCCCACCGGAGTTGACCTCATGCTCTTTTGGGGCGGCAGCGGCCAGCACTGGAGCTGCTCCGTCAGTGATATCTACGGTGGTATCTGAGAACCATAGTTGCACGGATGGAGATGAGAGAAAGAGAGAGGTGAGAGAAAGCTTAAATTATATATATAAAAAAATGGTTGACTAGGTCAGAGGGGCCTAATTGCACGGTTTTTTTGAGTTCGGCGGTTTAGTTGCACACACAGTGAGTAAGGGGGCTATACGCTATAAGGGCTGCAACTTAAAAGGCCTATCTGCATCTTTTCCCTTGAATATATATATAGGAATGAGATCATAGAGTATCCAATTAGTCTTAGGTAGTATGTAATATCAATTTGGGATCATGTAGCGCACCAAAATTGTAACATGCGGCAAAAGTCTTGGATCAAAATCCACACAGGGGTAAAATTGAAATAAAAATTTTAAATATTAAAAAATAATACTCCCTCCGTCCCGCTATTGTTGGACACATTCTTTTTGGCACGAAAATTAAGAAATTGAGTGTGGCCCACCAAAATTAGTGAGTAATTTTGGCATTTTTAGAAAGTGACCAACAATTGTTGACTTAATTAGTGAGTAATTGTTGACTTAATTAAAGTAAACTTTGCCATTTTTAGAAAGTGGCCAACAATAGTGGGACAAACCAAAAAGGAAATGTGGCCAACAATATTGGGACGGAGGGAATAATATTTTTAAAAAATTGTTGATTTTTTTTTTAATTGTTGAACCCGACATATTTTTGATATATAATTTCACACAAAAATGCATAGCATTACACACACAAATTCATAACATTGTACATAAAAATGCATTATATTTTATGATCGGTCAAATATTTCTCGCCATCCACCCCCACCTGGAGGGGTCAGCGACAAGAAATACCATGAATTTCTACGCTAAAAATAATTATTAGAGTATAAAGTAGGAATAGATTTACACCATTAATTTTAGAGAAATCGTAATTAAATATATGAATTCTATGTAGAACACATATGAATTCGCTGTATAAATGTCTGAATTGCGATAATTAAAAATTTCGCTATTTATGAGATTCGAAGTCTGGACCATGAATTCATCCAACAAGGTGATGAATCAACTGTAGATCTTGATTATCTAAGGACCTAAAATGATTCCTATTTAATATCTTGAGAGATGTTTTTATTTTAGCCTCCTATATATGTAATATATAAGGTATAAACACTTCTTAACATATAAAATACGAACTAGCTAAAATGTATGAATTCTATGTAGAACACATATGAATTTGTTGTGTAACTGTATGAATTGCGAAAAATAAATTTTTTGCTACCTATGAGATCCGAACTCGGGACCATGAATTCATCCAACAAGGTGAATCAACCGTAGATCTTGATGATCTAAAGGCTGAAAATGGTTCCTGATTTATATTCTAAGAGATGTTTTTATTTTAGCCCACCCATATATATATATATATATATATATATATATATATGATTAAATCAAATAAAAACCTCCCTTAAGGTATAAACTATAAATCTCTTACACTCTATCAAGTATTTGCACTTAACCTATATGTATCTCCGATTTTTTACTATTGCTTAAAGAATAGTAATGATTCGCTTAAACGATATATACTTGATCATGGCCAAGTAATTACAATTTATGTTTTGTAAGTTCTGTGACTAAATGACAATCGTCATGTTATTTCAGATTATTTATATTTTAAAAACCCATATAAAAGGTACACGAGAATATTCATGTTTCACGTGCTCAAGAACACAAAAATATTTATGTACCGTTTTTCCGTTTTTCCTCTCATTTTGTGTGTAACCTTTGTTCTATAATGAAAATAGAGAATATTCATTCTAAAACAAAAGAAAAAAGAAAAAGAAAATAGAGAATATTCATGTCTCACGTGCTCGAGAACACAAAAATATATGTTAGTACCGTTTTTTTCTCCTCTCATTTTGTGTGCAACCTTTGTTCTCTAATGAAAATAGAAATACAATTATATATTACTTATATATTGAATATATATATATTTCACATGGTTCGAACTTTAATGCTTCATGCTTTTTATATATGAAATGCTTTACTTAATTACTATAGGCATGATGTTAGACCTCTAGAAAGCTGATTGACAAGACACGTCGGGTCCGTGCGACGTGTCTTGGTGGAATGACGCAAGGTTGCTGAGAAGCTGGACAACGGAGCCAAGTGTTGATGCAGAGCAACACGTGCGTGTGCCAAGCCAATGCTCGAGGCAAGTTCGAATGCGGAGCGTGGATGCCGGCCAGGCGATAGGAGTTGCGTGCGCCAAAGTGGAGCAGCACGAACAAGCGAGGGGCCGGCGTGTGAACTTAAATTGCTTGGTGCATAAATTGTGAGCCTCATACATGAATGTTGGGATTGAATTAGGATAAGGGCTGGTTGGATTGTGGGAAGACAGGGCGAAATTTTATAGTGCATTGAAAACCTTGTGACACATGTTTGCTTAGTATTAAGAAAACATAATTATACTCCAAATTTCAAATATAAGTTCGGCCTACAGAATTAAAGACGATCAAATAAAAAAAAGACATGCAAATTAACGGGATGTCAATCAACTTTAATAAAAGTCTAAAATAAAAAAAATAAAAAGAAATAAAAGGCTCATTAACGGTTTGTTAGATGACACGAAAGCCCTTTAACGAATCCAAAAGGCTTTCTGTATGTATACTTTACCATTGCCTCCGATCCTATTAATAATTTTACGCATTTTTTTCGTATTGGCCACTTTACTACAAAACATATATATATATAGGAAGGCCACTTGTAAATTTTCTCCGCCGAAATATTATTTTACATAAATACATTTACCAACTGCAAAATGTAAAAAGAACTCACCATCCCTAAAGTAGACAAAATAGAAAATAAAAATGAAAAAAACGGATATTAAGAAAAAAAAATTATAGCCCAGCTGCTTCCAGCAAGACCCAAAAGAAAAGAGAAATAATACATAGAATAAAGTACTGCACCTCTCGCCTAAGATAAACAACAACATCCTAGCTAGCTAGGGTGACGTATTGGTCGTGCCAAATCTATCACAATTCACCGCATCAAATTTCGTTTGAACCGTTGATGTTAGGGGCACATATTTATTTTTTTTAATAAATTACATAAGTAAATAAAGAAATTTAAAGACTGCACGATAGATGACTCGAATCCAGCACCTCAAGTACATTATAGGTCAACACACACACGGGGCACATAATATTTGAATCGAGTTCGAGAGGCTTGCAGTGCGACTTAAATTTTTTTGTAACGCAGGCTTGAGGGATTGAAGCCCCCGCGGAATATGGGTCCAGTACGTATTAGTTGTTATTTTGTTGCTCATTTTGTGCCCTATTTTCGACATATATTATAATTCTCGCATTTTCTTGTGATTTTCTCCCTTTTCGGATTTTCATGTAAATTTGTGTATTCCTTTCGTTTTGTTTATCATATCTACTTTTCAATTCATAACATGAAGTTACTCCCTTTTGGCTCGAGAGCATAGCATTTTTGTGTTTTCATGACATGTTAATTGTCAAATGTGTATTTCTATTCTACATCAATATATTTCACATTAATTAATTGCTCAAGAAATACCAAGGACGCATATAAAAGTGTGTTGAATTTAAATGATTATATTATATATGATGTATATACATACATGAAAACTAATGGTAGTGATAATTAAATGAAAGAGAGTGTGCATGATGGGTTTGACAACTAGCAAGTTTTGGCCATTTCCCCTGCCCTCCTTCACGTGCTAGGGTTCTTTTGTATTCTTCTTCGACACTCTCTCTATTTAACTCCTCCATTCCTTCCTACCAAATACCATTCTCTTTTTCACGTCATGGATTCCTCCAAGATTTCCGCCCTCCTCCTCCTCCTCCTCCTCTCCCTCTCCTCCGCCGCCCCCATCCTCGACCCCCAATGCGGCTACTGCTCCCATCCCCGCCCCCGCCCCCGCCCCAAACCCCCCACCGTAAAACCCCCCATCCACCTACCCCCCACCGTAAAACCTCCCATCAACCTACCCCCCATCCACCTACCCCCCACCGTAAAACCCCCCATCAACCTACCCCCCGCCGTGCCCGTGCCCGTGCCCGTGCCCATGCCGCCGGTGAAGGGGAAGGGGTGCCCGCCCCCCGCCCCCTCGCCCCCGTCATGCCCCATCGACACGCTGAAGTTGGGTGCATGCGTGGACCTTCTTGGGGGGCTGATCCACATAGGGTTGGGCGACCCCGCGGCGAACGAGTGCTGCCCGTTGATCGCGGGGCTGGTGGAGATCGAGGCGGCGGTGTGTTTGTGCACTACGCTTAAGATTAAGGCTCTCAACCTTAACCTTTATATCCCTCTTGCTCTGCAGCTCCTCCTCACCTGCGGCAAGACGCCGCCCCCCGGCTACACTTGCTCCCTCTAAATTCACCTCATTTCATCTCCTATTTTACTATGGTATTTTTCCCTGCATGTGAATTCCAAGTCATGAGCTACATAATGTCGTAATTTGACTATGACTTTTATTCAATAACTTGTTATTATCTAGTACGACTAGCTACAAATATTGTTGTGATACTGGATTACAAATCCAAAATGTGTGTGCGTGTGTGTGTGTCTTGTCTTTTTTCATTCCTACAATCATATTCATATGAATGATGGTACTACTATTAACGTGGCATTTCTTCAAATTAAATATAAATAGAATGAATTATATTTGATCTAATAATGTGTTTAATTATTTCATTTCGAGAAACCATTTCTTTTTAAATTTAATTTCTTGAGCATTTATGGGATTTTGGACACTGATATTTTGTATTCTTTTTCATTGACCATTTTGCAGATTGTAGCAAGATGTATCAAAATTGGAATCGACATGAGGGGATGTCGAGTTATGAGTTAACTTAATTTAGCTATTGTTGCGATCTTTCAAAATTTTCCCATTGTTCAACGCGTACGCCTTCTCATTGGAAATTGATCCACATAATCAATGTGTTCGACAAGGAATTAGAAATTAATTACAAGATTATTGATATGTTCTTCTTGCTTTCATTTTTTTTTTTTTGGTGTTTAAACTTTTGATTAATTGGATAATTAATATGTGGGGGTGTATAGTACATTTAAAATGACGAAATTAAATTAATTTGTACTGGATAATATAGAGAGAATAATTTGAATAGACTAATTAATTAAATCTTATGCACATCTAAAATATGTAAAGAATATAATGGAGCAATAGTGATGCATCAACTGTGAGTGTTGCGATATGTCACGATCGGTTCACGAGAAAACTTTTGACATATTATTCAAAATGTCACTTTATGAAAAGCTAAATTTGATTTCCATCTTGAGTGGATATTGAACGACAATAAAATATATGCATGTGGGGAACCCTTCATATCACGGCCCACATTTCATATCTCATCAGCTGCCAATTTTTATTTTTATTTTAAAGTTAATTAACAAAAAGGTGATAGGTCTATCAAAAAAAGAAAAATCTAACATATATTTTCCTTCATATAAATCGAGGCGTCCCTATTTAACAAGCTAGTTATATCGAAAAGTATAGATTAAACTGCCAGCCAATATTTTTTTTTTTGATAAGGAAAGTAAATATTATAGAACGAAAAGGCACCAGTAGTACCAAGAAGATTACAAAATCATCGGGGATTCATCGTTCGACATCCACCTATGAATCCCAACTCCATCATTAACAAAACCAAAAATTCTACCCCAACTCCACACTCTAGCTTTGATTTCTCCAAACAAGTTTGCACTCTCCCATCTTTTGTTCTCAAATCTACTCTCATTACGCATTTTCCAAATAAGCCAAGTAGTACAACACCAAAGTGCCATCAAGAGCTTCTTATTTCTTTTCCGGCCACTCAAACTAGTAAAGAACTGAAAGTGCGAGGACACGTCATATGGCTGCGCCATGCTAACTCCGAGCCATTGAAAGATTGCTTCCCATACCTTTGAGGTCTTTGGACAGTGGATCAACAAGTGGTTCGTGGATTCCTGCCGATGAAAACAGGCGTTACATCCCACCTCGACTTCACACAACATCACATTTCTTCTCAAGAGATTGTCACACGTCGGAATTCTGTTCTTCAAAATTCTCCATGCGGTAAGCTTGACTTTGTTTGGAATAGGGATCTTCCACACCTTCGTACTCATATCAGTTTCCTCCACCGCCTCCGTAGTCTCGTTTGCTTGATCTTTAATAGCTTCATAAGCGGACTTGGTTGTAAAGCCTCTCCCGATGTCGCCACTCCATGTCCATCCGTCCTTGTTACCTGCACACAGATTAGTACCAGAAACAAGGCTAAGCAACTCCGAAACTCCTTCCCTCTCTCTCTCAAATAGCTCTCTTCTCCACCTTAAATCCCAACACCATCCAGTATCAGTCCATTCCCCAACTTCACAGATTGCAGCTTCTTTATTATCACTCAACTGAAAAAGTCTAGGAAAAATAAACTTCAACGGCTTTTGTCCAACCCACCACTGACTCCAGAATTTAAAGGTCTTCCCATCCCCCACCTTTGGCTTCAAATTTTGAACAAACCAAAAATTGCTCACCCCTCCCGCCGCAGAAACGATCTTCGGCCACCACCCATCTCTAAATCTACCTTTCCCCGTGTTTTCCAGACCTGTCTCTCCCCACTCAACCTCACCATAAATGGACCTAACAATTTTAGCCCAAAGCATGTCCCTTCCAGTAAGGTACCGCCACAACCATTTAACGACAAGTGCCTGATTAAACCACTCAATATTTTTAAGCCCCAAGCCTCCTTCATCTTTTGAAGCATAAAGCACCTTCCATTTCACCCAAGCAATCGCACTTTTACTATAACCCCCTTCCCACAGAAAATTACCAAGTAAAGCATTTAGAGAACTCACAATTGATTTTGGTAAACAGGTAAAAGAGAGCTGGTAAATCGGTATAGATTGAAGCACAGCCTTCACCAAGGTCACTCGGCCCGCAAGAGAGAACTTCCCATTTTTCCACGAATCGATTTTCTTTCTCACCTTCTCAACCAAGTAC
The DNA here is from genome assembly GCF_028751815.1 of Salvia miltiorrhiza. Lineage (NCBI taxonomy): Eukaryota > Viridiplantae > Streptophyta > Magnoliopsida > Lamiales > Lamiaceae > Salvia > Salvia miltiorrhiza. The sequence goes on along the minus strand of NC_080392.1, from coordinate 6,296,096 downwards.
TTCCAATCAGCAACCTTTTTGCCCTTGCTACCCACTTTAATACCGAGGTAATTGAAAGGTAAGGAGCCTACATCACAACCCAAAACAGCCGCCATCCTCTCGATCTTATCCTCCTCGACCCCAACTCCGAAGAGACAACATTTTTTGAAATTCACGGCAAGCCCTGACAGTAGCTGGAACACTCTGAGAATCCTTTTAACTGCCACTGCATTTCTTTCATCATCCTCCATCAAGAAGACCGTGTCATCGGCGTATTGGAGGTGCGGAATTGAAATGTAATCATTTCCTACCTTTACCGGCTTAATCAGCTCCTTCTCAACAGCTCTCGTGATCAAAGAGTGGAGCCCCTCCGCTGCAATAAGAAAGAGAAATGGGGACAGCGGATCCCCCTGCCGTAATCCTCTTTCTAAACACACCTCACCAGATGGAGATCCATTCACCAAAATATTCGTCGTCGCCGAGGAGATACAACCTCGGATCCATTTCCTCCATAATGGTTCAAAATCCATTCTTTCAAGCATTAAATCCAAGAAATCCCACTCGACGGAGTCATATGCTTTCGCGAAATCCACCTTGAAGATAATCCTCCCTTTTCTCTTCTTAGTAGCCTCCGCGATTACTTCATTTAGAACCACGACCCCATCAAGGATGTAACGGCCGCCAATGAAGGCACTCTGATTATCCGAAATAACTGAATCCATGACCTGTTTCATCCTATTCGCCAAAACCTTCGCAATGACTTTGTAGAGGCTACAAATAAGTGAAATAGGCCTAAACTCCTCAAGTGAGCAAGCTCCTTCTTTTTTAGGAATGAGAACGATGAATGAAGAGTTACATCCCCGAGGGATTTTGCCATTGGAGTGAAATTCAGTCATCACCTTTAAAAAATCTTTTTTGATAATCTCCCATGACGCTTTCCAGAACTTGAGGTTAAAGCCATCCGGTCCCGGGCTCTTGTCACCGTCACAACTCCAAATGGCCTCTTTAATTTCTGATTCTGAAAAAGTTTTGATCAGCTCCGCATTATTCGCTGCAGAAACTTTCCGAGCAGTGAAATCTCCCGGTATCATAGGTAGGACGCGCGGCATCTTCTTGAAGTGATTCTCGAAGAACGTTTTGACGTTCTCCTTAATGGTCTTTGGATCCTCGATCCAGCAGCCCCCAACATCAAGCCCTGCAATTTCATTCTTCTTTCTTCTCCCAACAATTGCTTTGTGATAAAAACTAGTATTCAGATCCCCCTCCTTGACCCATTTGACTTTCGCCTTTTGTTGGAGAAGACTACATTTTTCTTTGGATTTAAGGAAAATCTTTGCTCGTAATTCATTTCTCCTGATTGTCTCACTCTCCTCAAGACCAAATGTGTCATCAAAAATGTCCAGCTCCTGAAGTTCATCCTTAAGATCTGTCAATCCGTGCTCAATGTTGCCATAAATCCTCAGATTCCACTCTTTCAACGCACTCTTCACCAATTTCAATTTCTCTTTGAACACAAAGCAGCTCCATCCTTCAATCTTAGCTTCATCCCAAGATTTCCTTATCAACGCGCAAAAATCTGGGTGGGAGAGCCAAGATTTGAGGAACCTAAAAGGTTTGGGTCCCCAGTTCTTGGTTTTTGTAGTCAGGAAGATCGGACAATGATCCGACACTGATCTCTGAAGCCCCCTTCCGACTGTGTCCGGCCATTCCTGCATCCATTTCTCGTTGACCAAAAATCTGTCTAGTTTGCTCTTACATCCTCCACCAGGTTGATACCACGTAAACTTTCTCCCCTGTGTTCTGATTTCCAGCAGATTACTTTGCCGAATAAAAGCGTCAAAAGACCTTGCATCTGCTTGATTAAAGACAGCACCTTTCCCCACCCTTTCTCCCGGATCACGCACTGCGTTGAAGTCGCCAAGAAAACACAGGCAAGAGTCTTTGTTTTGAAGAGCAATGAGCTGTAATGTATCCCACAAAGATTCCTTTTCGGTGGTTCCCATGGGCGCATACACATTAACAAAACAACAATGCAGGCCTCCTTGTAGCCAAATCCCATTAACAATAACAGCCCCCGTCACGTTCCATTTACTAGTTGCCACAAACTTATCCTTGTTCCAGACCGATAGTATTCCACCCGATCTGCCTTCTGACTCCCTCACAGCCCAATCAAAATTACTCCTCCCCCACCACTTATCACACATTGAGGAACAGAAAATTTCCATTTTGGTTTCCTGAACAAAACAAAAATCTAAAGCATTTTTCCTAACCAATTCTCCAATATCACTCTGTTTAATGGAACTCCCCAAGCCTCTAATGTTGTAAGATAAAATATTCATTAAAAACCTGTTTCAATATCACCCACGACCTTCGGATGTCCTGCCTTTGCTCTTTGCTCCTTCAATTGCTCGATCATGACCGCGTCTTGGTGATTGCTCGACAAAACCAACTTCTTGGCAAAGAGCCATGTTCTTGTATCTTCATCTCTCTCCGAATTCTCCCAATCCGCCTCAGTAGATCGCGAGCCGCTTCCATTCTTGCCCATCTCACCCTCTGATTCAATATCAGCAATGAAATTACCCCAAACTTGATGCTGATTTTCGGTGGCTTTTGATTTCTGAGTTTTCTTCCTCGAACCTCCTCCTCGTCTGTTCGTCGTTCCTTTCTTAGAAACAACCCCCGCAGTGAGAGAATCTGGTACCCTCGAGGTATCGCACTCCTCCCCCTCAAGTTCATTTTGAAATTCCTTCTCTTTCTCGTTTCTACTCCCTTCATTGATCTCTCTACATCTAGCCTCTGGCTCATTTGAAGGCGATTTATCAGTCCCTTCGGAGGAAACCCGCTGGACTTGGCTTCCTTTATCTGTGTCAGAGTAATGTGAGAACGGGCCATTAGTTTCCACATCCTTCCCCTCGAGTTTCGAGATGCCGTTTTTTTGAGTAACCGAATCGTTTCCTTCACCGTCCTCTGTTTCCGACTCGACGATGAAAGCCTTCGCCGAAGACTGTGAGATATCTTGTAGCGAACATTCTGAGTCAGCATCTTCGTCCAAAGACCACACCTCCTCCTCCGGGGAAACGAAATTATAGGGCATTTCTTCCACCCGGATTTGGAACGAAGCACCGTCAATTTTACATTTCAGTATGTTTCCGATGGAGTTGAACCCAGTAGACATTTGTATAAAAGCCACGTCCAGCCTCTCTTTCGTTCTTGTTTTTTCTTCAATTTTCAGAAGCAACCCGAACCTCGCGCTTGCCGTACTGAAGAAACGGGAATTCCAAACATGTAGCGGGACTCCGGTCCATTTAGTCCAGACAACTCTTTGATAGTTGATATCAACAGATTTCCAAGGCCTCCACCACTGCAACCAGAAGTCTCTCCATTCGTTAAGCTTATTGAGATTTTCCTCAGTCGTCTGCTCGTTGCTGCTTTGGATTAGGACCATGTTGCCACCGAGGGAGTTCAGCTTAAAACAACCTGCGCATTCACTATTTATTTCCTCTCGAACTTCCTCCCAGAGAAACTCAGATTTAATATAACCTGTAAAAGCCCCATTAAGCCAAACCAAGTCTTCTTCCGTCGTCTGGAACTGTAATGTTTCATCATCAAGTTCTTTATCATCTTTAGCACCTGTAAGAGCTTCCTTAAAGGAGACACCTGCTTGCCTATTATACACCTTCATGGTGCATGGCTGTATCTGTTCCAACTTCTTTTCTTTGACGCTATTCTGCTCATTCCTTCTCTTCTCATCAACCCTTTCGAATTTATGTTTATAATCCCTTTGGAATTTAGGCTTATAAACTCTAACCTTATAACTGCCAATCCAAAGTTTGTTCAGGTCCACCAGTAAAGTCTCAGACCTCTCCACCTTTTCAAATCGAACAAAGCCGAACGGTCTTCCCCAAAGATCTCTCTTCCTTGGGCAATATACATCCACCGTCTTCGCAACCGTCTCGAACTTACGTCTGAGAAAATCAAGGCTGCAATCCTCTGGGATGTTGTTAAAGAAAAAGGTTGTAGTGTCATCACGTTCATTTGAACTCCAATCTCTCCTCCCATTCAAACTGCTCCGATTCCAGCTTCTTGCCTGTTTTCTCTCGACATGTTTTGGACCAATCCCTCTTCTTCTCACCACTCTCCACTCTCTCTCGCTCTCTCTAGGCTCCATTTTAGAGAAAATGGCCTGTTTTATGAAGTAATCAACTACAACGAACAAAACCAATCTAACCAAACAACTGTAAGATAAGCTCTGTCCTTAAACTTTGCTAATTTCAGTTCAAGTCTTGTCCATTCGTTTCAACATGGTACATTCAATTCATTACAATTGTCCTACAATACATTCAACCCCAACAACAACCCATCTGCTTGAAAACCTTCAAGGTAATTTGCTGTCTCAAGTAGTAAATTCAGTTCGCATCCATATCAACTGCACATCACCCGAGATAAGGAAGTAGAACTTAGCTTTTGAATAGGAAGGGCTGACTTGCGTATCTGGACGCTGATCTTTCATAAAGAGTCGGTAGGCCTGGCTGAATGCGCGTTCTCGCCGGACTTGAGGGCTGCGTTGGGCCTGGAGGCGTGGTCTCGCCGGAGTGGATAGTCTCGCTGGTCTGGAGTCGAAGGTATCTACCGCAGGTTTCACCGGAGAAAGGTGTCGCCGATCTGGAGTCGAAGGCAGACTACTTCTGGGCGGCGGATCTGTGGGCGGATCTGGCTGATAACTATGCGCGGTAGGGGAGGGCTCAGCCTAGAGGACGTGGCCGGCAACGACCTCAGGGCGGCGGATCTGGACGCTGATCTTTCGTAAAGAGTCGGAAGGCCTGGCTGGAAGCGCGACCTCGCCGGACTGGAGGGCTGCGGTGGGCCTATACAGCGAGCAACCTTTGATTGGGAGACGGCGGTGGCTGACTGCAGATCCTCGGCGGTGGCTTCAAATCTAACCTCAAATCGGACTTCGAGACGGCAGTGGCTGCTGGCGTCGGACGGCGAGCGGCTGCTGGCGTCGGGCGTCGGAGGTCGGCACCTCCTCTGCAGCGGCGACGAGGGGTTGGCGGAGGTGGATCTACACAGCGGCGGCAGATTGGTCCAAACGCGGCAGTGGCTGCTGGCGTCGAACTGCGAACGGCTGCTGGCGTCGGGCGTCGGAGGTCGGCACCTCCTCTGCAGCGTCGACGAGGGGTTGGCGGAGGTGGATCTACACAGCGGCGGCAGATTGGTCCAAACGCAGAGGCGTGCTATTCAGAGAGAGAGCACTCTGTGCGTGAAAAGGACACTAATCATAATTCCCCGGTGCTACTACCTTGTGATGTTCGAAATTGCATCCACCACACCTACACATCTCTTGTGTTGATGTGTTGAGAGAGAGAGAAACATCAAAATCATACATTCAGACTAAACAAAGATAAAACTAAAAATAATACTAAAATCCATTTCCTCCAATAATCTTAGCTTAATTTCTGTAAATTAAGGTTGAAACCCATATTTCCCCATCCCCTATTCTTCTCCGGCGACGCCTCCGTCTTTACACTGCACGATCAACATAGTCTTGTTTTCTTGGATTACAAAGAGATCTCCTTGTTTTAACTGCCAGCCAATATGATAGAGATAAAGGATTAATTATTTGTAAATACACAAAATATATTTAAATTTTGTTTTTTAACTAACACCACTTAAATTATTTGCCAATAGAGCAGCTCATGCGCTGACTCGTTTTACTATTTATGTTTCTGATGTAATGATCTGGAAATCGAGATTCCCTTCTTAGCTTCTCAATATTGCTCATTTTGATTTACCTTAATATAAGCTCATTTTCTGCCTCAAAATAAAAATAAAAATAAACACTAACCACTACAAAAAAGCGCCGATTTACCGGCAAGATTTACCGGCGGCAGACTTGCCGCCGGCGATCACCGGCGGCTTTCCGACGGCGGTGCTGCCGACCCGTATTTTTTGAATATATGGCGTTGATACCGGCGGCAAAGTCACCGCCGGTGATCACCGGCGGCATAGCGGCCGGTAAATATTCAGGCCGCCGGGAATTTTATTTTTTAATTTTATTTTTTAATATTTAGCAAATAGCAGCGGCAGATGCCGCTGGTGATTAGCGGCGGCAAGTTGCCGCCGGTAAAAAGAGTGCGGGTCGGGCTTTGGCGGCGGTAATGGGCCGCCGCTAATTTTAAAGCCCAAAATCGGGTGCCCTAACCCTCTCTCCTCCAGAACAGATCCCCCCCCTCGCGCCTCCAGCCCCCCTGCCCCTCCCCCCCCCTGCCCTGCCGCTGCCCTGCTGCTGCCGCCGCCTGTCGCCGTCGCCTCCGTCAAGGTAAGCCCCTCCTTTCCTTCTCTCTCTCTGTCTCTCTCTCTCTCTCACCCTCTCATCCTCTCTTCATCTTTCTCCTCCTAATTGCAGGCCAATCCTGCCGTCTCACCGCTCCTGCCACCGCACGGTTCCGCCGTCGACTCCTACGGTACACTTTCGTTTTTAATAGACTTTTATTTATTTGTTTATTTATTTATTATTTATTTGTTTGATTAAAATTAACATAATTCTAATTACTTTATAGGATGTTTAAAGTATGATTAATTGAAATTAATTTGGTAATTAGATACTTTATAGGATGTTTAAAGTATGATTAATTGAAATTAATTTGGTAATTAGATTAATTATGAATTGATTTAACTATAGTTACTTTATAGGATGTTTAAAGTATGATTAATTGAAATTAATTTGTTAATTAGATTAATTGAAATTAATTTGTTAATTAGATTAATTTTAAATTGATTTTCTTTTTTGGATGAAATGATATGTTATTATATATTGTGGGATAGATTTAATCAATTTCTTAAGGATCTTCTCCCTTTGGGATAGAAATTGATTATTTCTTAAGGATCTTCTCCCAACAAATGATTGTGTTTGCTTTTATTACTTTATTTTTTTATTGTTTTATATGTTATTTTATTATTGTTTCGACATTGGGGGGCCGGGTAGACCTAGTATAGGTTTAGTAAATTAGGACCACTATGGTCACTATAGTTGCTGGTAGAGTCGAGCACTTGGTAGTTAGGATAGTGGGGTTATGCTGTCGAAATTTTCTTAGATTCAAGTAATTTATTGTATTTGATTTATTTTTATTTTCAATTAGTAATTTGCTGGTAGAGTCGAGCACTTGGTAGTTAGTAATTATCGATTAAGTATTTATCTAATAAATATAAATATTAATATATATATATATATATATATATATATATATATTACCTTATTTTTCTTATATAAATGCATGAACAGCTCGTGGATGGTGAAGTCCCCCCAACTGCATCTAACTACAGCACTTTCCTCCGCCTACACATGTACGCAGATGGAACTTTTGTGTCAGAAAAGGATGCCAACCTTGATGTAAATGTTTAAGTTTGAACAAATATTAGTAATACATAGTAAAATGTATTTATTTTATAATAATTGTGTATTGTTATGTATGAATTAGGCGGAGATTCATCGTGTTGCTGCTGAGACAGGACGAGAGGACCGACTCGATGAGGTCTATTTGGAGCTCGTACGTCCCGGTAGGTCACGACTGTACGGCACTGGAAGTGCTGGTGTGAGCCAGTTTCAGTAGGGGGTCTACCAACAGTACATGCTCTTCCCAGATGTCTCAGCAGATGTATGAGACTCGGATCTCCACACTGGAGGAGCGTCTCCAAAAGGCTGAGGAGGATAGGGCGGCCCAAGAAGCAGCACGTGAGGCCGAACAAGCAGCACGTGAGGCCCTTGAGCAGCGGATGAGTCAGTTCGAGGAGATACTGAGGCGGTCGGGTCAGCTACCTTGAGCATCACTTCTATGTATCTATATCATGTTGAACTTTTTTTTTATGTTATGTTTCTGAACAAACACAATTACACTTGAACTTTGTTTAACATTTGTGTTTTGTTGAACAATTTAATTGTTTTATGTTTTCAAATCGTTCTATTTATTGTGAGTGAATTCAAGGTATGCAAATGAATTCAAAATACATTATAATTACAAAACGAAAATACTTATATTCTATAACGTAGATTGATAAAAAAAATTAATAACATATTGATTAATAAATAGATATATTGTTTCGACATAAAAATAAAGACATATATGCAAATGAATTCAAAAATACATTAAAACTATCAAATTAAAATACTTATGATTAATAAACTATATTGATAAAAAAAATTTAAAAAAAATTTTAAAAAAAAAAATTAAAAATTTAAAAAAAAATTTAAAAAAAAATTAAAAAAAATATTTATTTGCCATAAAAATACGGGCGGCACGAGACTGGTCCGTAATTAACATTACTTGGATATAATCTCCTCATATTCAAATGTTATGAATATATGATATATATTGTATATTGAAATAGCCTTTAAATGATTTAATAGGCAATAGATATATCAATTATACGAGTGTTCTCTACTGGGGACAATTCAAAAGGAACTTCAAGGTTAAGCGTGCTTGACTTAGAGCACAACTAAGATGGGTGACCCACTGGGAAGTTCGCCTAAGGTTTGAAATATTGTATAAATACGAAAATATTAGTGGAGATAAATAAATAAATAAAATAAATAAATAAATAATATAAATAAATAAATATTTTAAATAATTAATTCATTACCGGCGGCACTATCCCGCCGGTAATTGGCGGCGGCAAAGGGCCGCCGGTAATCCCCAAACATCGACGACCATCGGTGTAGTGGTGGTGATCACCGGCGGCAATGCTACCGCCGCTGGTTACCGGACGGTAAACGTTCGGGAAACCACCTGAGCTTCCCGAGAAACTCCACCGGCGGTAGGGCCGCCGCCAATCTCCGGCGGCTGAGCTTCGCCGCCGGGATTCACATCTCCGACGAGATGAATACCGGCAGTAGGTTGCCGCCGGTAATTGAATCGCCGGCGGCCGTCCCTTTTTTACCGGCGGGAAATGCCGCCGGTAATCACTTATTTTTTTGTAGTGAACACCATTTGGCTTCCATATAGGATTAGTTGTTTTCAAAATTTTAATTCATGTAAAATTCCAAAATATTGAAATTTCATACAATAATTGACAAAAAAAGTAGTGCTCGTTAAAAACTACTTCCTCCGTCGCACGCTAATAGGTTCGTTTTCTTTTTTGAGACATCCCATTAGAATAAACTTATTTTCTATTTTGAGTAAAAAATATAATTAATTGATGTAGACCACGTCACTTTCCTCCTAAAAAATAAATTTTTAAATTTTCGTGCTCAAAACAAGTGAGTATATATTAAAGCCGTAGGAAGAGAGTAAAATTTAGATATATTTAACTCTATAAAAAGAATAGGGTAAAGACCAAAATGATGTATTCAAGTTACAGAGTGGTACACAGTAAGTGTACGTATGTGTGTTAGGCGATGGTTGTCTTTTACTCTCTCTCTCTCTCTCTCCTATATGTATATATATATAGCTCTAGCTTTCTAGATCTCTCTCTCTCTCACACACACACCCCTTGTCATAGCATAATACTACAAATCGCATGTTTTATATGCACGCATTATGCTAAGAGGTCGTTATTATATATAGATTTGTGTGTGTGCGTCTATTTTAAGGATTTGCGTTATTACCATATACATAATACGTGTATTATCGAATACGGCTAATTGACGTGTCATTAACGATTTGGTCGCATTTAAAAGTTTAATATATAACACTTAAAAGAAGAATAATGTGTATTTTTCATGATAAAGGGGCACATGATCAACTTAGTCAATTTGTCCTATGCTTCGTTATCTAGGCTTTGTTAATGAATATTTCCCAGAATTTTCGACTAATTTTCTATTTACTTTTGTATTTTTCATCCTAGGTACGATCTAGTCAAAACTTAGATGTCCAAATATTCTTACATAACCTTTAGGTGCAGGAAATGTTCCCGAATAAAGCTTCTCTCTTTCTTATTTATTTTATGTAAAAAGAGAATCTTAATTAATTTAGCTAGCTGTGCACATTTTAAGATGGTACTGTTTGATTGTGATTTATAATGGTATATATATATCCTCAGGGACGGAGCCAGGAATTAATTTCGGGGGGGGGCTGAAATTGTACGGGGGTTCGGGGGCGGTAGTCCCCGAGAAAATTTTTTTGGGCATTCTGTATATTTAAGGTATTTTTTTATTAAAATACGAGCATAATACTAATAATAACGAACAATATTTTCATAGATTATATAATTTCAATATATCACAAAATTTTTTTTGGACATTCCGTATATTTAAGACATTTTTTATTAAAAGGCAAGCATAATAATAATAATAACAAACAACATGTTCATAGATTATATATTTTCTATATATTATAAATTAGTTTCAATACATTATAATTTTTTTTAGCATTTCATACATATTAGGCATTTTTTATTAAAAGACAAGTATAATAGTAATAATAACAAACAATATTTCATAGATTATATAGTTTTAAATAACGGAATTATCCTTAAATTAAGTATATATATAAGAGAATATAATAACCAAATACTTTTTTATAAAACAAAATTATTTTATAATAGGTATAAACATATATCTATATATATTTTAAAATTAAAAAAAAAAAAAAAACTCAAAATTTGGGAGGGGGCTCTAGCCCCCCCTACCCCCCCTGGCTCCGTCCCTGTATATCCTTATAATATGATAGGGAGAGGTTCAAATAAGAACCACTAATAAAATAAGAACGGAGAACCATTTTAAGTCATTCGATCATCAAGATCTACGGTGGATGGATGCAGGTGCTGGGTTCGAATCCTGAAGGGAGCAAAAAAATTATTTTTTTCGGATGCATTAAATTTAATAGCGGATGCATTAATTTGTATAGCAGATGCAGTAATTTTATTGGTTCTTATGTTCTCACGATAATTGTGGTTCTCACTATAACCGCACCCTAATATGATATTCCCTTCGATTAGTATCTTTTTTTGATGAAATTACATTATAAATAATACAAACCACACACACCCCACCTAGTGGTTATTGTGGCCGAGAGTATTTGAACCTGTGACCTCTTGGACAACAGGCAACCACCTCAACCACTAGGTCATCCCAAGGGGACCAAAAAGGAAATAACAACCACTAGGCCATCCCAAGGGGACAACAGGCAACCACCCCAACCACTAGGCCACCACCCCAACCCTTCGATAAGTATCTTGTGTTCTTTTTGGGTTGTCTTACTTCAAATGTTTTGTTTCTCTTTATGAAAGAAGTTAGTCTTAAAAAGTGATAATTTTTTAGGTCTACATCTCCTTTTCAACTCTACACTACACTACTTAATAATCTAATTAACATTTTTCTAAATTACCGTGCCAAAAAGAAACAGGATATTTGAAGTGGGACGAATGGAGTATGTTATATCTAATGTGAGCATCGCTTTCGTTTAGTTCACATTAGCATTATTTTTTTTATTTTATACATTTAGTTTGACTTTAATACCTAAAAATTGTTATTGACATAATTAATTTTACAAATTAACGTTTGCTTTTGTTACTAGGCTATCGTTTATTTATTTTTATTTTTTTGTGGTCTTTTGCTTCAATTAATTTCTTCTCATTTTTATTCTATCACTTCGACTTATTTTTCATTTATTGCCACTTGGACTACGTTTTGTAATTTGTACTCCTTCCATCTATCAAAATTGTAGTAATTTTTTTTTAAACAACCAAAATTGTAGTACTTTTTTTTTCTTTTTTTTGAAATTATCTCTTATATTTTAAATCTCATTCATACTTAATATTAAAAAAAATCTAATTATTTAACATATCAACTTTGATGTCTCCCCATCTCCACTCAACTTAGATGGATCCCTTTATGTGTTCCACTTTAGAAGTTTTAAAATTCAAGAAACTACTATAATTCCCTTTTATGCTTTTTTCTTTTTGTTATTTTTAGGAACATTTAAATTTAATGCCTCAGCTCGGGGATTTTTATTTTTACTTTAAATAGGATATTTGGTTTTGGTACTTTTGAAGTTGGAAAGGATTAGACAAAAAAGTGATAAAAAAAAATTAAATTGAGGTGATATAATTGAATACTCCATAAAATATATAAGCAGACAATCAAATTCTTTATAATAGAGGAACTTGAGGTGAGAGAAAATACCTAATTGACAGTCCAAATTAAAAATATTTTTATTTGAGGATATACAAATTTAAATTATCAAACACATCAATTTTGCCCCTTAATAATCGTTATCAGTTTTTCTCATTTCATTAATTAAAACTCAGTAAACGTAAACCAAAATGGAGTGATTTTCCTGGTCTGGTTTATGATGCTGAATGAAAATCACGCAAACAATAGATAATTCATTCAATGATCTGATTTTCATTTCAATTCAAGAAAATGTAACAAATCTTTAGGAAATAAAATTTTGCAATTTGCGAAACATAATGTACAATAACAACAAAAGGTATATTTAAACTACATATATTATCATGTTTACTGACACTTTTCGCATCAAAGAGAAAAGAGAAGCTCATACTTTTCTTACGACACAAACACACACTCACACAAACAAACAACAATCGGCCATCAAAGGGATACCTTCAAGTTTCAGAAATTTCTGCAGCATGAGGACTACTGCTCTGCGATGCCTTATCCACCGTCGAACCTCCTTCACTTGGTACAGATTCCGAAACCACAGATGCCTTGGACGTTAGGGAAGGGGTACTGGATCCGGAGAGACGTTCATCGGCCTGCTTTGGCCGATTCAAAGCATTGCAATGGGGGCAGTAGTAAGTGATATACGGGAAATCCTCTTTCCTCGCCAGCCCTACGAACGCAAGCATATATAGCATATTCACCTCTGTATACCTCATGGATTCAGTTTATTTAGATAGATGCACGAAGATTCTATTTACCGTTGTGCATATGGCAGTTTCCACATATAAGAGCATAAGATTGGGTAGGATCCTCTCCCACAAGCAATGCAGCAAGTCGAGCAATCCAGCCTCCATCTTGTGTGTTCGGGCCTGATTGAGGATGATGGTCGACAACCATTGGATGTTTCGGAGACAAGCCTACACCTTCAACCCCAGAGGGGGTAAGCATAGCTTCCTCAGGATGATCGGTAAATCCACTGTCCATGCTGTAGGTTCTTGAGTGGGGCTGCTTTCTATTTCGTAGTCCAGTAGTAGCTGCAACTTCCATATCATTGCTCTTTCCGACAGAGGCAATTAGGTTAGAATCATCTCCTAGATAAACTTTCAGGCCGGAATCTGCACCCAACTTGGACGCAAGTACAGTGGCAGCTGCTGCCTTGGCTGCAGGGTCAGGGTCATACCGCTGCACTGAAAACTCCATGTAAGAATCTAATAAATCTTGTCGATAACCATAGCTTGCTCCCTTGAATTTTGGAGTGATACAATATACCCTCTGAGGGTCTTTACTTTGAGTGATAGCTTAGACATATAAAAGTTTTATAGACTAATCCACCACATACTTTGATTGATTGAATAATTTTGAACTTTTTTATTGTCTAATCCTTCAAATACTCAATCCTATGTATTGTCAATCTAATCCATTATATAAGTAACGCCCCCTTTCAATATTGTAATTGGATATATCTAAGCACAAGTGTTGTTTGTAGCTATCTACCAAATAAAATCACTCACTCACGACAACAGTGACAATTCTTATATTCTGCGAAATGCAAATTCCCCCCGACATATTGTCTAAATGGAAGTAAACATCGTTCTTCCTCCCATGAACTTTTGTCATTTTACAATAATCCTAGCCATTTGTTACAAACATATGATATCGGCAAATAGAGGTGTATATTACTAGGGTAAAAGCCACAAACCTGAAACAATGTTTTTGAGTAATCTTCAAAAGGGGCAAAAGAGCTTCATAAAAAACAGAGTTTTCAACAACCATTAGAGTGAAGGGAGGTGGATATAATTTTGGTTTCAAGATAAGGTCCACCTAGTCATTAAATGGAAAGACAATGATTCTTAATTCCATGATCTTAATATAATCTAAGATAAGAAAAGGGGCCTTTAGATCATACCTATTAAGACCTCCTTTTACAGATAGCAAGTTCTATTTTAAGACTTCATTTCTAGCTCATACATTTAGGACAAAAAGGAGCTGATCATAGATGCACAAAACAAGGTATGAATCATCACTTTTAAACAAGAAAGCTAGCTAGCGTTCACTCCTTACCTGTATTAGCTGTTGAGTTGTGTAGTAATTTGTTTTTTCTTTCAGTTCATTGATTTTTGCCTGTCTCTCGGCCCGAAGGTTATCCAAAGTTTTGTGGTCCTTTGTATCACCTGTAAATAAGATTTCCCAAAATGTAATACTGCCAATAACAGGGTACCTCGAATCAATGTTTCATTTGGATTTTATGTATGAAGTACCAATGGCTCTACCATATCTTTCCAAAACCAATGACATGAACAAAAAAAGAGCAGGTAATGGGTCGAGCAAGACAAAGATGGTAAGTAGTATGATCAATTGTGGGGCATGAAAGTTTGGCTAATAAAAATAAAACCAAGTGGATCATGGTAAGGTATATGAAATGAAAAATGAAGAAAGGGCCTGAATCTGCCCTCTCTCTGCCATTTAAGAGACGGTGTGCACATTTAACTACATTCTGGGTTTGGCTTCAATAGAAGCCCAATTTTATCGAAATCTGTTCCAGATTTTGTTTTTTTGTTTTTTTAAACAGTTCCCATAAGCCAACTGGATTTGCTACAGGTGCAACTTTGCCCATACAGTTTTATCTGCAGAAAAATCTCAAATCTATCAACATGTAATGTTTTAAAAACAAGGAGATCTATCAATATCCCGATCATGAAATGCAGAAAACATAATGGTGATTCATTTGAACATTTTATGCAGCCATATTAATTGACTAATTGATAATGTCTTCAGAAGGAAGAGCAATCCTATTATTCCATTAATCTTCTCAGGAGTTTCAACATACATAAGCACCACAACATTGTTCTCATGGCTCAAACTTATGGCCCCCTTCTCAGAAGAAACTTCACCACCAACGAGCATGTTTTTTAAGCGTCTCCCGTATACAAGTTATAACAAAACTATGCAATTTCATAGAATTGTATCCACAATCTTTAAAAAAAACTAAGTTGAATTTGTTTTGCATCAACAAATAAATTCTAGCATAGAAAAACAAGCAAATAGCAAAAGCCAAAACTGAAAACAGATATCCTTAGTCTATTACAGCCACATTGCAAGTTTGGTGTTTTGGCAAAAAACATATTTTAATAGTTACCATAACCTTGCGGTAAAGTCATAACAAAGAGCACTAGAAAACACTTACGCATCTTTGTGTAGCTTCTAAATGCTGAGTAGGTAATGAAAAATAATACTGGCAGCAGAAACATAGGTAAGACCCGCAATGCCCTTATATGCCAATTCAAGTCTAACGATCTTGTGGTCATTATAGCATAACCTACTGCAATTGCCTGGAAAAAGGAAACGGGGTAAAAAACGATTCTGTGGATCAACAATACTCAG
This sequence comes from Salvia miltiorrhiza, assembly GCF_028751815.1. Lineage (NCBI taxonomy): Eukaryota > Viridiplantae > Streptophyta > Magnoliopsida > Lamiales > Lamiaceae > Salvia > Salvia miltiorrhiza. The sequence continues at coordinate 6,280,618 of NC_080392.1, read as the reverse complement.
GAGCAAGAGGAAGAGAATGATAACACCCCATTCATTTCAAACAGAAGCATATGGATTAGTAATGCCTTTTCACAACAAATAAGTCAAGGTTGAGTATGAATCTCTCTCTAATTTTTTTGCACATATTTAATGCTTCGCATATTTCTCTGATTTAGCGTGTCATACCCTTTTTTTTTACCTCATAAGATATATAATTTGTAATCCATTGCAAAGCTAAGGTAGAGAGGAAGAATCAGGAGCAGTCCATCGAGATTAAAGGGGTACTTGATCTTCAGAGTTAACAGACACAGGAGCACTTTCAAACTAATGGAGAAATAGAGTGCACAAAAGTATTTCTACCACAAATACAAAACCTTAGATTTAAATGAATATGCGTCCTGGTTAGTTGAAATTAACCACAGTTAATAATTGCAACAAATGATACTTAAATCATAGACAACCATTTACAAACATTAGCAACATATGGAACAGGGACATTACCCACTAAATTTCTCAAAAGGGAATATAGTAACCACCCTACCATGAGTGAACTCTACTGATATCAGGTAATAGTGATACAAAATTGTTTCCCTTAAATTAGTCGGTAAAGGTATAGCTTACCTCTGAAACAACAGAGAGTATAATAAATTGCTTAGTTGTTCTCCGAGAACTTTGAGAACGCCTTGTAATTCTGGCAAGAACAGTAGCCTCTTCCTTTGATATATGTTGCAATCTCTTTTCAAAATCATCACCACCTAATCTAAATACTGCTCTCCATAATCTAGATAGGACTCCTTTCTGTTTCTTGGTCTTCTTGATCTCAGTATCTGTAGATTTCACAAGCTCCCCTTGATCATTCTTGGATTCTTCGGCCATCTTCTGCATATTACATGCCAAGTTAGCACGTTTCTCACATATGTCAAATTAGCAAGGAAATTGTTTAAAGTTTCCTCAACATGATTATACCAAAAGCATCACATCTTTTGATCCTCTACCCAAGATATTCCATGTCCCATTCAGCTAAAAAAACCAGTTGGAAATAATGGTCAAATACCATGTCACTAGTTAATTTGATATTCTCAGTCAAAACCAAGTCACCATAATATTTTTTTCATCAGAAAAGGAAACATTCAAAAGAGATCATAATATGCAACTAGGAGTGGAAATGAATTGAGAAATTGAAAAATACCAAAAAAAAGAATATGTAATAAATTAATATCATGTCATCAACCAGCCACCACCAGCATAATGTTTCTTTTTTATCTCATAAATTGGAAGAATAAAGAAACTGAATGATACAAGTAGTATCTGAGAGCTGCAGCTCAAGCTTCATATCAAACATCGCATCGAGCATGGATTATTTGAAGCAAAACAATGCTAGCATCAAGAGCTAGGCTCAGAAAGCTGAGGCAGCCAATTAGCCAATCATTCCGCAGCAGCAATATAAAACGGAAGACTAAACATGAAATGCACATCACTTACTAAAATTAATAAAAAGCAGTAAGCAGACTTAACCAAAAACATTATTAACAATTGGGCTTTATCATTTAACCTTTGGCCGTTTCTCAAGGTGTCCCAACATTTAACAAATTACAAACTGATAGCCAACCTTTGAATACTGCCACAATTATGTCTCGAGGTGATTTTTCCGGTACCGGAAATCCCACGTGGCTATTCGGAGGCTGATGTGTTTATTCAGTCCCAAATACTGGAAATTAGTGGGAAATATCAGCACACCATGTGGATATGGTATTGAAGAGAAAAAAAAAAAAAAAAAAAAAAGAGAGAGAGAGAGAGACATGAAATATCAGCTCGCCACATGGATATGGTATTGAAATTTTCGATCTCCATAACAATATCTTTGAAATTAAAAATCATAATTTCATCTCCTTCTTCCTCCTTTACGGTAGTCACCAACCGCCATGCACCCTCTGTTACTGATCTTTCTACAATCTTGAGGTAATCCATTTTGTTTCGATTAGAAATTTATCATAACAAAAATCAAAAATCAAAAATTGATATCTCTCTAATCAGATTCAGCCTAATATTCTCACCCCTAGGACAACATATTATCTCAAGCAGCACATGTGATGTGGAAGTTCTCCTAAAAATGAACCTTGAGCTTGAGCTTGGCTTAATCAAATAATCACTCAGCTCAAGTTAGGTTCCACAGTTAATCAAGAATTATTCAAGCAGGCATGAAAAGCTACAGGCTGAATCCATTATTGCATCGTACATTGAACCAAAACCTTTCAATAGCTCTGGGTTGCTTTCACAGCCAATGGCTAGGTAAAACATTTGACTGAAATCAGTTAATAGGAAAGCCCCCAGATTCAATTACATAAAGAAACTCAAGTTAGTTAAAGGAGAAGGTAACAACACAAACCCAAAACAAATAAACAAATATAAATAAATGAATTCAGTGCTGCAAGGAAAAGCAAAAGAAACGTAAAAACCCAAATCTATCCACTGATCAGAAAGAAGGAAATAACAACAAAATCGTGAATCATCACAACCAAAAATTGTGAAATCCAACAAAGAAAACAAACACAAAAAGACGAACCCCACAAACTGCCATATTCCAAGAAGAGAAACAGAATCTCAGATCGATCAAACAAACAAACTAATCGCATTTAACAAATCCCAACCGAATTAAAATAAAAAAAAATATCACCTTTTCTCCACAAGACGAACATAGCTATCCCCAAACATGTAGAGCAAAAACCATCCCGTTCATATAAACACCGATATGGAAAGGAGGGATCAATTATTTGCCCACAAATAGAGATAAACCCCCAACGTGCAAAATTGTACTATTTCATTTTACATTTACCTTTGATCGAATTCGGCGCGGCGGAAACGCGGCGCTGAAAATGGACTGAGCGAATGAGAGATGCGTTTCAGATAGAGAGGGAATGGATTACGATGAAATTCCTTTTTTTTTCTTTCAGTTGAAAAATGATGAGAAAATGGAAACAGAGCTTTGAATGAACAGTTTAGGTCCCCCAATGAAGAAGAAAAGGAGCTTTTTTTTCTTCTTGAAAATCAAGTACATCCCACGTGCGCAACACGTAATCTCATACTATTATCATTACAATTTTCCATCTCCAACACACTAATATTGCTTTTAAAATCACAAAATACACACATAAATCGGTTTCCTAATACTTTTAATCCCAAGTTCATTTAACACATTATTTATTCAAAATTTTACAAACTAGTTGTAGGAAATTGGTTTTAAATTAACCAATGTTTCACCAATTTTTCGAGTAACGAGATATCTAATTTTGTATAATTAAGTGATATATGATCCATCTACGTTTTGAATAGATGATCGTAATATATTTATCTACTCAAAATTGATTTTTGGTGAATGAGAAATAATTAATTAAAGTTTGTTAGTTGAAATGTGAAATTGTGAAATAAAGTGATAAACATTAAGGGTCCGTTTGATTTTCAGTATTGGATTAATCAGAATATAAATTATCCTGATAATTTAGTGTGGATTAGTCATGATTTCTAATCTCAGATGGGTGTTTGATATCATTGGTAATTAATCCCAAAAAGTGTTTGGTATCCATTGAAATAGGTTGGATTAACATATCAAATACCTAAATTAGTAGCCTATGGAGGGGGTGGAATAATTAGTGTGGGTTAATCCCATGGGGGAGGTGGGATAATTAGTGTGGATTAATCCCACAAAATAAGCTAGGGTCTTGGGATAAACCTGGAGTTGACCATATTAATAACACATAATATCAAACACTACATAAATCCATATTAATTTAACTTATCCTGCTTTTAAACTCATATCAAACAGGCCTAAGAGTTTATTATCTTTAGTTGTAAAATTACGATGAGAAAATAAGAGATAAAACAAAATTCTTCAAGATCAATGTCAAATAATATACTATTTTCTAATGAATTTAAAATTAATAAATATTAAGTTATACTCCCTCTGTCCTAATAAAATGTATTTAATTTGTCTTTTTCGTCCGTCTTCATAATATGTATCTAATCTATTTTTGGTAAGTTTTCCACACACAATATAGTGGGACCCTTACTCCACTCTTAACACATTCAATTACTTTATTAAAACTTGTGACATTTATAAATGGATACTTTTTATAAGGACGGATGAAGTACTGGTTAATAGAACTATTTTTTAAATTTGGGCATTGCAAATTTGGGGGCTTTAGGCCTTTGCCCCTTTGTTTGTGAAGATCAAACTGAGGATATTAGACGACTACAGGAGATTGTTTGTTTAAATTAAGAAAAGCTTTGCAAAGAACTTCACAACACTATCTTGGTACTATTAGCATCTACACTTCATCAGTTTTTCGAAATTTGTCTTAATGGATTACTGCCTTTCTTAATTTTCGTAGTAGAGTTTTTTTTTATTCAAATTATTACTGAGATCCTTTATGTTTCAGTTGGTGACCTTTTATGCTAAACTTGGGTCTAGTTGTGTGTCGAAATAACGAGCGACCTCCTGACGTAATTTAAATACGTATGTTTCGAGATCCATTCAAATCATGTTGAAATACTATTTCAATGCGCTCACAAGCTAAAGGATCCAATTTGTGATTCAACTTAACATGCTCTTGCCATATGTAGAGCTGTCAAAATGGGTTCATTTCGGCCCATTTTGATAACTCTACCTTCAGCCGCATTCTTCTTTATATTTTTCGTCAGAGTTCTTCACATCAGGAGATAAATATGAGGAACTTGTGCGCCGTTTTTGATTTTGGGCCTATGTGTGAGAAGGATATTTATGTCTTAGATTTAACTGAGGATGGTGGGGATATCGACCACGCGATTATCAATTTAGATAATCTATATTGTAGCGATAGAATTGTGGTGAAAACGCCGAATACACAGATACAAGGATTCAGTTTCCGTTGTTTTTGTGCTGGGCCTAACACAAATATAGTCATATTTGAAGGTATTACGAAAATGTAAGTCTACAACTTTATGAAGGAATACGAAGTGAAGGAAGGGGACGACATTGATTTTAAGCTGTACATGCCCTCATCCTCTTCTTCGATCTCACTTCCTCCACTGTGTATCCGACGCCTCTGACGATCGACAAAACTATGTTCTTTCTATTTGGTAGATTACAGATGGGGTGCTACCACACTGAAGGGTGTTACCAGACCGAAAACTCTTCTTACTCTTAAGTGGATTTGGTCTACTCAGTCTACTTGCCTTGCAAGTGCAACAACAGCTGCAAATTTATATGATGTGTCTCATATTTTACTATCAAATCATTTTTTTTATTAATGAAACTCGGACTTCTGTTGTCCACACCAATATTGGAAGAATGTGCTTTTGTTTGAACATCCCCGACCCTTAGTGGAAATTGTTCTTGGAAAGTATACGACTATCCGACACTTTATCCTACACCTCTTAACACCTATGTTTAGAAGGGTGTGGTTATGAGTCCGCATGGATATTCAATAGATAATGGTCCATTTGTCAATTTTTCACTGTCATTTTATTGATTGGCTCAAGGCAAAGAGATTGTTTCATGGAGTTGGTTGTTCAAGAAGGTGGAGAGGAAGATGTTTTTGCTATACAAGTGGGATATGATGATGCATTTAATGCATATTGGACTTTGGACGTAGTTCGTCTCAATTTCCGTTTTCGGGAGAGTGATGGAGAATTTGCTACGCTCACATAGCCTTTCAAGTTCTCTTTTGAAACTGGGCTGTGATCAGTTTATTCCAATTTGTTTGTTAGAGCTGTCAAAATAGGCCAAAATGAGTCCATTTCGGCTCATTTTGATAGCTCTCTTTAATTGTCAGGTTAGAAAATATGAGTGTTCCCATTTTCATCATCGTGTAAAATATAATTTGTTAGAACTGCTAAAATAGGCCAAAATGGGTCCCTATTGTAGCGATTGAATTGTGGTGAAAACGCCGAATACACAGATACAAGGATTCAGTTTCCCTTGTTTTTGTGCTGGGCCTAACACAAATATATTCATATTTGAAGGTATTACGAAAATACAGGTCTACAACTTTATGAAGGAGTACGAAGTGAAGGAAGGGGACTAAATTATTGAGAAAATAGAGGAAGAGGCGGTGCATATTCAAAAAATTGATCATGATCAAATGAGAGAAGTTTATCGTTTTTAGCAATCACGGAGCAACTCAAATTCATTGCTTCATAAAAATACAATGACTCCGGAGGGGGAGGTAAATGGTTTTAAACTCTGACCTTCTGCAACTCCATTTGGCGAAAACATCTTAGTGTTTTCAAAAATGATTTCATATGTCAACTGTACATACCCAATGTTGGAGAAGGACATCAATTTTAATATTGTTGATTTTGAGCTGTACATGCCTTCATCCTCTTTTTCAATCTCACTTCTTCCACTATGTATCCGACGTCTTTGGCGATCGACAAAACCATATTCTTTCTATTTGGTAGATTACAGATGGGGTGCTACCACAGTGAAGGGTGCTACCAGACCGAAAACTCTTCTTACTCCTAAGTGGATTTGGTCTACTCAGTCTACTTGCCTTGCAAGTGCAACAACAACTGCAAATTTTGTTGATGTGTCTCATATTTTACTATCAAATCATTTTTTTTTTATTAATGAAACTCGGACTTTTGTTGTCCACATCAAATTGGAGGAATGTGCTTTTGTTTGAACATCCCCGACCCCCTAGTGGAAATTGTTCTTGGAAAGTATAGGACTGTCCGACACTTTATCCCACACCTCTTAACACCTATGTTTAGAAGGGTGTGGTTCTGAGTCCGCATGGATATTCAATAGATAATGGTCCATTTGTCAATTTCCCACTGTCATTTTATTGATTGGCTCAAGGCAAAGAGATTGTTTCATGGAGTTGGTTGTTCAAGAAGGTGGAGAGGAAGATGTTTTTGTTATACAAGTGGGATATGATGATGCATTTAATGCATATTGGACTTTGGACGTAGTTCGTCTCAATTTCCGTTTTTGGGAGAGCGATGAAGAATTTGCTACGCTCACATAGCCTTTCAAGTTCTCTTTTGAAACTGGGCTGTGATCAGTTTATTCCAGTTTGTTTGTTAGAGCTGTCAAAATAGGCCAAAATGGGTCCATTTCGGCTCATTTTGATAGCTCTCTTTAATTGTCAGGTTAAAAATATGAGTGTTCCCATTTGCATCATCGTGTAAAATATTATTTGTTAGAACTGCCAAAATAGGCCAAACTGGGTCCCTATTGTAGCGATTGAATTGTGGGGAAAACGCCGAATACACAGATACAAGGATTCAGTTTCCCTTGTTTTTGTGCTGGGTCTAACACAAATATATTCATATTTGGAGACTAACATGAAATTTTTTAGCAATATCTCATATCCTATCGGTTACATTCGTTCCACGATCTTGAATGTAACTGGACTGCAGGCCGGGATAAAGACCTTAGATGTCAAAGGACATCTTGGTATTGTTCGGCACTTTGTGGAGTTAATAAATATTAATAAACGTTTGGTAAATGTATTGTAAGTGGAGAAAGTGATCCATTTTATTGTAGTGTTTTGTAATAAGATAGTGTTCAAAAATAAAAAATACACACTATCTAAGGAAGTATGCATATAATAACCACAAGCTTAATTTCCAAGTACAAATCTAATCCCTCGTCCTCAAACTCAAGAAAAGATCTATAATGATCAATAAAAATTGTACTCCATCCGTCCCTCAAAAGTTTGTCATCTAAGATGTCCTTTGACATCTAAGGTCTTTATCCTGGCCTGCAGTCCAGTTACATTCAAGATCGTGGAACGAATGTAACCGATAGGATATGAGATATTGCTAAAAAATTTCATGTTAGTCTCCAACATAGGCACGTTAGTCCCCGGAATCAAACAAACATCAAACAGGCTGCTGTACAGTTCGACTGCAACCCGAAAATAGTCCCCAATGCCCAAACCTGACCTTATACCGTGAACGTCCCATTGTTGTTGCCAAAACCTTCTGTTATCCCGGAATCCCAAAGCATCCCGGAATCTCAAAGTCGGTCACACGTGTTCCATCACACGGCGAAGACCAGCAGGAAGATCATCCTAACAAAAACGGTAAAAAATGTTAATTCAATATAAATTTAAACAAAATATTAAAAAAAAAACTTACAACTGAAAATATGTTTTCGATGGGCTGTCTATGCTGATCATTCGGCTCAGCAGGCACATTCGGCCATAGGCCATGAATGAGAAAGCACTGGTGTTCACTCGACCATTGGAGCACAAGTACCATGTCATGGAGGAGCTGTATTTGAACCTTAAGTCCATTCACAACAACAGATACATCAGGCCGAAAATGAGGTGCGCGCGTGTGCATCATCCTGCAATAATAAATATAAATATCCCCGACCCCCCTAGTGGAAATTGTTCTTGGAAAGTATACGACTGTCCGACACTTTATCCTACACCTCTTAACACCTATGTTTAGAAGGGTGTGGTTATGAGTCCGCATAGATATTCAATAGATAATGGTCCATTTGTCAATTTCCCACTGTCATTTTATTGATTGCCTCAAGGCAAAGAGATTGTTTCATGGAGTTGGTTGTTATTGATTGCCTCAAGGCAAAGAGATTGTTTCATGGAGTTGGTTGTTAAAGAAGGTGGAGAGGAAGATGTTTTTGTTATACAAGTGGGATATGATGATGCATTTAATGCATATTGGACTTTGGACGTAGTTCGTCTCAATTTTCGTTTCCGGGAGAGTGATGGAGAATTTGCTACGCTCACACAGCCTTTCAAGTTCTCTTTTGAAATTGGGCTGTGATCAGTTTATTCTAGGGGTGGAGCAAAATACCGAAAAATCGGTATACCGCACTTACCGTACTGAAAAAATACCGAAAATACCGAAATTTCGGTATACCGAAAATTTCGGTACGGTATTGTACCGTACCGAAGATTTTCGGTACGGCAACGGTATCATTTTCCTCATACCGCGGTATACCGATATATACCGATACCGCGGTATATGCCGAAAAATCGGTATATACCGTTGTTTAGGTATATACCACTGGTATATACCGAAAAAATCTGTATGCCGTCGGAATCAATTATATATATATATATATATTATTAGTGGTAAATTATTTGTTTGCTTTGTTGAAGATGTGGTGTTTAATTGTTAGAAAGTTATTTATATTTGTTTAATGAAATTTCAATATGTACAAATATACGGTATATCTTAATGGTTTGGCAATTTAGGCATGAAACGATATAACAATAATTTCGATAATACTGTAAGGTATGGTATACCGACTTTCGGTATGGTATACCGCACTATCGGTACGACAACGGTATGAAAATTCTCATACTGAAATTTTCGGTATGCCGATCTTTGGTATACCAAAAAATATGGTACGACAACGGTATGAAAATTCTCATACCGCAATTTACGGTATGGTATACGGTATGACGAAAATTTTTCGGTATACCCCGATCCATCCCTAACCAAAACCAACATCAACAAAAATACGAAAAGGAAGCAATCTCATAAACAATAGCAAGGGGCCAAGGGCACAGTTGATATTTTCTGGAAACTATTTGATCAATGATAACAGAGTTTAAATTTCGAAACTCAAAACTGGTCTCAAGTGCGAAGCAGGGGACCAGATCCCATGTTGTCTCCTCTATCGAGGCTCTCACTATAAGCCTAGTCCTCATCATCGTCAAACATGGTTGCTCCTGAACCTTCACCTGTTGACAATATATGCCCAAAACATGAATACAAAAGGTTGGGGTCTGATCCATGATGGTGTATAAGGAAATTGATGAGGAATGATTTGGACAAACTAAGTCGACAAAGTAGCATCTGCCCTGTGTGATGCTCTAAGAGCATGAGGAAAAATTACATGGTGATTTAACTTTAGCTCGCAATCGGATTTATAGGAAAAATTACAGAAAAAATAAAACATGCAGGAAGCGTACAACTTTATTTCTTTATGGATCACTTGATAGGCACACCAGAGAGTTTATACATGACCAAGTAAATCAGGCCAATGGTTGTTTACCATGTAACCAGGGGGCTTAGCCCACTGGCCACCGGGTCCTCACTTAAGTGAAGTGACCCGGGTTCGATCCCTCTTGGGAGCGAATTGGAGATTGGAGATATAAGGTGGATTTGGTGAATGGAGAGATAAGGTGGTTCTTGGAGTGGATGAGGAACTAATTACTAACATCTAACATGACTTTGCCCGATCAAAAAAAAAAAAAAAAATGGTTGTTTACCATGTCGTTTGAAGCTTTTCCAGCCACTATTGAATTACAATTCAACTCTGTGTGTTGTAATTACTAAAATCAAGAAAGCTTTTATAAATATGTTCCAAATAACATTAATGCCTATCCTAGATCTCAACAAATCGGTACCCTTTTCCTAAAAGATGTTTGCACAAATTTTAAATCAATATAAATTCACACATTCTTAGATGGATTATAAGACCAATTAAATTAAGTTCATTTAGATATCATTGGAAAATCACATTCAGAAAGTAGAAATTACTCTAATATGATGCTAGACATTGTGGTTTACACAAGCTAACAATTACCAGCTAGAATTCAGGAATTTTAATAGTAATTATAAGCATCGACATACCTTCAAAAGGTAACAAACAAATTGGAATAAACCTAGAGCCGTCAGATGGGGAAAAGATCTTGAAATTCTTTGTGAGGGTGGCAAATTCATCGTCACTACCCTGGAAATTGGGATGAAATCTCACCACGTCCAACGTCCAATATGCATTAAATGCATAATCCAATCTCACTTGTACAATAAATCCATCTTTCTCTCCACCTCCTTTGGTAACTAATTCCATGTAACAATTATTAAGCTCTGGGAAAGCCAAATAAGAAGATAGAGGGAATTTGACAAGCTCGCGATTGTCTATTGAATATCCAATCGGGCTCAAAATCATGCTCTCCTTAACATAAGTGTTAAGAAGAGTGGGATAAAATGGCGAACCCTTGTATTCTTCCCAAGAACACTCTCTACTAGGGCAATTGGCGACATTCAAAAGAAAGCACATTCCTCCAATATCAGTTTGAACAACAAAAGTCGTATTTTCATTAATAAAAAAAATGATTTGATAGTGAAATATGACATGTTACAGCAATTAATAAACTTGTCAATTTCCATTTCCGGGAGAGTGATGGAGAATTTGCTATCCTCACACAGACTTTCAAGTTCTTTTCCGAAACTGGCGGCTGTGATCAGTTTATTCCAGTTTGTTTGTTAGAGCTGTCAAAATAGGCCAAAATGGGCCCATTTCGGCTCATTTTGATAGCTCTCTTTAATTGTCAGGTTAGAAATATGAGTGTTCCCATTTGCATCATCATGTAAAATATTGTATTTATGATGATGCAAATGGGAACACTCATATTTCTAACCTGACAATTAAAGACGTTCATAGTGGCAAGGAGGTTTCTGACCTCTTAATCTGGGCAGTGCAGAACAGGTAATAATATACATTTACCCTTGATTTGATCCTCTTCTTTTGCTTAGTATGTGACTGTGCTTTCTATTTATTAAACTTTGATTTTAGGTTCACAGGAAAACTGAACATTTCATCTTGATCCTGCGAATTACGGGGTCTAAGGAGGTATTGTTATTTAACAACTTAATAATAAAAGATATTACTATTTTCTTTGTACTTTGTGTTATTAGAGTAGCGAACAACGAGTACAAGGTGTCGTAAATTTAATTGACATTGCTACACTGGCATACTTCAACACCTTAGTAAAAAATCTGGAAAAGGAAAGCCTCGAGTCGACCCGACCCGCCCGTAGTTTTGTTAATTTATTTAAACTATTATGTTACGTTTGCATATGGTCAAGAGCATGTTAAGTTGAATCACAAATTGGATCCTTTAGCTTGTGAGTGCATTGAAATAGTATTTCAACATGATTTGAATGGATCTCGAAACATCTGTATTTAGATTACGTCAGGAGGTCGCTCGTTATTTCGACACGCAACTAGACCCAAGTTTAGCATAAAAGGTCACCAACTGAAACATAAAGGATCTCAGTAATAATTTGAATAAAAAAAACTCTACTACGAAAATTAGGAAAGACAGTAATCTATTAAGACAAATTTTAAAAAACTGATGAAGTGTAGATGCTAATAGTACCAAGATAGTGTTGTGAAGTTCTTTGCAAAGCTTTTCTTAATTTTCTTAATTTAAACAAACAACCTCCTGTAGTCGTCTAATATCCTCAGTTTGACTGAGGAATGATCCAACTCTGAACTGGGATCTTGAATGTTGGTCTTTGGGTCAGATCTTAAATTCCATTAGACTAGAATGTGCCCCTATTGTGAATAATCACTCATGGATTCGAATACACTGAAAATCTTGCATGCACAGCTCTCTGCATACTATCACTTCATATAGTTGAAATTGTGTTCTCGCTTTATCTCAATTCGTCGGAGCTCGTCAATCTGCAAATATGCTACCTATGAGACGAAGTCATTTTATATTTGGAGATGACACGTAAATCTATGAGCATTAACAAAGTATATCTCGTCTTGCAATTAGAGAGATTCACTGACACGCCTTATTGCACTTGATCTTACAAGTTTTTTTAGTTGTAATTTTTAATTCAATATATTTCATTTGTAATCTCATTTTCTCCATTTTTGTTACATATGTATTACGTCCGCAAAACACTATTTTCAGCATTAGTTTGACCATTAATGATTTTGTATGCTAGAAAAATATCAAAATCGGCTGTCTTCATTTTTTGTTTTTTCAAAGCAAGGAAGTTGAATAGAAGTGGGAAATCAATAATCACGTAGGTGTTGTAGGAGGTTCCCCACTAACACTAGCATTAGGCCATTTAATAAACATTTATTTCTCGACTTTGACAAACCGAGGATGTAGCTGTCGCTGACAGTAATTAATTTGCAGAACGTTATTTTTCCATCATTTTATTACTGCACAAATTTCGTTGTTAATAAAATTGAAAATTAAAGTGATTAGAATGCTTGTAATTTACAGAATGACATACTGTGCCTTCGATCTCCCGCTCGCGAAAATTTATTGATGGAAACAATATTTCTATATTGCAGTTATTTTTTCACATTCAAATAATAATAACAATAACAATAATAGCACGTCTCTTCAAAGAATGAATATTTGATGCTAACGATTTTATTTATTTATTTAAGTCGTAGTTCACTACAAGAGTAAACTCGATCATTATTTAATAAGAAAAAGAAGCAAAACATAGTTGCCATTGAACCTAATTTTCATGTAACTAGAAGTGGGAATACATGAATCAGTGTTACTAGTTAGTAACATGCAAGAATTGAATATTTACAAATAAAAGTAAATGAACCTTAATTTCCCCAGAAAAAAAAAAAAAAAGGTGCGATGACTTACTAAGCAAACTGTAACACAAAAATACTCCAATTGCGGTAAACATCATACTACTACGTATCAAGAGTTCCCTAAAATTACTTAAAAATTGCATTCTCAAACATCAAAAAGGATTTTTCTAAATAAGTTTTTCTCGAAATAACGAATGTTCTGAATATGCAACAACTAGTACACCAAATGTGCCTCTGTCACTTTTTAAATTTTCTAGAAAGGAAACAATCATTTATGAAATTGAAACTATACAAGAAATATCAAAAATAACATGTGAGCCTTCATTAGCAACAAAAAGTTAGTGCTCGAACCCATAATAACAAGTTAACGCATAGAAGTCTAGCAAATAAATTGAAATGCCTGAATATTACCTCTACAAGAAAATTGAGAGTAATCTGCTTTCTTGCTGCTTCCCGAGAGCCCCTGCGCCCTATGTAACATTGAACTCGAACCCGATTCTACTTCTAACGAACTACGAATCAAAACCTACAACTCGAATTCTAGAGGGATAATCACAACCACCAAAATTAAGCCACAACACCAATCACTAAAATCCAATTGCAAAAACTTTTCAAAAAAAAGAAAAAGTAAAAGAATTGAACCAAAAACTTATTCCCTGAATCGCGCTATATATATTTTACACATCCTTCTCTGTAAAGGATTGTCAAGCTACCTGCTAACTCAGAGTCAGGTGTGGGCTGGAAGGATCTAATTACCATCAAGAAGAGCCATTTAACGAAAAGTTGCTGGGGAGAAACCTAACGGCACCATGATGTTTCAACTTGGCAAGAGCATCTTGTGTCTTGCCGCGCTTTAGATCCAGATAAATCGCTGTAAGAATAGCCTGGGGACTGTTAGGTATATCAGATAATGCCTTCAGTACAAAATGGTGTGCCCGGTCAAAATCTCCCAGCAATGCAACATTTGCAGCGAAATTTGCAGCAAAAGTTCCACGTGCCTCTTCAGGACTGGAAAACAGTACCTGGGGTTCGTCAGGGGTTGAGACACCATTAGAGGCTATCGCCCCTCCATTTGAATCCTCATTATCGATCAATTTATCTGCTGCCCACTTTTCACAGTCCTCTCGGCTATATGGAAGCTCAATGTTGTTCCCACCAGAAACATACACTCTCAGAAGATCGGCAGCTTCCTCTGGTCGGTTGAGCAGGCACAGAGCTTCAGCTGCATACATGGTCCCCAAAAAGATGTACATTCTTGAACACTCGGGAATTTTCAAAAGAGACTTTGCTGTAGATAGGGCTTTCAAGGGATTTCCAAGTGCCAGCTCCACATAAGCCAAATCAGCAAGTATGGCTTGCTTCATCATCTGGTTCTCTTTCATACAGATATACTCATAGTCAATAATAGAATTGTGAATTGATGAACTCTGATTGTTTCCCTTTTGTTCTTTTACTTCACCATTTGAATTAACTTGACTCGAACCAGATGGCGCATCAGATTCCTTTTGATCGCCACCACTGACATTCTTGTCATTTGTACTGTGAGAAAACGTTTCTCCCGACTCATTTTGCTCGGTACTAGGAGCAGAGCTAGATCTAGAATATTTTCCCTCAGAAGAGTCCAACAAATACAGAGCATTTACAAGACACTGCCAGGCAAGAGACAGGGAAAGATCAGGTTGTTTACCATCACCTGGACCTGAATCAATCTTTCCAACATCGCACTGGCCATTTGGCGGAAACCCATACCTCAAAGCAAGATGTCTCCATTTACCCTTTCCAATAACATTAACTTTAATATCAGATCTGTCAACAGCAGAGGAATTAGACTTTATCAGTCCATTCTCTAGGGCCATCAGACAGCACTCAGAAATTCGGAGCCACAGAAGAGGTCTGTTGTAAAAGACTATGCTGGCCTTTTGAAAGCAGCGAGCAGCATGGAAAGGTCTACCACAAGCCAAAGAATGCATACCGCAGTTGTATAATATCAGATGGGATTTATCCTGTGACAAATTTAGGAGTTTTATAGGTTTTTCCTTCTGTACAAGTGAGCTGTTCTTCAGGGCTTTGGAGAAGAATACACCTGATGTCTGATGCTTCCCCATTTGGTAATAGATGCACCCAAGGTTGTTGTAATACATGCTTGATATTCCTATCTCTGTCCGGTTGCTTGATGCCATCAAAAGCTTGATTGCCTTACGAGGATTTCGGCGGGCATATTCAAGCTGTGACTTCAAATAAAGAGCCATGGGATAATCTTTTCCACGGGCTAAGTTCATGGCCATCTTAACTTCACGCTTAGCTGCTTTGAGGTTCCTTGTGAGAAGCAAAAGTCGAACCTTGTAAAGATGCACCTTAAGCCTTAAATCAACAACTGAAAGGGACTCCTCCGCTTGGCTTCTTGAAGGATCATTAGAAGACACAATACCAGAAAGTCTTTGAAGGTTTTGTCTACTTATTTCCAAAGAAGATAGTAACTGCAGTGACTCGTCTTCAAGTGCTTCTTCAGATAAAGTCATAGATAAAGAATTTTCAAGCGTATTTGCATTAACAACTGGATCAGGGTGAGAAGAATCAGAGGTGGTTGAATTAGAAGGAAGTGAAGACTTTGATGCTAATGCAGGTTGCTGCTGCACTGAGATTCCATTCTCTAGTTGATTGGTCAAGCTATTCACACAAAAAACCTTCTCCATGTAGCTTATCACATCCTGAACCATAAATTTGAATCTAATCACATCCAAACAACATTACGAAAAATGAGGTAGAAAGAAGTCTTCAAAAAGCTGAGCTCAACTGTTCAAGTGATATCAGTACATGACAAGCAATATCAGCATTCCACACCCCCCCCCCCAAAAAAAATCCAATAAAATAAAATGCAATAAAAAAGAACAGTTAAGCATTGTGGGGTAATTATCCAAATCATACATCAGGGCTGTCCAAAAACTACCCATACTGTCTGAAATATTAGCCTTTCCAGACCATGTTCTCATTTGTCAAGAGCACATACATAGCATATCAATTTTCAAACATCCAGATGCAACTTGCAATCCACTCTGAGAGTCATCAGAGCCATTTGAACCATATGATTAGTCATTGCAGCCTAGCCACTGATACTGAATGAAGCCATGGTGTGTCTGAAATAATTTACATATTCAGTCCTTCCATGACTTATAATGGACTTGGGACAAGCTATATCTTACCTGACCACTGGCTTCTACAGGGTATTTGAAATTCATATCATTGTATTGGACATCCTATACCTTTCACAGGGGGACACCAGAGGAAATGAGCCACTCTATTAATTACTTATAGAAGTACATAACCAGAAATACCTAATAAACTAGTTTCATTAAGATATGGATTAGTGGAATGGCAATTAAACTCATTGGTTATCAATACTCTCATAACCAAAACTTATGCTGCTATGAATCTGAAGATTTCCCAGCATTCTCCATTTGACCCCATAACCGAGATTGTTCTGTCATAGTGCGCACCGCGGATTTGTATATCTTAATGTTTTTCATAATTTAATGCATACCTTGTGCATTCCTTAAAATGAAGTCTGTCTAGCTAGACATGCCCAGGGTTCATGAACTGGTGACGGGTTCATGGTTCAAACCGACGGTTCTGTTTCATGATTAACATGAACCTTAATCAGCCCTTGGGAAGATGGTTACAGTGCCAATCTCACTTAAGACTTAACCATCGGTGTGACCCATGTTATTTCTTATATTCTTTTATTCTTAAAATTTTATTTCTAGAGTTACATTAGACACAGTTTTCAAGGTAGTGTGTTTTATCCAGTTCAACACAAATTTTAAAAAATCTACGAGATTAGGATATAGAAGTTTTGGAACATCAAAATAAATGATATTTGAACTCAAAAGTATCAATACACAAAAACAAAAATAAAATAAAAACAATATCTTAAACTTCAAAATGTTAGGTTAAAATAAATTTTAGTAACTTTAAATAGTGAAAGAAACAAGAACAAAACAGACACTTGTAAGTTAAAAAATAAAGAAAGAAAATAAAAATGACTTATTAATCACTGGTTTATCTGCTATTCACGCTATTCGCAGTTCATCTTGAATCTCTAGATCTAGCACCATTCTTCTGTATGTTTTAAGATACTTTTTGCTTTATTAGTTCATGCGAAGTGATATGAAGATGTGCTTTTTGGGTCTGTGCTAACTCTTTTAGTCATTTAATGTGACATGCAGAACCCTCTAGCTCTGATTTAATTATCGAGGTGTCTGGCAACCATCATAATCAAATGCACGTTTTTGGTATGTAGTGTTTCACAAGAATCACTCTATGACTAACTGACTTCCCATCCCAGATCAGATTTTTAAGGACTACTTGACTGACATGGTGGCCAAAACAAAACCCATGTAACCAACAAGTCCATAAAAAGGATAAATTCCTCCAAAATGTTAATGAGTTGGTTTAAAATGTGTAATAAAGAAACTACTCAGTACTCACTATTGCATCAGAGAAAATAATCAACATTGTAGGAGGGGTCTTACAGCAGATCTTGATGTGTGATGAGTAAGCAACGCAACATCCAACAACAAAAGGCATATACGAAGGGCTGTTCCCTGCATATTACATTGCAAAAGTCAACAGATAGACTCCAGTATTGCTAAATGTGAAAAGTGATAAGTGTGCGATTGTCACCTCATCAATCGGTTCAACATTCTGATACAATGCATCCAAATACGAGAATGATTTTGCATATTCATGAAGATGATACCAAACCACAGCCTGCAATCAGATTTGTGCATGAAATATAAGAATATAGACAAAAAGATTATCAGCCTAATTTAGGAACCGGCAATATCCTGTGGCATAAAACATACTGTGTTGAACATTGCCACTGAGGCATCAAACTCATCGTTGTAGACAACTGATGAACTAGAAAATTGATGTGAAGCATGATTCGTGTTCTTTGGGCCAGCTGGAGGTGTTCTTCCATCATTAGTAGAGAGCTCTAAGTGTTCTCCAGATGTATGAGCAAGCCGTTCACTTTGTTTCTAAATTGAGGATGACAACACCAATGAGACATTGAATACAAAAATTGCACGTATAGACAAAGCTTTTACTGAAACAACACATCAAGGCAAAAGAGAGTCATGAGCTAAACTGTTCCATGCAATGCTAAAGGCATTTCGCCAGCCACCCATATCCTGTGGCATTTGACATTGTTGCCTGAGAATGACAAATATTTATGGAAGTGGACAGAGAGGTTGATAGTTAAAACTAGAAGAAAGCTAGAAAATAAAACATCCGCTGCCCTCCTCCAACTCACTTTCACACATGCATATTCAATTGATAATCTCAACATTCATTTACCTACACACATGGGTGCATGTGAATGTGTACCTGAGAATTTATCTAAACGTGCATATATGTACACAGATATATCAATTTGCTTATTTGTGTGAGCATAAATGAAATTACATATACCTGGTGAAAATTTAAGAATCGTTCTTCAATATATTTGCAACATAAATGGAGGAGAATATAAGTTAGTAAAGATTTTATAGTAAAAAGATGTAACATAATCATTTTTACAAGTCCAGTGTTGTCATATATGCCTTTAGTTTGACGGAACTGAGGCTGCATGTTGTTGTCTGGTTTTATAGCTCTAGGTTATTTTCTAACATGGTTGTATTTTTGAAGTTAAAATCTCAGAATGGCGATGGAGGAATTGTCAGTATGGATATGGATGCATTGAAGGACACAAAGACGAATCCACAAGTTAGCATGCATAATCAATGGATATGATTAGTAAATGTTACTTGCACTTCTCATAACCCATTATCAATGCTATCAATGGGCCATTTCTTTCCATAAAGAAATGGCATCAAATCGGTGTCAACTGCCATATGATCTTTATTTTCTTCATCTACTTCTTGCTAACAAAATGAGATAATTACTCATTATCATTATATATCATAAGAACATGCCCGCACAGGCACAGAATATAAATGCTACTGGACAAACCAATCTCATTCATTATGTGTGATGTGTGATTTGAGTGTGTGTTTAAGAGAGAGAGAGAGGAACACACAGAGTACACTAATTGATTAAATACAAACCTGGATTTGTTGAAGTGCTTCAATAAGCTTTTTAGGATCTGAAAACCCATCTTGAAAACTCTCGGCAATAGCTATATTATGAAGAACCTATAATGTGAAAAGAATAACAGAAAATGCATCAGTAACTAAAAATGTAATGCACCCACCTCAACTTTATGCTGCAGCTTCTGTCTTGCAGCGTGTGATAAAGATTGAACTCATTCAGCATATCTTATCTTCTTTAAACTTCAAAATTAGACACTTGGATAGAACAGTAAATCAATTATATCAACAACATATCAGCAAAATCTCTTTCACCATCTCAGTCCTTCCATAACTTCATTGGGCCAGGTTAAGCTATACATTCAAGTGAATTCCTTCGTGTCTGTTTGCAGTGCTGTATTCAAAATTTACTCATCTCATTTTGGGCATGAAGGTGTTCACCTTTTATGTCAGTATTAAGAACTAAGAATAAGAAAAAGTTCTACTGCTCGCAATTCACTATCTAAATGAGACACAAAAATCCATTCGCAGGACGTCATGATTATTATTACAAACATCGGCATTAATTGTCTATCCATTCAGTTACCCCGTAATGTCAGACAACAAAAAAGGACATCTGCTAACCAGTAAACACCCCCCACCCCCCCCCCCCAGGCCCCAACAAGTAAATTAAACTCGACCATGCGCCTAATTTCCAGCAACAATAAAAAAGATAGCTGGATACATCCCGCAAAAACTATTGAAACCCAAAAGCAGCAAACTCAAAGTCAATAAAACAACGCCTATTTGTTTCATCAACTCAATCAACTACAAGTTTACCAGCATGTGTAATTGTGCAATACTCAAACCAAATTAAGTTGGATTCTCAGGAGAACAAAGTTAAACAACAACACCAATCCAAATTCCTGAGCTTCAAAAGGGGACCAAAAAAGTTAAGTATTTTATAAAATACCTTGGGATCGTCCGCTTTCTTCTGCAACAACATATTCAAGACTCTTAAACAGTCCAGAAACTTGTCAGCCTGAAAGAGCAAAGCAGCCTCCTTAGCCAACCCCGCCACAACCGTCAGAGTGCTGTCTTCCTCCACCGTCGCCGCAGCTCCCGGCGACCCATCTCTCCCGGCAAGTGGCAATGACGAAGGTAGTGAATCCATCGTAGCAGATCGACGAATGGGGGACGAAAACCGTAGCTTGGTGAAATCCTCAAGTCTCTGTTAACTTCAATTTCACTTCCAAATCTGAAGTGACATTCAACTCGTTCCTAAATGTGCGGTTGAGTTGTGTATTCTAAACCCTAGCGATTCAAATACAGGCGGATATGGTTTTGAAAGACAGTAGCAATACATACACTTATATGTATATGTATATGTCTGTGTAAATGTGCTTGTACTGCGCTGCGTCGATTTGGAGAGAGAGTCTAGAATAGAAAGGGGGAGAAATAGAGGATAGAGAGAGAAAATGTTGAGATGAAATGAAGAGTGAGAGTGGTAGAGGCTGAGCGAACTGGCCTCAGCAATTATCAGCTGTATCGAGCGCATTGGATCGGATGAATTTTTGACGTTGATTTATTAGACCCAGCTTTTCTATTTTATTTTTTCTTCACAACGTTAAGTAGGACTATAATTATATTCGATTCAATTGCTCGTCAAATTTAAGTAAATTATTAGTAATAATTTTTCAAATTTTTCATACTCCCTCCGTCCCACCGACTCACCGAGCTTGAGTCGTATTTCTTTTCGGGCTGTCCCGTCGAGCTTGAATCATTTCCTTTTTTGATAAAAAAATTAGGCAATTTAAAGCACTAATTTACAAAACTAATTGAACACTTTATTACCCTATCCCTCATACTTTATCACTTTATTATTTTCTCTCTTATACTTTACTCCCTCCGTCCGCCAAGATTATGTAAAAATTACTATATTTGGCGTCCGCCAAGATTATGTCACTTTCCTTTTATGGCAATGGTCCCACCATCCTCTTTAATATTTTATCCCTTTATTTACAAAAAACCCACTCAAAATTCAATCTCAACCACACATCTCATAAAGTGGTGGGACCCTTTCTCCACTACATCAAAATCATCACCAATTTTATTAAATCCCGTGCCCAAGCAATTTTACATAATTTTGGCGGACGGAGGGAGTATCACTTTATTACATTCTCTCTCCTACTTTATCACTTTTATACTACACACTTAAAACATTAATCTATAACTTCTTAATTCTCGTGCCCAAAAGAAACGCCTCAAGCTCGGCGGGACGGAGGGAGTATTATTTTCTTGCTGATATTATAAATTAATTTTCTAAAATACTACCTTCGTCCCAACTAACTTGATCAATATTTCTTTTGGACTCATTCCAACTATTTAATCACTTATTCACTTTATTATCAAACACATTTAAAACATTAATTTCTTAAAGCTCGTGCTGAAAAGAGTTGATCAACTTAATTGGGATGGAGAGAGTAACAAATATAATTATAATTATTTAGTCAAATATGATATTACAGAAGTTGGTTTTTCATTTTTTAATTAGTACATTCACTCATACGACGCACGACAAACATCATATTTAAATAACAGTGTAAATACACAATATATAAATATTAAACATAATATTTAAATAAATCAAACTATAAGTGAAAGATAAAAAGAACAATTTGTATCACATAGTATATACTACATCCGTCCCATTACAAATGTTTCATTGATTTTGGATACGAAGATTAAGAAATGTGTATAAAGTAGATAAAGTAAGTTGGTGTAAATTGTTTAAATATTAAGTATAGAGAGAGCGAGCATATTACCAAAAAAAGAATGAGACATTTTTAATGAGACGTCTCATTATGAAAAATGAGACATTTATAATGGAACAGAGAGACTAATATTTGTGGTAGTAGTACCACTATTTCTACCATCTTCATAAATTAAATTTTTAAATCTCCAACTTTTTATTCGTGATACAACAATGCATAGTTGACCATGTGTGAAAAGTGGTCATATGCGAAAGCGACTGATCTTGACTTTTATTGATCATCATTAAATATGAGATAGTTAGAAGGAATTATTGTCGCCCAAATTAAAAGGCAAACTCAAATGAACTGAAGTCAATAACAATCTTTGAATCAACTTTTTTGCGATTTACATTATATTTTGTAAGAATATTTTCTTCGAAAACATTGGCAAGTTCATAAAAGTAAAAATCATTTAATACTTTTGAAATTGATGAATACACGCATTTTGGTTCGCAAAAACAAATAGATTATCCACGTGTAATTCGTAGATAATTCAATATCCCTCGTTATGCAACTTCCGCCTATAAAACTTGAAGAATCCTTTAGATGAATATGTATTTCTTGCATGGAGATTCGAAAAGGAGAAAAAGAAAAACAATCGTCATAAAAGCAATTAAAATTATATTACTAATAAAATGAGGATGAAAAAATAGAAGGTGTAATAATGATCTATTTATATTAATCTATATATTGAGGGTATTATGATCTTTTTTCAGAATTAACGTACATTGCATGCACTCATGAATACACCGTCTGTAAAATCAGGTGTACGCCTATAATAATTAGATCCTTGTCATTTTAAGACAATGCCGCCTATGAGGTTGCATATTTTCTTGTAATCAGTGCATGATATGACCATATATTTGTAAAATAAATGGTCTTTGTTTATCACTTAATACTTTATTCTTAAATCTTATTTTTTGTATCTATTTTTATTGTGTCATTTTGGATTGGACGAAGGGAGTATCTTATTTCAATATGTATCCATGTTACATATTTTTATAATTCGTTGTTAAATACTATTTAGAAATTAAAAAGTTCCTTCAAATGAAAAAGGAACTTGAAATAAAATTGCCTCTACAATCACAAAAAAGAAGGGAAAAAAAAAAGATTTCGCATCACTTAAAATTGAATTATGGATTCAAACCTTAATTCGTGGGACAATTTTTTACCTCTTTACATGATTTCACACAATTATCTGTCTCATAGTATTTAATATTTTCACACGATATATTAAATACAGTATTGTCTTCCAAGAAAAAGAAAAGGATAAGCACCAATTTGGAATAAAAGAATTCTGCTCGACTTGAATCATTTTTAGATCCCGATTTGTTTCTATTTTGTTATTTTGTCCCCTCATCTTTTCTTTTCCACGTCTACTTTCACAGTGTCTATTTTTTATCACTTCAATTTAATTTTCTTTTAGGGGTTCGTTATTTTTTTATGGAAAGTGATGAAAATTTATATTTTCAATTTTTTTTTCACTCTTTTTATATGTTATGTAGTGTGAATACTTTTTTTGGACAAGATGAAATTTTTGTATGAATAATCTCATTTTCTTACTTTTCATCTCAATTCATAATATAATATTATCATAGGTGTTAATATAATGATATTTTTCCATCTAAAATGTAAGAAAAAGGTGGAATATTTTCTTTCCAATATAAAATAACATGGGATAAAAACAGGTCAAAACACTAAAACGTGATAATTTTTATTCTTTTATCTTTTCTTATCCTTCATTTTCATATAGTAATTATTTTGCAACCCAAGTGAACACATCTACAAATTTATTACATAATTGACGGAAAATATTTAATTAAGAGCACATATAGGCGAAAAGCATATATACTTAATCTCTGTTTGGAGCTCTTTATCACCGAACTCTTAAACTTTTGATTTCTTTCAAAGTTTAAATTGCCATCGCAATATCTGGAGTTGAAAAGGGATGAAAACTAGGAACATAAAAATTAATTTAGGTGGGTGAAAACGTTTACAATTCTGTACTAGAATACTCGGAATGAAAGATAATTTTTTTAAGTTGAATAATACACACTGTTATAACTTACAACATGCAAACCCCATCTCATTATCAGTGTAATTTACCTACAAAACTTCATCAAATTGAATATGGCTATCAAAACTAATTTAATTTAACAGGCAGTTTTCGGATTCCATCAATATATACAAGGAGCTGCAGTAAACTGCAATGTAAACACTAGAAAACCAGACATAAGTCACATAGCCAAACTTTCCTCACCATCTCTGGCTATCTTGAGATTCTTCGTTTTCTTGAGAGAAATCGAGAGCAGTGTAGGTCCGGATACCAGCTCCATGCCCGTTGGAATCCCTTGCTCGTCCTTGTTGTGCTCGTCTCACCTCTTTCTGGTGTTCTGTCAGCTCAACGCGTTTTCTTTTTTCTCCCGAATTAATGTTATCACAGCCCTTTGATCCTTGAACAGGATTGCTCAATATTTCAACTCTTTTTGAACATTTCTTTAGAGTATTTGTTACCTTGAATATGTCCAGGCTGCTGGTGCAGTCTACTGTGTAGTGATTTCTGCTGCAGATTTTTAATTTTCCGTTTCTGGACAGCTTGTCCAATGTCGGAACGAGGATTTTAGGAAAGTCTAGCCTGCTTTGGAGGCCATAAGTTGAATTCCAGAAGTTGGTTGTGGCCATGGAGATGGCTGGATTAGGGTGGCTGAGAGTTCTTTCAAGAAGCGGTGCTTGGAAATTGAGGAATAAAGAATCGAACTGGATTGGTGGCTGACTCTGCTGCAAGCTTCTAAGCATTTGAGACCATAAAATTTGAAGCTGATGACTTGAATTGCTGTCGAGAAGACGCATCTCGGATAGCCACTCGAGCAATGGGCTTGATACGGCCTAAGGTTCAGGAACGATAAAAAATTTGCTTAAGAAAACACATGTTGAAGGAAAGCAGGAAAATGAACTGAAGAAGCCTAACCAATAAGCAAAATGTATAAGCCTTCAGTCAAGAAAATTATGTAATAACAGTAAAATGCAGAGATGAGAATCATACCTCGACCAATATTAGAACATCTTCCTTGTGGTGAAGGCATGCAACAAATTTGACTAATTCCTCAAGAAATCTGAAATTTAAGAATCATGAATGTAATACACACTTATCAAAAGGGATGATGCAAAGGGATAGAACTGCAGTCTACCTTGAAGGCAGAGAGAGAAAGGATGGACCAGTTCTTTCTTTATCCATCCAGAATAGCTTCATAAATCTGTAAGAGTCCCATGATGTCAAAAAATATGCACAAAGCAAATTACAAACCATGGATAATAAAAGAATATCTGACAGATGATGCAATCTCAAATTTCCAAGAGCAAATGATGTTTAGAAACGAGATTTTTACCCAACCCATCATCACATTTTAGTAGGCATTCGGATAAGCGTTTATCACATTAGAAATCTAAGCATGCACGATTAGATAAATCACGTTAAGGAAAGTAAATTGCTCATCCAAAACTGTGGAGAGTGAGAAGCCACTTATCACATACGAACAAAATACCAGATGTGACAAGCCTTACACATCTTCTTGTAATTACTTCCCATCGAACACCTATATTAAAATTTATAAACATGCATGTGTGACTAAAGAAATTTCTCCATATATCGACTTGATCTTGTTATTGTAAACAACCTAAAATAGTTTATGTCTGAGCATAGCAAAAGATGTCTGGCAAAAGGCTGTAGCAATCAAAAAATAAATTTGTTTAACAACAATGGGATCCCCAGGCTCCAGTTATGCATACAGCAGTCTTACTTTCAGAATACATGTTCATCTATGGATTATCCCCAGGCGCTAATTACGCATATCATTCCAAACTTTAAAGGCTATTATTACTTAAAATCAACTATGGATTACTACAATTAAATTAGAATGCTGCTGGTTCTAAAAAACCTCTATCCTCTTGATGAAAGTTCCACCAGAGAAAGGCTGCACAATCCATAATAAATTTATAGGACCTTTTCAAAATTGATAAGTCAAAACAACATAACAAATAAATGTACTTGATGGGTATGAGATCCAGTATCAAAACATGTGGCAATGACATAAGTATCAACTTTTTTAATAGCATTCACACTTACCGAGCTGCTAACAAAATCCAGCTCATGAAGCTGAATTTTCTGGCTTCAGAATCCATATAATGTCTGGCTTCAGACCTCATACCCCAAGCCAGTTGCTTCATGACGCATATCATAACATTCCCGTAGAGTAGAACAAATTCATTGCTGCATTTAGTTTCTTTCAGTTCATTTCTGGTGTCAACTGATGCAACTTGATCAATGCATCCATTTAGTACTGCACAAAGATCCACAGAGAAACTCTTGGCAGGGAGATGGAGACATTGTGCAGCTCTGTCAACAGCTACATAGAGCAAATCCCACGCTTCTATGACAGTCTGGAGCTCAGAATTTATATCAGAGAGTAACAATGAAGCAAATGGATACGACAGGAGACGCAATAAAATAGAGTAACCAATGTTGTCCGTCTCCATTTTCAACAGTGATGGGTCCTTTTTGCCATCTATCAATTCTTTAAGACAGTTAGCTAAAACTACCCAGATCTGTAAGCTGTTAAGCATGATGTTCTTATAAAGTGAACAAACAAGCGCATGAAGAATTTCCTGAGGATTATATGAAGTTAACAAAAACTTCAGATATCCTTGCATATGCTGATATATAGCTACATACTCAGGAGCCTTTGATGATGACTTTACAACTACAGAAAAGTAGATGATACTCAAATAAACAACTGGAGGAACACTGTCGTTGAGACCCCTACAGCAGATATCTGCCACTGACCCACATGTAGTCTCAGTAGCAAGTTCCAACTTTTTAATGCAATTAGGCTTTAATCCCACTTTGTAGAGAGGAGACTCGAGAATGGAGGGTTCTAATCTCTCGGTCACCATCTTTATAAATTGAAGGCACATATGATGACCATAGTAGTTGCTATCATCTTTTGAAATCACGTTATCACACATTTTCTCCAGGAATCCAAATATAGTATTAAGAGATTGCATAACCTCATCATAGGTAATGGATACACATCTAAAAGCTTTTTGACCTGCTTCTAGAAGGGATCCAAATAACCTTAGAGCTGCATTACTTGCCAGTTCTCTAAATTCAGGAGCAACACTCTCATTTGATCCTCGATCTACAATGATGGATATTGTTTTAATGAAGAACTCCAGTTGAGATAGTTTCCAAGGAGAACAGTTTAAAGGATAATGTCTCAATTGGCACTTCTCAACACCCATATGACCATTGTCGGAACTTTTATCTGGTAATTGTACTGGTTCCTTGTTATGTAGATTGCCAGATGCTCGTTGATTCATTCCACCTACTAGAGAATGCAGGTGATCCAGACAGAAATTCCACAACCAAATGTTCTTATTATCTGGTTCAGCTTGGAAGACCACTTCAATAATGGGGTCCCAGACTATTCTGATCAGTGACTGGCAGTTAACAGAATCTTCAAGTTTGTGTAGTAGATACGACCACGTGCTCAAGCAGGAAGCATGGACAGATATGTCACATTTACTTGACATTATTCCTATGAGGGGTGCCATTATAAGCTTTATTCTTTTTGAATGTCTCTCAGCTTCAGCCTCAGTGTTGTTGATTTGAGAAGACATCAATGCTTTAACTCCGGGCTCAATTAAAGCATCAACAAGGCCTTCCCAGGCGACCTGCAAAGAACAGAAAGGCAATCATTTTAAAGTTCACTTAAAGAATATCAATGCAAGATGAAGGAAATTGGCAAAAGATATTATCTGAACCAGTTAAGACAATGCTCCCAATTACCAAATTGAGATGCCAATCCTAAGCCTAAAGAAATTAGTAGCTCTCAAAGTACCAGGGATGCAATCTGAACTTGTGAGTCAAAATCTGAGAAAGTGAGCTTCAGAATTTCCAGCATCTCATTAACCAAATGTTTATTTTTCAAAGCATATGGCCCAAGCAAACGAATAAACCATCTCCATGCTTGCAGACAATGAATCTTCATCCCTTTACCCAACAGCTCTTTCATAGAGCCGAGCAATTTCTTCTTCATATCCACAGCAAGCACCTGCTTCCAAAGCACCACAACTTTTAGATCATTTTAACTCAAGTGCTACTTCCACCCTCTTAAGGTACAAAAAAATGACTTCACAAAAATATAAACCAAAAAGCATAGAAATAGATTAAAAGAATCAAACGGAAGTATTTATGAAAAAAAGGAAGGGCACAACGGAAGATATAATGTTTGAAATAAAAGGATATCAATTGACAAAAGCACAATGGTTTTGCAATCTATGTATGTATTTACACAACAAAAGAATATTCTAACTTGAGCTAAAATTGTGACTGTGACTTGGAAATTTGAAAAAAGAAAAAGAAAGGAAATTAAATTGATGGATAACAAAAGAAAATTTATATCATATGGCACCTTAGAGAGAGTAACTGGTGGAGGAAATATTGAGGACATAATCTTCAGCAGACATCTCTCTGACATATCCCTGTCCCTTTTATCAAGACTGACAAGCCTTCTATAAATTGGTGGGGTCCACAAACTTGATGTCCCTCTCATCTGTTCTGTTAATGAAGACACCAACTTCACCACGGCCTATCATAGAAAAAGGAGATAAATAACCGCTGGTGACAAATATGGTCATCACAATCATTGTGAATCTGATAGGCAAAAACTAACAAAGATCAATAATGGAGATCCAGAGATACAATCCCCAGAGTGCTGCAATTAGTAGAACTAGATTCTATCTTTACCTAACATGATGAGTTGCGAGTTAGAGTCTTTGATTAAATTTACACTTGTGATATCCATATCCCATGCCAATGGATTATACCTTGCATTCAACTCTTGACCTACCTAACATAATCCTCCACTCGGTCAGAACATTTTTCCTGGATGGATAGTAGGAAGTACCAGGGATCATTTCTTAGATGTGCTGGGACAAGTATATATTACTGTTGATAATTTCACAACCATGTTCAATATCTTATAACACATTTCATCAACTCCAAGAGGAGAAAGAGGCAACTAACACAAAAATAATGTGAGATGTATTTTTCAAGACATGAATATACCAGATAAGTCATTTTGATCCTAGAAGTGTTGAAGCAACATAAAAGTAAATTAAATTTGAGAAGACAGTCTTTTCTTTTCAAAAGAAGGCATTTTGTTTTCAAAACTGGTGTACTTCCATGCCCAACAAATGGAATGGATTTCTTGAAGTTAAGAATGTCATAGCAAGCTTTATGCAAAATCATCCAATGCATTTCATATCAGAAGCAAGTTAATCCAGTCAAATGAAAATGCTCAAGCACCTGCATTGCCTCAAAAGTTATTGAAAGAGAACCAATTGGGTTGTCAAGGGCATGGGTAACTGCCCTTAACAAAGAATGAAAGTGCTGCTCCAACATGGATGAACTTAGTTGTTGGATTGATATACACCACACGCCTAAATTGCATACAGACTGCAGTCAACAAAGCAAACATTTGTCAATCATGACATAAAGAATTAGCACAAGCCTAATATAATGTAAAACAGTCAACATACCTTGATTTTAGTTGTTGCGATGACCTTAACCAGGGATTCAATTAGTACATCAGCATCATGACCTATATAACATACAGAGAACATTTATCTCACAGTCTCGCACTATCTCTCCAGTAAAGATTTCCATAGTTTAATTAATACAAGAAGCTCTTGCTGTTAAGCAATGAGGTTCCATTTTTCAGTGCAAATGCAAATCATTTTTTATCAAATCTGGGAAAACAACTTCAGATTCTTAGTTTTGAATCGCCAACAAAGAGTTCAAATAAATATAAACATTTTTCTATACACCTCCATGTCTATCACACCTTCCACAAATGTGTTGATGTTCTTCTCATTCCATGAACTACCGGATCGGTAAGTAAGCAGTGGTAGTTTAAACTTTAAAGCAATGCAATATTTATTTAATTAAAAAAAAATCAACATTAATTTTAAAAAGAGGAAAAAATTGATGCGCAGAGATCACGAAGCGCACAAAGAAGAATAACTACCCCCAATCGAAGCCACAACAGCAGGGTGGTAAATCATGAAACCCAAGCACTTCAAGGCCTGCGCAGCTCTGAAAATAATCCAAGAGAGAGTAGTAAATCACAACAAACTGTTAATGAACTTTTCAAAAAAAAATATACTATATGAGAGAGAAAGAGAGGGTAATTGAAACAATAAGAGAATGTAACTGTACATACATTTCTTCATCAGTATAGGATATGTCCGCGACGAGGAAGGATAGGATGGTGCTAGATGAACCGGCGAGTGTCTCTACGGCGGAAGAATCAACGGTCGATATTTCCTGCAATTGCAGTAGTTTGGAGTATGCTCGAGCTTTGTCATCTGATAGTAAAAGGGCGTGAATTTCATCAATCTGCTTTCTGAAATCCCCCATTTCTTGATAGATTGGATAGATTCTTGGTACTTGGATTTGGAAGCCCTAATTCAGCAAGTCCCAGCACTGTGACATTCGCGCCATATTTTGGGAGGGAAAATTGTCTTCTTAAGCATACACTATACACATACGTCGAGTTGTTAGACGTGCTTTTACACATAAGATAACATAGTTTTAGTTATTTTTAAATTTTCCTGAAATTTTAACTCCCAGATTTAGAAAAATTAATGAAAATTTTATTATTTTATTCATCTATTATCATAATTTAATCTATATTTATAATGTATTATTTTACTTTAAGCTCACGTTTAGTTAGTTGGGTGTTTTTAAAGGTTGGAAAGAGATTCAATTAATTGAATCCATTACTTGGTGTTTGGTTTGAGTAATGAGTTAATCATTACCTTATTTGAAGGTAACCTAATCATCCAATTTGTTACCCTTCAAAATAGAGGGGAAACAAAAGAAAGGGAATCTCTTACTAATGATTCATTTTCATTGTTAAACCAAACACTCAATAAAAGTAATGGTTATTGTTACCCTTCTACTCTTTTATTTGATTCAATTCCCTTTCCATTCCTCTACTTGAATCAAACGAACAGTGAATAGCTTATTTGTCAAATTACATGAAAATTCAAGGTTTATACACCTTCTCACACTAATATAAAAATATTGCAAATTGCCTCTTTAGATTCAGTGGCGGAGCTAAGAATTCTTATTAGACTAGTGTTATTGGTGACTTTCTTTTGAGTGTCAACATAAAAGATAAAAAAACTTAATTAATAAAATAAATGAAAATTCATCACAAAGTCATGACTTTGGGAGGCTGACAGCCTATGAGGCATACAAGGTGTCATATTGGGTGCCACTTAATTATATATATTGTTAGTGTTGCTTTTTCTGGATCAAAATGTTGTGCTGAATGTTGAAACAACACGCACAACCACACTGAGAAAAATTACAGCGGAAATAAAAATGGAAGACACAAGGAGATGGAAAAAATTTTCAAGTTATAAATTATAACTTGAAGACGCCTCATGGCAAAAGACTAAATCGAGAATGAACAACTCACGTTCAATACCTTTATAAGACTCTAGGTATTTAACACATGACACTTTCACTAAAAAAACAAAACTCGGTTCAAGAGTAATACTCCGAAACCTTACAAAATAAAACGAGTGTTGACTCTGATGTTATCCCAACATATGGAATCACACTCGTACACAATTGCCCTACATGGCTTGATTTCTCTCTGTAAGCTCTGGTCAGACTGAGGGAACTTCCTCAGCTTTTATAGACAGCTCCAATCTTGCTCTTCAAGGCTGAAAACATGGTTGCAAGAAGTGGAGTAGTGGAGGTTGAGGTAGTTTAGGGTTTTATCCATGATTTTAGGAACTAACTCTCTCAACCCCTTCTCTTCATTTCTCCATGTTTCCTATCTTTTAGGAACTGACTTTGACTTTGTTTTAAGGCCTGCAACAACGTGATGAAAGGCAAAACAAAATAATACAGGAGTTAAAAATTAACTCCAACAAACTCCCCCTTTTTGCCTTTCTTCACAAAACCAATAAGCCTTTAAATCTCCCCCGAAATGGATGTCTCCCCCTGCATTTGTATTTCTTGAAAGAGCAATTTACACCATCCAGAATTGGTGGTCGCATAAATCCGAGATTTTTGGACTCCATGTTGAAGCAACTGTTCTGATAACAACGATGATCACACTCAGTGTGTCGAGTGACCGCTCTGATACCACTTATTAGTGTTGCTTCTTTTGGATCAAAATGTTGCGCTGAATGTTGAAACAACACGCACAACCACACTGAGAAAAATTGCAGCGGAAACAAAAATGGAAGACACAAGGAGATGGAAAAAAATTTCAAGTTATAAATTATAACTTGAAGACGCCTCATGGCAAAAGACTAAATCGAGAATGAACAACTCACGTTCAATACCTTTACAAGACTCTAGGTATTTAACACATGACAATTTCACTAAAAAAACAAAACTCGGTTCAAGAGTAATACTCCGAAATCTTACAAAATAAAACGAGTGTTGACTCTGATGTTATCCCACCATACGGAATCACACTCGTACACAATTTCCCTACATGGCTTGATTTCTCTCTGTAAGCTCTGGTCAGACTGAGGGAACTTCCTCAATTTTTATAGACAACTCCAATCTTGCTCTTCAAGGCTGAAAACGTGGTTGCAAGAAGTGGAGTAGTGGAGGTTGAGGTAGTTTAGGGTTTTATCCATTATTTTAGGAACTAACTCTCTCAACCCCTTCTATTCATTTCTCCATGTTTTCGATCTTGTAGGAACTGACTTTGACTTTGTTTTAAAGCCTGCAAAAACGTGATGAAAGGCAAAACAAAATAATATAGGAGTTAAAAATTAACTCCAACATATATAATGTAAAATATTAATTTTAAATAATTATTTGTGATATAAAAAAATAAAAATTGGAAAAAATTATATATGCACTTCAAAATTTATATCACCAATACAAATTTATAAGCAATTTTTTCAAAATCCTAATTTATAATCTTCATTTCTTCTTCATTTTGAAGCCATGGATGCAAATGATCCCAATTATTATTTAATTTTTGAGTCTTTTTTCATCCTCAAAAATTTTCAAATCCAAAAGATGTTTGAAATTTTTATGGCTAATTTTCAAATCTAATAGATGAACATGTCAGTACATTTTGATGAACATGACAATTAGACCCCAGATCAATAAATTCTTTTAACATACCAAATATTACTGACGAACATACGAATCTATTTAATTTGTTAAAAAATACGCCACCGCCAAGGATCGAACCTATATATATATATATATATATATATATGAATTAGTTTAGTTTAGTTTAGTTTGGAAAAACACACGTTTTCATTTTATTTTCCTAGGTTAAGAGTTAATTTTTGTTTTTACTTTAAAGCTTATTACTTTTGATGTTTTCACTTTAGTCAGTCAGTTAGTTACAACTGATTTAAAGCTTATTACTTTTGATGTTTGCACTTTAGTCATTCTTCAGCTGCTATTAACATATAGAATAAAGTATATATCTTCATGTAATTATGTCACGACCGGACTTAACTAAGGATAGGTAAGCCGGGAAACCGTGACTAGGGAAGGGAAATTAGGAGAGGGGACAGAAAGGGGTGATAAATAATTATAAATGAATTAAATTAAGATTTAGACATCATATGAGAATAAGTCACACATATATATAGATAATAACGAGTAATCGGTCATGAGTATCCGATTTAAGTGTTTATACAATAACTTGATTTGACAATCCAACATAATAGGATAAACTGCATCATAACTGAGTGTTCGCAGCGGAAATGAGAACGTGATACATGTATGAAGACATGTATCGCCAAGAGTTTATTTAGTAAATATGACAAAGCTCCGTACGACACCCCATCATCACTCATCACTGCTCAACCTGCACATTTAGAAATACATGCAGGGCTGAGTACAAAGTACTCAGTAGACATATGCCGAAAATCATATACATACATAAT
This sequence comes from Salvia miltiorrhiza, assembly GCF_028751815.1. Taxonomy (NCBI): domain Eukaryota; kingdom Viridiplantae; phylum Streptophyta; class Magnoliopsida; order Lamiales; family Lamiaceae; genus Salvia; species Salvia miltiorrhiza. The sequence continues at coordinate 6,246,426 of NC_080392.1, read as the reverse complement.
AACTGTAAATTGTCATGCCATTTCAATAGTATAACCAAGGGTTTTTACTTAAAAAGGCCCTAAGCATACTAAATTCATTTGTGATTCTAAAGTTCGTCTGATCAGACTAAGTTCTTTTGTAATCTATCATATCTGAATTTGTGTGCCGGAGAGGTGGCCACCTCTCACGGTCACTTGACCGGCCAACCCGCTAGATGACTCACGGTCACTGGTGTACACTAGCCAAGGCAGGATAGCTATCAACTGCTCAAGACTCGAATTCGATTACATGATAATTGGCAAAGCCATATCAGATAGATATCATACTGAAATTAAAACATTTTATGGCAAGACAATACTTGAAATAACTTCAACTCAAAGATTTTGTCATGAAATAACTTGCTTGAATGTAACATTTTAAACTCATTTGATATATACGAAAGTAATGCCTACCTGATTGCAGTGTTTTGCTACTTAAGACAATGATTCTCTTTCCTTAGCGCGATAGGTTACTCAGGCGCTTTTGTTTATTTGAACCTTTGATAACACGAAACATGTGTTCGAGTGAATAATAGGAAAGATAACAACAAATGCAGTGAATCACTATTCACTCATTTCTCTAACTACCCATATTTCCTTAAACGACTGTATCTAACTCATATACAATCGTTCTTCTTTTATCGAAATACTTCATGTACCTTTGAGGATGTAGGAAAGCCCATTTTATATTATTCCTTTATTTATCCATTATAAATAAAGAATAATTTATAAAATATTTTCCTTTTCCCCATTTAATAATGCCAATCAATATATATATATTGCTACTATTAAAAGAACTAATAAGTCATTAATAAATTCTAAATATTAATTCCTGATGAAAATTTCATTGTGAGATTTTAGGAACATTTGTAAAAATATTTTAAAATAATAAAAGGAGTTAACTATAAAAGAAATTTTCGAGAAGATCTAATAATTTTAATATTTTAACCATTTAATTAATAAATCTTTAATATTTCATTTATCAACTATTCCATCTAATATAATTTTACCAACAAGTTCTCATGAAATCTTTCTCAGAATATTTATATATCTCAATAGCTCATTTATAAACTAAAAGTGATATTTTATCAACAATAAAACTTTAAAATCCTTAATAAGAATTATTTAGAAACATTTCAATCTCAACAAAACTGTATAGATTCAACTTCAACTAATAAACTGCTTTTACTCCGAACTCGTATGGAGTCGAATTTTATATCAATAGAAACCTCTTTGAGTCTAGTTTAATTGAAAAAAAAGTATGTTGAAAAAATCCAAGTAGTTTAAGAGATATAGCGATTTTCCCATCGCCTACCAGATTCGGCAGTTTCTGCCAACTGAAAGTCCAGATTTTTGAAAAATAGCAAACGTTACCTGAATGAGCTCAAATTTTATATGTAGATAGCTAACACATATATCTTCATAGAATAAAAATTTGAGAGCTAAATATCAACATATGGTTACTGAAATAATTAACTTAATCATCTGCCTCACGACAGTTTTAGCAGATACGGGCAGTAGACTTCTCGAATTTTAAAAGGGTAGTAAAAGAAGTTCAAATGATATGAAACTTTGTACGAATATTTACCACACTCCCATCTATACCCCAGAAATTTCTCATAATATAATAGAAACGGGAATGCATCGAAATAAGGGCGTCAACTTACCCTTGTCCAAGTGAGCACTAATGGAAGTTGTTCGCCGGGGTTTTTTTTTTTGGTCGTCGTTCCGCGATGGGGTTTAGCCGCGAAGGTCTACGACTTAGTTTTCCTCGTGCGAGATAGATCAGGCTACACAACGGTGGTTTCTCGATCCTTTTTCGTCGTAAGGATAGTGAGAAACGAAGGCCGTAAGTTGGCCGGTGGCTAAGTCGGGAATTCGACGTTGGCCTCCGAAGGATATTGTGGCCTTTGGTCGGGAAAATATAGAGAAGGTTTCGGCCTTTCGATTGTTGGGTTTGGTAGCCTAAAGATGGAGGAACGAGTACACGTTCTCGGTTCAGAGCCTAGTGGCCGGTCGACGAAGAAATGGCCCGGCGAAGGGAGCTCACTTGAGCTCTTGCAAGTAAAAAAAAACAAATCTCCTAAACTCTCTCTTGCTCGCTGCACTTCTTCCTTCTGCAGAACTCTCCTCAATTTATAGAGGAGTTTCTGCAGACAACAGAATCAAAATGGTGGAAATTTTGGTACCTGGAGTTGCAACTTTTGAAGATTTGATCGTTGAAATTTACATCCTTTGACAATTGTGATCTTACCGTGAAATTTCTTTCTCGGCGTGCTGAAGCTTTTGAAAATTGTGGATATTGGCGTGATTTTCTTCTCCTATAGGAGACTTTGGGGTGTGATGGAGTTCAGATATACTACAGGAAGAAATCTGCAATCTTTACAATCTCCTTCTGCAGTAATGGTGTATTGGAGGGGAAGGTGAATAGTATAGGGAATAGTGTAGGGAATAGTGTAGGAAATAGTGTAGGAATTGATGTGTTGGATGAAAAATCGAGACATACGTGTAGTGCCGTGATCTAGTTTCTCCTAGTTCCTGTAATAATTCTCCAATTCTCGTTTAATAAATACTCGTCGTATTTATATAAATTAAATCCTCAATCTTGAGATTTAATACGTGAAAGTCGGAATTAATTCGCGACTTAATACCTTAACTCATATAATGCGAAATAATAAAATTATTATGCATATGATCTCAAGTTATAATTCTAGCAATTTGATTTAAATAACACGATTTATAAAATCGGTTATAAATCTAAATTTTCTAATAATATTGATTAAATCAATAAACTGGTAAAACAAAGTCTCAAACGTATAGTTAAACCAATAAATTTAATTATTGGTTTCATTCATGACTGAATATTAAATCGCAGCTCTGTATCTCTTATACAGACTTTTGCTGAAATAATATTATCTGAACAAAATAATCACCATAAATAATTAAAAGAATTTTATAACTAATGCACATATTTAATCTAATATGTATTTAAAAGAGCGGGGCATCACATACTACCCCCCTTAAAATAAATTTCGTCCCGAAATTTGCATACCTTCGTTAAACAACTCTGGATATTTTTCTTTCATCTTGTCTTCGAGCTCCCACGTAGCTTCTTCTTGTCCATGGTGCCTCCAAAGAACTTTCACTGAGGTGATTGATTTATTTCGGAGTTGTTGCACCTTTTTATCTAAAATCGCTTCGGGTCTTTCTTCATAGCTCAGGTCTGGATTAAGGATCATCTCTTTTTGGTGTATCACGTGCTTTGGATCGAAAACGTACTTCCTAAGTTGTGATACGTGGAAAACATTATGGACATTTCCTAGACTTGGCGGTAATGCCAGCCTGTAAGCCACTGGGCCTATTCTTTCTAGGATCTCATAGGGTCCTATAAATCGGGGTCTAAGTTTCCCTTTAACTCCGAACCTAATGATCCCTTTTGATGGGGAAACTTTCAGAAAGACTTTTTCTCCATTCTCAAATTGTAAGTCAGTTCGGCGTTTATCAGCATATGACTTTTGTCTATCCTGGGCCTCCTTAATCCTCTGTCGGATTTGGCGAACGATTTCAATCATTTCACCTATTGTGTCTGGCCCTAGGATTTTTCTCTCGCCCACTTCATCCCAATAAAGTGGCGATCTACACTTTCTCCCATACAGTGCTTCGTAGGGTGCCATAGCGATAGTCGCTTGGTGACTATTATTATATGCAAACTCGATGAGTGGCAAAATGTGCTCCCAGTTTTCACCCTGGTCTAGCACTACTGTCCTCAGCATATCCTCCAATGTTTGAATCGTTCTTTCAGACTGACCATCTGTCTGTGGGTGAAAAGCTGTACTAAAATTCAATCTTGTGCCCAGTTCTTTTTGTAAACTGATCCAGAATCTGGATGTGAACTTGGAATCTCTGTCCGATGTAATTGACTTTGGCACTCCGTGCAAACGCACAATTTCTCTAACATAAAGTTGAGCTAACTTGTCGGATCCATGGGTGATTGGGATTGGTATAAAGTGCGCACACTTCGTAAGTCTGTCCACAATGACCCATATAGCCGTGTTACCTCGCTTGGATCTTGGCAATCCTGTGACGAAGTCCATTGCTATATCATCCCATTTCCATTCTGGTATCTCCAAGGGTTGTAGTTCCCCGTAAGGCCTTTGGTGTAAGGCTTTCACTTGCTGGCAAGCAAGACATCGTTCAACAAACGAGGCTACATCTCGTTTCATTCCTTCCCACCAGAAATTCTCTTTTAGATCTTGATACATCTTAGTACTTCCCGGGTGGGCAGTATAAGGGGTATCATGGGCTTCGCTCAAGATTTTATTCTTAAGTTCTTCATCTTGAGGAATGCATATCCTTCCTTTAAAGAGTATGGCATTGTCTGGTGCTTCTTGGAAATCTTTGAGATCTCCTAATCTTATCTTTTCCCGTAATTTTTCCATCTTCTCATCCTTTCTTTGTGCTTCTAGCACCATTTTTCTTAAACTAGGTATTGTCTCAACAACGCCTGCTATAGTTCCAGGTGGTTTAATCACTTCTATCTTCATCTTGTCAAATTCTTTTATAAGCTCAACTTCTCTCGTGAGAAGATGTCCTAATTTTGACGAGACTTTTCGGCTTAATGCGTCGGCTACTACATTAGCCTTGCCTGGGTGGTAGTTAATACCACAGTCATAGTCCTTTACTAATTCGAGCCATCTCCTTTGTCTCATGTTTAGATCTTTTTGCTCGAAAAAGTACTTCAGACTTTTGTGATCAGTAAAAATCTCACACCTAACTCCATATAGGTGATGTCTCCAGATTTTTAATGCATGTACTACTGCAGCTAGTTCCAGATCATGAGTCGGATAATTCAACTCATGAGGTCTAAGTTGTCGTGATGCATATGCTATTACCTTGCCATCTTGCATCAACACGCAACCTAGTCCATTTTTGGACGCATCCGTGTAGATTACATATTCTTTGTCTGGTTCGGGGACTGCTAAAACCGGCGCAGTAGTTAGCATCTTCTTGAGTTTTTGGAAACTCTCCTCACACTCGTCCGTCCAAGTATACTTGATCCCCTTCTTGAGCAGTTGCGTCATTGGCCTTGCTATTTTCGAAAATCCTTCAATAAACCTTCGATAATAGCCAGCCAATCCTAAGAAACTCCTGATCTCGTTTGGATTTGTTGGCGACTTCCATTCTTGTACTGCTTCCACTTTAGCAGGATCTACCTTGATTCCTTCTGATGATACGATGTGTCCTAGAAATGTGACTTCTCTCAGCCAAAACTCGCATTTGCTGAATTTGGCGTAGAGTCGTTCATTCCTTAGCGTTTGTAGAGTGGTCCTCAAATGCTCTTTATGTTCTTCTTCATTTTTGGAGTAGATGAGGACGTCATCTATGAACACTAAGACGAACTTGTCCAAGTAGGGGTGAAAAACCCTATTCATGAGATCCATGAATACAGCTGGTGCATTTGTTAGCCCGAATGGCATAACTACGAACTCGTAGTGGCCATACCTTGTTCGAAAAGCTGTTTTGGGTATATCTTCTTGTCTGACCTTCAGTTGATGATAGCCAGATCTCAAGTCGATTTTTGAAAATACACTCGCACCCCTAAGTTGGTCAAACAAATCCTCTATCCTTGGCAAAGGATATTTGTTCTTGAGTGTTAGCTTGTTCAGCTCTCTATAGTCAATGCACATTCTCAAGGTGCCATCTTTCTTTTTGACAAACAAAACTGGTGCTCCCCATGGGGATACACTAGGTCTGATGAAACCTAGGTCCAGTAGTTCCTGCAATTGAATTTTTAGTTCCTCCAATTCTTTTGGAGCCATCCTATACGGTGCCTTTGATACTGGCGCCGCTCCCGGTTCTAAGTCTATGGTAAATTCCACTTGCCTATTAGGTGGCAATCCTGGCAAGTCTTCTGGAAACACATCACGGAATTCTCGTACGATATCCACATCTTCAATTGCTCTTTTTGTCTCAGCTTTCCCGTTTAGGTACACGAGGAATGCCTGAGAGTCCTTCTTATTCATCATCTTTCTTGCTTGTAGGGTGGATATAATTGGTATTCTCCTACCCATTCTTGTCCCGTGAAATTCCCAAGCATTTTTTTCTGGAAATTTGAAAGAGATCTTCCGCTCCTTGCATAAGATTGTAGCGTAGTTTTCAGCTAGCCAATCCATTCCTAGGATTATATCAACGTCCGACATCGGTATAACATATACGTTGTTTGCTATGACCTCTAGTGATCCTATGTTCAATTCTAAGTTCGAGCAAACATGCGTTACTGTCATTGTTCCTCCTATTGGTGAAGAGATACTCATGTCCTGATTAGATCTTTCTATTTTGAGTCCTAGGGTGTCCACACATGCACTTGCAATGAAAGAATGTGAAGCACCCGTATCAAATAGAAGTACAACAGGTGTGTTGAGTAGCATGCCCATACCTGCCAGGTTTCCCTGGTTTTTCTCGGGCTGGTTCTGTTTGATAGCATAGGCTCTTGCGTGATACGGTTGCATCTTTTGTTGCTGCTGACGTGGCTGTGGTTGTGGCAGCTGTGGTTGATGTGATTGTTGAGGCTGCGGCAATTGCAGATGACGTGGCTGGGGTAGCGCTTGGATAGCTCTCAGATGTGGGGCTTGGAATGGTGGGTTTGGCCTTAAGCTCATCCCGTGTTGCTTATTTGGGCAACGATTTGCATAATGCCCCTTCTGGTTACAGATGTAACAACTATCACTGCCAGCCTTGCAGATTCCACCATGGTTTTTGTTGCACTTTGGGCAGGGTGAAGTTTTCTGTTGGTTGTTCCCCGCCTGATTAGGAGCAACTTGCCTTCCAAAGCCCTGTTGCTGGGGTGGTTGTCCCTGCCATGGTTTCTTCTCAGTTTGGCCATTGTAATTGCCTTCCCATTTTCGTTTCCCTTTGTAGTTCTGGGATTGGGCTTGTGGGGGTGGTGGCATAGGTGTTGCCACTGGTCTTTCCCATGGCATTGCTGCCTCAATGTCTAGAGCTCTACTGAGGGATTCAGTATACGATAACCCTCCATGACTAGCCAAAGCCATCCTGATTTCATGCCTCAGACCGGCACAAAATTTTTCAGCCATTTTCTCGTCTGTGTCAACTAGTTCTGGGGCATACCTAGACATGTCGCAAAACATCCTATCATACTGTGTAACCGTCATCCTCCCCTGTTTCAGGTTATAGAATTCCATCTCTTTCTTCTTTCGGTAACTTTTGGGTATATATTTATCATATATCCCAATCTTGAACTGCTCCCAGGTGAGGTTTTCTAGTTGATCAGCTGTCATTGTCTTCATTCTGGCTTCCCACCAGAAGTCAGCCGATCCCGTCAGTTGGAAAGATACACAGGTTAAACGTTCCTGGTCGGTGCAGCGCAGAAAGTTGAAGATGCGTTCGATTGCACGCACCCAAGTTTCAGCCTCAGCTGGATCTCCTGTACCGCTGAATACAGGTGGGTTTTGACGTAAAAACAATTCCTCTATTCTACGTTCTGGCCGTATTGGTTGTGGAGCTATTTCTGGTTCTGGCCCTGGTTCTGGACCTCTTTCATCATTTTGTGGGATTCTTCTCCCACCTCTTGGACGTCCTCTCTTTGGTGGCATTCTGATAAGTCAATATAATATGTTTATTAGTACATGGTAGATGTATTCTAACACTCGTTCATTGCTTCTTCAATTCCTTGTACTAGCTATATCGTATGCAAAACTTTTAAATCAACGAAATATAATAAGTACTTAACACACGAATTTACTGAAGGCGTGAATTTATATATAAGTACTTAAAGATTCTGCCTCCTAGAGGCCTCTTCGAATAATATGGAGTTATAGAACGGTCCATATGTAGTTACCGTTCCTGTAGTAACAACTTCCTAGATAGATGAATATTACAACCCACGAGTTCGAGATACATCATACAAGCAAATACAACTGCCCTAGACTATCGATCCATGGGAGCTAGCAGACTTGCCCTTCTCCGGATCCTCTTCTGGGTCTTCCTCCGGATCCTCTTCTGGGTCTTCCTCCGGATCCTCTTCGGAGTCGATATCCAGGTAGTAGTCCTCTGTTTCCTCACCCTCTGCCCCGAGCTGAACACGACCACCGAGAAGTCGGATTTTCACCACATCCTTGCAGGGCGTTCCTGCATCGGAGGTCGTAGCACCCTTCTTAAGGGAAAAAGGCTGAGCAGGTAGTGGCTTCCAACTCGCCTTGCCTGGAGTTTTCTTCCTACTTCCCCCAGTGTCATCGTGGGCTGGAGCTTTCCCCTTTTCAGCAGTCTTGAGTGCCTGGCGCAAGATCTCACCTTCATCGTTGTCAGTGCATGCCAGGGCTTTGCCCTTATCAATAAGTTCGCGTGCTTGACGCAAGACTTCTTCTAATTGTTTCATGGCCGCACTGTAAATGGGGTCATCTTCCCCTGGTGGAGGTGGCTGTATCGGGGGTGTACCGACTGGTGATTGGGGTGGTGGCGTCTCTTTCCTTTGGGTTTTTGGACGTGATGTCCCGGCCTCGAAGTCGTTTCGGCATCGACGACCGAGAACAGACAGTTTTGGGGAAACACTCTGCACTGGGATGGGTGGATCTGCTGTTATAGGAGCCTGAGTAGGCATAAGTGGGGTCCTTTCTTCCGGACGAACTCCAACAGGAGCAAGGTCTCCTGGCCTCATATATGGTCCCCTGAATGCTCTGCCAAAGGCATCATAGGTGTAGTGAATTGCTGCGATGAACCGTGGAAAATCGCCTTCTGGATCAAACGACTCTTCTGCAGTGTGTACGTAGTCACCTGCGAGCTCTGTAGCCCATCCCTGCCAGTCTGGTGGAAGTAATAAGATCAAGCGCATGATCCCGTCATAACCAGTGGCTCCATGGGGATGTGCAGCTTTCCACAGTCGATAATAATGGGCGAGGAACTCTCCTAGGTCATCTCTCCAACAACGTGTGTAGGTTCGGTATTCCCTGAGGATACTTTCAGGACTTGGTCGCCTCGTCATTTGCTTTCTAGCGGTGCGTCGTGTTCTTGCCATCTTTGAAAGAATGACGTTCTATAATTAAACTCATAATAAGTTATTATAGCAGTAGGTTTCTAATTACTCTCATGTATTAACAACACAAGTCGTGATCATATCATAAGTAATATTGGTCTTAATCTCTGACTTATGCATAATTAATAATTCACAAGTCCTAGATCGTGCAGTCATAATCCCAATACTTACATATGTATTGAAATTTTAAGGGTTGAAAGAGATTCAACTCATTGCACAAATAGTAAATCATTCAATGCACTTTTGTCACTACGAGCTATTTAATAAATAAATTTATTGGGTAAGGCAATAGTTGATATGTTTGAACAATTCGAACTATGCCCGTATCATCATGAGTGACACGCTCCGTCATGTCTCTATCTTTATACATCCTCGAGTGACGCCTGATTTTCTTTCTTCTATTGTGTTTTTTTTCATTTCAACTGTAATGAATGATAACTAAACTCATGTATATGTTTTGCTTCTATGTTCTTTGTAAGAGTGATCAAACATTTCTAACGCATCTAAGTTCATCAAGGAATCTACTCAATCATATAGCATGAGATTTAAGCACTTGTACAAACATTTGAAAATACAACTTTCTCAACATTTAATAAATATTTACCTATGTTTCTCTGTTGAGCAGGATGTTGTGATGAGGTGCTGAGCTTTTGTCAACTGACCTTTCTAACACTAGTATTCAGTAAAGAATAAATTTTGGGATAACTCTTGGGTTCAGAGCAACCGAACTGCTCTGATACCATTCTGTCACGACCGGACTTAACTAAGGATAGGTAAGCCGGGAAACCGTGACTAGGGAAGGGAAATTAGGAGAGGGGACAGAAAGGGGTGATAAATAATTATAAATGAATTAAATTAAGATTTAGACATCATATGAGAATAAGTCACACATATATATAGATAATAACGAGTAATCGGTCATGAGTATCCGATTTAAGTGTTTATACAATAACTTGATTTGACAATCCAACATAATAGGATAAACTGCATCATAACTGAGTGTTCGCAGCGGAAATGAGAACGTGATACATGTATGAAGACATGTATCGCCAAGAGTTTATTTAGTAAATATGACAAAGCTCCGTACGACACCCCATCATCACTCATCACTGCTCAACCTGCACATTTAGAAATACATGCAGGGCTGAGTACAAAGTACTCAGTAGACATATGCCGAAAATCATATACATACATAATAACTGTAAATTGTCATGCCATTTCAATAGTATAACCAAGGGTTTTTACTTAAAAAGGCCCTAAGCATACTAAATTCATTTGTGATTCTAAAGTTCGTCTGATCAGACTAAGTTCTTTTGTAATCTATCATATCTGAATTTGTGTGCCGGAGAGGTGGCCACCTCTCACGGTCACTTGACCGGCCAACCCGCTAGATGACTCACGGTCACTGGTGTACACTAGCCAAGGCAGGATAGCTATCAACTGCTCAAGACTCGAATTCGATTACATGATAATTGGCAAAGCCATATCAGATAGATATCATACTGAAATTAAAACATTTTATGGCAAGACAATACTTGAAATAACTTCAACTCAAAGATTTTGTCATGAAATAACTTGCTTGAATGTAACATTTTAAACTCATTTGATATATACGAAAGTAATGCCTACCTGATTGCAGTGTTTTGCTACTTAAGACAATGATTCTCTTTCCTTAGCGCGATAGGTTACTCAGGCGCTTTTGTTTATTTGAACCTTTGATAACACGAAACATGTGTTCGAGTGAATAATAGGAAAGATAACAACAAATGCAGTGAATCACTATTCACTCATTTCTCTAACTACCCATATTTCCTTAAACGACTGTATCTAACTCATATACAATCGTTCTTCTTTTATCGAAATACTTCATGTACCTTTGAGGATGTAGGAAAGCCCATTTTATATTATTCCTTTATTTATCCATTATAAATAAAGAATAATTTATAAAATATTTTCCTTTTCCCCATTTAATAATGCCAATCAATATATATATATTGCTACTATTAAAAGAACTAATAAGTCATTAATAAATTCTAAATATTAATTCCTGATGAAAATTTCATTGTGAGATTTTAGGAACATTTGTAAAAATATTTTAAAATAATAAAAGGAGTTAACTATAAAAGAAATTTTCGAGAAGATCTAATAATTTTAATATTTTAACCATTTAATTAATAAATCTTTAATATTTCATTTATCAACTATTCCATCTAATATAATTTTACCAACAAGTTCTCATGAAATCTTTCTCAGAATATTTATATATCTCAATAGCTCATTTATAAACTAAAAGTGATATTTTATCAACAATAAAACTTTAAAATCCTTAATAAGAATTATTTAGAAACATTTCAATCTCAACAAAACTGTATAGATTCAACTTCAACTAATAAACTGCTTTTACTCCGAACTCGTATGGAGTCGAATTTTATATCAATAGAAACCTCTTTGAGTCTAGTTTAATTGAAAAAAAAGTATGTTGAAAAAATCCAAGTAGTTTAAGAGATATAGCGATTTTCCCATCGCCTACCAGATTCGGCAGTTTCTGCCAACTGAAAGTCCAGATTTTTGAAAAATAGCAAACGTTACCTGAATGAGCTCAAATTTTATATGTAGATAGCTAACACATATATATTCATAGAATAAAAATTTGAGAGCTAAATATCAACATATGGTTACTGAAATAATTAACTTAATCATCTGCCTCACGACAGTTTTAGCAGATACGGGCAGTAGACTTCTCGAATTTTAAAAGGGTAGTAAAAGAAGTTCAAATGATATGAAACTTTGTACGAATATTTACCACACTCCCATCTATACCCCAGAAATTTCTCATAATATAATAGAAACGGGAATGCATCGAAATAAGGGCGTCAACTTACCCTTGTCCAAGTGAGCACTAATGGAAGTTGTTCGCCGGGGTTTTTTTTTTTGGTCGTCGTTCCGCGATGGGGTTTAGCCGCGAAGGTCTACGACTTAGTTTTCCTCGTGCGAGATAGATCAGGCTACACAACGGTGGTTTCTCGATCCTTTTTCGTCGTAAGGATAGTGAGAAACGAAGGCCGTAAGTTGGCCGGTGGCTAAGTCGGGAATTCGACGTTGGCCTCCGAAGGATATTGTGGCCTTTGGTCGGGAAAATATAGAGAAGGTTTCGGCCTTTCGATTGTTGGGTTTGGTAGCCTAAAGATGGAGGAACGAGTACACGTTCTCGGTTCAGAGCCTAGTGGCCGGTCGACGAAGAAATGGCCCGGCGAAGGGAGCTCACTTGAGCTCTTGCAAGTAAAAAAAAACAAATCTCCTAAACTCTCTCTTGCTCGCTGCACTTCTTCCTTCTGCAGAACTCTCCTCAATTTATAGAGGAGTTTCTGCAGACAACAGAATCAAAATGGTGGAAATTTTGGTACCTGGAGTTGCAACTTTTGAAGATTTGATCGTTGAAATTTACATCCTTTGACAATTGTGATCTTACCGTGAAATTTCTTTCTCGGCGTGCTGAAGCTTTTGAAAATTGTGGATATTGGCGTGATTTTCTTCTCCTATAGGAGACTTTGGGGTGTGATGGAGTTCAGATATACTACAGGAAGAAATCTGCAATCTTTACAATCTCCTTCTGCAGTAATGGTGTATTGGAGGGGAAGGTGAATAGTATAGGGAATAGTGTAGGGAATAGTGTAGGAAATAGTGTAGGAATTGATGTGTTGGATGAAAAATCGAGACATACGTGTAGTGCCGTGATCTAGTTTCTCCTAGTTCCTGTAATAATTCTCCAATTCTCGTTTAATAAATACTCGTCGTATTTATATAAATTAAATCCTCAATCTTGAGATTTAATACGTGAAAGTCGGAATTAATTCGCGACTTAATACCTTAACTCATATAATGCGAAATAATAAAATTATTATGCATATGATCTCAAGTTATAATTCTAGCAATTTGATTTAAATAACACGATTTATAAAATCGGTTATAAATCTAAATTTTCTAATAATATTGATTAAATCAATAAACTGGTAAAACAAAGTCTCAAACGTATAGTTAAACCAATAAATTTAATTATTGGTTTCATTCATGACTGAATATTAAATCGCAGCTCTGTATCTCTTATACAGACTTTTGCTGAAATAATATTATCTGAACAAAATAATCACCATAAATAATTAAAAGAATTTTATAACTAATGCACATATTTAATCTAATATGTATTTAAAAGAGCGGGGCATCACAAATTACCAATCACTTATACACTACAATTCTCCACCTTGATTGCTAAATTAATGAAGCTGTCACCTGAGAAACTCTGCAAAAAATAAAAACTTATCAGTTTAAGTTGCTATCTTTCAGAGAGCATAGCCTTACCAGATCACAACAATGTCTGAACTTAGCAACATTCAATGACTTGGTTAACATATCAGAAGCATTATCTTCTATTCCCACTTAAATCACCTTAACTTCACCTTTTTCAACTATATCTGTTACAAAATGAAGTCTCACATCTATGTGTTTAGACCTCTCATGGAAAACTTGATGCTTTGTCAAATAAATAGCACTTTGGCTATCACACAAGATATTCACAGCTCCTTGATGTATCCCTAACTCTCCTAACATTCCTTTCAACCAAACCTCTTCTTTCACAGCCTCTGTCATAGCTATATATTCTGCTTCTGTGGTAGACAAAGATACCACAGATTGCAACATAGACTTCCAGCTAAAAGCTGATCCAAATAGTGTGAACACAAAACCAGTTTGAGACTTCCTAGTATCAATACTTGCAGCATAATCAGAGTCAACAAAACCAAGTAAAACTTCTTTGTTCTCACTTAAATTCTGTTTGAAAACAATACCAACATCAGATGTGAATTTGAGATACCTGAGTATTACCTTTAAAGCCTTCCAGTGAGTTTTTCCTGGATTTTCCATTAACTTACTAGCTACACTAATAGAATGAGCTAAGTCGGGTCTAGTGCATACCATAGAGTACATAATGCTGCCAACAACATTGGCATATGGTACTTTACTCATTTCCTGTCTTTCACTTTCAGATGTAGGTCTTTGAGATTCAGAAAGCTTGACATGTTGAGCCAATGGAATACTAACAAATTTAGCTTCATGCATCTGGAATCTCTCTAACACTTTCTTTATATAATCTGACTGGAATAGAATCAGCTTACCCTTATTTCAATTCCTCAGAATATCCATGCCTAAGATTCTCCTAGCCTCTCCCAAATCCTTCATATCAAATTCTGAATTCAAAGATTTCTTTACATTCTCAATTTCAGCTCTAGACTTACTAGCAATAAGACATATAAAAGTAGATACGCCAGACTTTGATCCTTAGCCTTTTTCAGATAAACACATCTATCATATAAAGACCTATGAAATCCTATACTCATCATAAATTCATCAAACCTTTTGTTCCACTGCCTGAGGCTTTGTTTTAGACCATATAGGGACTTCTGTAAAAGACATACCTTAGACTCTTGACCAGAAACTATAAAACCTTCTGGTTGATTCATATAGATAGTTGTAAGATCAAAACAGAGAATAACAGAATGCAACGAAGAAGAAGATTTACGTGGTTCGGCCACTAACGACCTACGTCCACGGAGGGTGAAGAGAAATTTTATTGATAGATTTGAGAGCTCGCCGGAATTACAGAACGTGACCGAAAATCTTGAGAAACGCAACTCAAGAAGATTACACAGCACTCACACCAACTACACTTCTTTCTTTCTTGTTACAGTATAAAACTCACAGTGAAAGATCGAATTTAAAACCCTAACCAACTCACTGAACATTGAGCTAGAAACGACACCGCTTCAACAGAAACGTAATACATGAAGTAAATAAAAAACGCGACTTATAATACTTCATCTGCACAACTCATGTTATTCCTCTGACCAGCGTGGAATGACGCCAGAGAAATGACTCCAGAGGAATGACGCCAGAGAAATGACTCCAGAGGAATGATGCCAGAGAGATCATCTTCCAGAGGAATCAACCGTCAGAGGATTCAACCGCCAGAGGATTCAACCGCCAGAGGAATCAAACGTGCAGGCAAATTCGAAGCCACCTTTCACAACCATCTCCACCTTGGCAAGAAATTGCTGCCAACAAAATATGTATCTCCTTCCCCTCAAAACCATGCCCCACTACAGGGCATCCCTTCCACTTCAGAGATCAGAGCATGACACCAAGTTGATCAATCTTCTACAGTGGTTAAATTTGGTAGAAGGAAGAACCTTGGTTAACATATCAGCTGGATTATCTTCTGTTCCAATCTTAAGAACTTTGACCAACCCTTTAGCAACAATGTCTTTGACAAAATGATGTCGGACATCTATATGCTTTGATCTTTCATGGAATACGCTATGTTTTGTCAAACATATAGCACTCTGACTGTCACAATAGACATTCACTGATTTCTGCCGAATCCCAAATTCCTTTAGTATTCCTTTAAGCCATATTGACTCCTTTACTGCCTCTGTGAGAGCCATGTACTCAGATTCTGTTCTAGACAAAGATACTACACTTTGCAGACTGGATTTCCATGATATTGCAGAACCATACAGTAAAAATACATAACCAGTTTGTGACCTCCTGCTGCCAACATTTGCAGCATAGTCAGAATCTACAAATCCCTGTAGAGCTTCCCCATTGAAGTCCTTTATCCTTTCAAACAGAATACCAGTTGATGAAGAACCTTTCAGAAATCTCATAATCCATTTCATGGCTTCCCAATGACATGAATCTGGATCTGCCATATATCTGCTAAGAACATTGATAGCATGAACAAGATCAGGTCTTGTACAGACCATAGTATACATGATACTACCCACTGCACTCGCATATGGAATTTTATCCATTTCAGCCTTTTGTTTCTGATCTTTAGGCTTCTGCTTTTCAGTTAATTTGAACTGAGGCCCCAGAGGAATGCTGACCACTTTTGCTTCATGCATGTTGAATCTTTTCACAACTTTCTGAGCATAAGCTTCCTGCACCAGCCACAGCTTCCCATTCTTTCTGTCTCTCTTGATATCCATCCCTAATATTCTCCTGGCATCACCAAGCTGCTTCATCTCAAATATAGATTCAAGATCTTTCTTCAAAATCTGAATTTCCCTTTTGCTATTACTTGCTATAAGCATGTCATCAACATAAAGCAATAAGTAAGATACTGTATCTTGTCCAGCATTCTTTATATATACACAGTTGTCATATTGAGATCTAGAATATCCTATTTTCCTCATATGGCTGTCAAACTTCAAGTACCATTGCCTGCTGCTTTGTTTCAGACCATAGAGACTCTTCTTCAACAAGCATACTTTGTCTTTGTTTTCAGGAAGGATGAAACCTTCAGGCTGCTCCATGTAGATGGTTTCTTCAATGTCTCCATGAAGAAAAGCAGTTTTAACATCTAACTGTTCTAATTCCAGATCAAACTGAGCAACCAAGGCCAACAGTATTCTTATTGAGCTGTGCTTGACTACAGGTGAAAAAACTTCATTGTAGTCTATCCCTTCCTTCTGTGTGTATCATTTTGCCACTAATATGGCTTTGAATCTTAGTATCTCTTGTTTCAGCATCTCAATCTTTCTTTTGAATATCCACTTGCATCCTATTGTTTTCTGATCAAGTGGTCTGTTCACAAGAATCCATGTAAAGTTTTTCATCAAAGAATCTATCTCTTCTTTCATGGCCTTCAGCCACCTCTCTTTATCTGGACTCTTAATTGCTTCAGAATAATTGTTTGGTTCTGAATGCAAAGTATCAGATGCAACCATTAGTGCATATGTTGTGAGACTTTCATCTCTGAACCTGATAGGTGGTTGAGTTGTTCTTCTCACCCTGTCTCTGGCCAATTGGTATTGACCATGATCCTGCTGCTCTTGACTTGTTGGGATATCTGACTCATATCCCTGATCTTCATCATCTGAGGAACGTTGGAGTTGAGGATCATCAGGAGGCTTTCCTGCCCACCTTTCATCTGGAGTTTTAAACTCCACAGTTGTAGAAGGACATTTGTTGATTAGGTAAGCTGCTGTTGTTACTGCTTCACCCCAAAATCTGGCAGGTAGCCCCGAGCTGTACAACATACATCTAACTCTCTCAAGTAGAGTTCGGTTCATCCTTTCTACTACTCCATTCTGTTGGGGGTTTGAAGGGACAGTCCTGTGCCTTTTGATACCTTTATGTTTGCAGAAATCTTGGAACCTTTCTAATATGAACTCAAGTCCAGTTCTCAAACACTTAACTTTGCAACCTTTTTCAGTTTCCACTTCTCTGCACCACTCCACAAATTTATCAAAAGCATCTGACTTGTTTTTAATAACATAAACCCACACTTTTCTTGAATAATCATCAATCAAAGACATGAAGTAATTCCCTCCCCCAATGGTAGAAGTTTTAGATGGACCCCACAAATCACAGTGAACATAATCAAGAGGCGTATTAGAAATGAGTTTGCTTTTAGAATTGAGTTTGCTTTTAGAATATGGCAATTTCTTACTTTTTCCTAATATGCACTGTTCACAGTTCTTAATGTTGATATCCTGATTTAGTTGTAACAGCCCTTGTTTCTTAAGTTCATTCAATCCTCTCTCACTAACATGTCCTAGTCTAACATGCCAAATCTCCACATCATCTTTAACAGTAATTTCAGATTGTCCAGTAATAGTTTTTGCAACAAGATGATATAAGCTATGCTTCCTAATTCCTTTCATGACTATTTTCTTAGCTTTAGTCACATACAAATTTCCTTCAGAGGAGCTAAATTCATATCCCTTAGATTCTAGAGAGCCAAGAGATATTAAATTCCTTTTTAGAGTAGGAATATACTTGACCTCCTTAAGCAGCCTAATTGAATCATCATGCAGTCTAAGCTTGACTGATCAAATACCTTTTACTGACTAGATTTGATCATTTCCAAGAATCATTGAGCCTTGATCCTCCACCTGCAAATCAGTAAACCAAGATTTATTATAACACATATGGAATGACAACCAGAGTTAAGAATCCAATCATCTCCCAGTTTTGAAGTGAGTATGTTGAGACACTTCTCTGCAATGTCTGTTGTATCAGTTGTTGCAAGAGCCTTCTGAGCTTGTTTCTTCTTCCAGCTATAACAATCTTTCTTGATATGGCCAGGCTTTTTACAATAGTGGCAGGTTCTTGTCTCCTTTCCATCCTCCTCTTTAGTTTGAGAATTTCCTGCCTTCTTGTTGTCCTTCCAGGGTTTCTTCTGTTTTTCCTTTGAGAACTTTCCTTTCACATTAAGGTTTTCATTAGCAGCTGCACTTTTGGTTTCTGCAGCCTTTTGAAGTTCTTTAGCTCTTAGTGCATTCTGCACTTCCTCCAAAGTAATGGAGCTCTCTCTACCGTAGACCATAGCATCTTTCAAATTATCAAAAGATTTAGGTAGAGCATTCAGCAAGAGAATAACCTTGTCCTCATCTTCAAGACTGACTTCAATATCTTCCAAATCATCTACAGCTTTTGTAAACTCATCAAGTTGGTCAAGAATACTCTTATCTTTTGTCATCTTGTATGAGTAAAGCCTCATTTTCATATAGAGTCTATTAGCCAAAGACTTAGCCATGTAAAGAGATTCTAGTTTGGCCCAATCCCCTGCTGCAGTATCCTCTCGAGCTATTTCTCTTAAAACCTTGTCTTCCAAACACAATATGATGGCACTGTGTGCCTTCTGCATCATTTCTTGATGTTTCTTCTTATCATCTTCCTTTGGATCATTCTTGCTATCTAAAGCCCCAAGCAAACCCTGCTGAGTTAGGATAGCTTTCATTTTCAATTTCCACAAGGCAAAATCATTTTTGCCTGTGAACTTCTCAGTAACGAACTTCGCAGTTGCCATACTTCGATTTCCCGTTGATTCTTGTGTTAAATGCAAGATTCCTCTATCGTCTTCTTCCCTGTGATCTTCGCTTCCCACCGAACGACGCCACTTGTTGTGAAAACAACTCAAAAACTAGCTGAAAGAACTTGTGATTCAACCAATCTTTGAAGCTAAAAGAAATGGAATGAAGAAGACAAAACAGAATTTAAAGAACACACAATTTTTAAGTGGTTCGATCTTTAAAGATCTACATCCACTGCAGAGCTCTCTTTTCACTAATCAACACCAAGAATAAATCGAATACAAATTACAGCTCAAGAACTGGAAAAACAACAGACTTTAAGCCTACTAAACAAGGCACTGCAATCTCACTTTTCCTCTCTCTTTTGCTGCACTTTTTCCTCTCAATCACAGAGATAATTTTTGAATCTAATGTATGAAACTGAAATTACACAATATATACTAAACTAATAAAGTGAGTCTAGCTGAAGAAGATAACCAGAAACCGCTGCAACAAGTCACCAAGGTACCCAGCTGCCAGTCAGTTAGTTACAACTGATTTAAAGCTTATTACTTTTGATGTTTGCACTTTAGTCCTTCTCCAACTGCTATTACCAGATAGCTCCTCCCTCTAATAAAGTATATATCTTCATGTAATTACCCATCACTTATACACTACAAAACTGCATACATGAATTAACATTACTACATATATATTATATAATTTTAACAAAATGCGTAATTATATATACAATACTGCATTGATTTATACACTAAAATATATGAGTATTACGTACTACCTAAGAAAATTGTACTGCCTAATCTCGAACTCTTTTATACATATTTATGTATATAAAGAATTAAATAGCAGTTTAACTTGGAGTAATCAATTATATATATGTTGAAGATTTTATTTGTAACTATGAAATCTCAGCCTTATCATGACCAGGTCAAGAATATATCCATGGGAAATTACGGCATCATTGTTGAATTCTCGTCGTTGAGATGTGATTTTTGATTATTACTTTGTCCACAAGGGAAATTTATGTAGTACTAGTTTTTAAAATGACGAATACAATAATATTCAACTTAACAATTTTCCAATTTCAATGATTATCTTGTTTTTTTTATTATCAAGAAATAAACTTTATCCAATCCAATACGCAGCAGTAACATTAATCAATAATATCTTACCACTGTAAGTCAAAAATAATAATTACAATAATAATATCTTACCATTGGAAGAAACCTATATTCGACTCTATATAGTATATTCTATTTTAAGATGTATTTAGTAATTGACACTTTAACGCGTATTTTGTATTTTTAAGAGGCAAGGAAATCAAAATTTGTATGAATCAGTATACTTACGTACAAGAAATATCAAGATAAAAATTAAACACGCTCTTCTTATGACAGCGTAACGATTCTTAACACGTTTATATGCTGGCAAATACTCATTTATAGTGCGATTACGTGGAATTCCAGCTACCTTTCACGCTTTTCTCAAATTTCAGAATCTCATGTACAATACAAGTGTGATTTAGCACAAATTAATTAAATTGCACGCACAAATCATTTTTTTTTTGTATCTTAAGTGGAAATAAATATTCACATAATTTATAAAATAAATCAGTATATTCACGTCGAGTTTCCAGCCATGTAATGTAGGTTTGAGTCATATTTACAATATTTGTATTTTTATAATTTTTCAAATGTGATGCTACTTTTACATCTCATCCAAAAATAGGGCCATAAATTATAATTAATCTATTTTGAGGATCCATCCCTTATGAAATCTGACAGTCACGCGTTCGATTTTTTTCAGTTGTTTTTAATTCACAGGTAGATTATTTTCAGTACTTTTACGAGATAATTTTTAGTTGATATTAGTACTTACGGTTATTTTCCATGATTGAGTTTAATTAATATTTCACGTTTTAAAGAATAGCCAATACGTCCAATCCAATGCTTAAATCCGAAATAATTAATACTTTATTGCAAATATATGTGCATGAGATAAATCAAAACGACGAAAGATTTGAATTGATACATGTAGAGTGGCAAGATTCATCAAAGAATATCATCCCATTTAATTATAATATGATAGTAATTAATAGTAATATGGTGTAATTAAATTAAATGGAGAAATTTTGTCCACTTCACCACGTGTTGTTATCACTTAATAATTAGAGAATCTCTAGAACACGATGACTTAACCCCTCTAGACTGCCACATATTGCTATGGAATCTGTATAATTATTATATGCATGTCAAAATAATATATAGTTATCAATCACGATTCCTAATAATTTGATTGAAACATGCCGAAATTTTCCACCTGTTTGATTGAATTTTTAATCATTTTTCCATTGGAATTATGATCCAATTATTTGCAAATCATGAAAAATATCAGGTCTGAAATATGCATTAATGTGCTGAACTGATCGTCAATTGCAAACTCTCGATGATTCCACATGATTTGATACCAACGATATTTGTGTTTGTTGTATGATTGATATGGCAAAATCATTTTCGAACTAGTGCAAGCCCTCTATTTGTCACTTCTATACATTGATATAATCCATATTAATTTATAGGAAAATTCAAAATACATAAATTATATATATATATATGAATAGGAATAGGATCATGTAATACTATGTTCTTATGTAGTACGTAGTACCCAAAAATTAAAAATTAAAAAAAAAATGGCTTAGAGGGGTAGCGAAAATACCAGATTTGTTAAAAGGAAATTAATGCATTTTTTGTACAATTTAATGCATTTTTATATGAAACTTCATGCATTTTTTTGTGAAATTATATGCATGTAAACATGTCAGTTTTTTGGGGGGATGGGGGGTGGTGGTGGAAGTGTGGGGATTTGGGGGGTGGGGAGTGGGGTGGGGTGGCGAAAATACCAAATTGTAAAAATGTAATGCATTTTTCTGTTCAAAGTTATGCATTTTTGTGTGAGACTTTATGCATTTTTGTGTGAAATTATATACATGTAAAATATGTATGTTTTGATAAAATCTATAAAAAAATATATTTTTTTTATTTTTAATATCCGATTTTTGTTTTTCGATTTTACCCCTCTGCAGATTTTGCTTTGGAAGACCTTGGAACCTCCTTGCCACGTGTCACAATCTTGATGCGCCACATGTTCCAAATGTGTGGTCAAGATTCGGTACTACGTTACTAAGGACATGAGACTACAGGAACCCAACCCTATGTATGTATATTTATATATAAAAACATCCATCGAAAATGATTATCTTTTGTAAGAAATGAGAATAACAAATAAACCAATAAAATTATGAATAACACACGAATAATTATATTCGTAAACTTTTTTCACAATTTTAATAAAAAAAAATCAATTTAACTTGTAACCGTAACTTTTCTTTTTTCGAGTTTGGAAAACTTCCCAACATTGAAAATCCAAATGTAGACGAGTTTGTGCGTGTTCATAACATAAACGGGTAACATGGTGGAGAGCACTCTTCTCTTTTCGCAAGAAATATATCATTACAAACAGGGGCGGATCCAGGATTCAACCTTAGGGGGGGCTGAATCTATTGGACTACGGCGTCTGAAAATATTTACATGGGGGTTCGGGGGCGGGAGCCCCCGAAGCAAATTTTTTTTGAGCATTCCGTACACTTTATGGCCATGCATTTTTTTAACAATCACTTAATATAATAGATAATTGTTCGCAATTCAATTAATTCAACATCAAGTAGATTGAAAGCATATAAAGACATACTTTTATGCATTTTTTTTTAAGAAAATGTTTCATCTTCTAAACAAATAAACTAATTTTCATAGTTAATAATTAGTAATTTTACTTTTACCTCTAGAATTGACTCAAATTCAACATTAAAAATTAACTAAGAAAGAAAAAATGATAAAAATAATATAAATGTAACAACTCAATGTGTTAAGCAATCAATATGGATAGTTGAATACTATAAACAATGTATTACTATATTTTTCCTTGTATTTCTTATTTATATACACATATATATAGATATAAAATAAAATATATATCTATATTATTTATATATATATATAAATAAAAAAAAATTAAAAAAAAAAACTCAAAAAATGGGAGGGGGCTGAAGCCCCCCCTAGCCCCCCCTGGATCCGCCACTGATTACAAATGTATATACATCAAAACGAGTCAAGTAACTCAGAAAGAAATTACACCAGAATTTAATTGGAAGTTACAAAATTTAGGATTTCAACATCACAAAAAGGGTGTTTAAAAAACATTGGGTACGTGCGATGGGACAAATGTACACCATCAACTCCACATCAATATTTAATTTTGACTAATGTAGATAATACTTCCACGTCTACTCTCAATGATTGTGGTTATTGATTCCGCATATATAAGTCATCATTGTCTTTTTTTTTTTTTTTTTTTAATAATTACATAAGTGATCGAGTATACCTCGAGGTGGAAGAAAGTTTAACGCATGCTGTCCACATGTGATCATAAGGTACTAAACATGCCGTAATAAATAAAGTTTGTGCTTGTTTTTTTTTATGAGAAAAAGATAATATGATTATTTTAATTTAATGATTAATATTTTGAAGTTAAAAATTTCAGACTTGAATTTATCATATAATTTTTAAAATTATTAATTTGTCTATCTGAATATGTTATATAGAAAAAGAGAATTTAAATTATTTTCTGTATTAATATATATTCTCTTCGTATCGTGAAGTTTGAGCAGTATTCCTTTTCAGGTTGTCCAGTGAATATTGAGCACTTTTCTTTTATGGCAAAATTTTTTCTCTTTATTCACTTTTTTATTTTTTCATCTGTCACACTTAACACATAAAATACTATTAAAACTCGTGTTGAAAAAAAATTGTTCAAATTTCACGGAACGGAGGGAGTACATATATAAACTATTAGTAGGTTCAAATTGTGAATTTGAAGAAGTCACCATATGAATGATGTAAGAAAAGATTAAATTAAAAACAAAAGCTCAAGTGACAAAGTGAAAAAAAAAAATCAAAGTTGGATGAATACTTACAATTATCTCATTGATATGTCAAATGGAATGATATTTCTGGAATTAGCTAGAAAGTCATGTTTTTAATTTCTAGAAGATTCTTACAAGGTTAATTTGCTACTTCTTTGATAAACATGAATTCCAGCCTTTAATTTAATTTCATTTAAAAAGAATGAATCATGATCGATGTGATAGGTTCCATCAATTAATTTGATGGCATGCAGCATGCCCACAATTGAAATTTCGCACCGCTAGTTTGATTCCCATTATAACAAGTCATATTATTTGTTGCCACAATAAAATAACTTAAATTATTAAAATCTTAAGCATTAAAAGCATGTGGGAAAATTTAGCTCCCCAGCAGAAATTATTTAATTTTGATCTAGAAATGTTTATAATATCTTACTTGAAATTTCGGTACATCTATAAAAATTAGTCATGACTAAATATTAAGGAAAAAGTTGTGATCACGTATAAAATATCGTAATTTCAAAAAATATTATGTTCATCAGAACCGATCACCTATCCACCGTGGGCAAACATGGCAATTTTAATTAGGAAAGATAACTAATAAATATTACTCTAATTAAAATTATCTTACTATAATTACAATTGCCACATTATGGATGGGCACGTTATGCATGCCCACGATGGGTAGGTGATCGGTTCTGTTATATTCATATATCGATATTCTTTAATCTAAGACAAGATTACGTTGGGACAGTACACCACATGAATCACTAGCTAGTGTTGAAGCAAAGATTAAATAATAATGAATCTTGTATTTTAATAGATTTTTAATTGATCAAAAAAAAAAAAAAAAAATAATGAATCTTTGGAGTTAAGTGTTACGTACCATGAACCCAAATTGATATACTTTTGACCAATATAATAATTTTGTAAAATATTCAAAGGGCGGTGAAAAAACTTTCCACTTGCCCATAGCTAATACCCCACAGCCACCTACATTTCATAACTCAATTTTGTTTTGGATTATATCCAATTAACCTTATCCCCCAATTTTGACCTAATTTAATTCCAAACAAAAACGTCCTAATCAACTAATCAAGTGTCGCACTAAATAATAGCCGTGCGATAGGCTCAATCGACGCTGGATCCACGTGGGATCATTGCCACGTGTTTTTGGCTCGGACCGCAAGTCGACGTGGAGACACATAAGCATGCATCAATAATTGTAATGAAAATTATTTCATCATCCATTGTCTGGGTAACGCGTGTCCCATCATGATTTATTGATCTAAATTATGTCGAAAATTCGTGACACATCGAGTTGGGTTAGATTTGTCTCGATTATGTTTATCCAAGCTTAGTAAGGGTGTTTGACTAAGCTTATTTTAAAGAGCTTATAAGATGTAATTTTTAAGATCTTATAAGTTGTTAAAGCGTTTGGATAATTGAGCTTATAAGCTAAATAGATAATTTTTTTAGATAGAGAAAGAAAATATTTTTTTAGAAAGAGAAAATCGAAGAAAAATGAACTTAAATGATATATGATGAAAGTAATAAATTATAGTTGAAAAATATTTGTAAAATGATTGTTGCATATGAGATCATAAAAAATTAAGTTGGGGTAGATGAACTTTTTTTTTTGGGAAGCTTATAAGTTCTTTGGAGCTTATAAGCTGTTTATGAGCTTATTTTGCCAAACACTTTGAAGGAGCTTATAAGCTTCTAAACAACTTATAAGCTGTTTTGAGGAGCATATAAACTCAGTCAAACGCCCTCTAATTATAACAACTGAGATATTTTAATGGAAGGAACAGAGGATTTTTTTTTCTTTTTTTTAGTGTGTAATTGAAACCGAAAATAAGTGGATAAGTGCCCGTACTTTTTAAGTATTGTCTATTCGTATTTAGATACTCTTTTTAGCCATCAAAATATTCTAAAATGTCACATTAATATTTATGATTATTTATTTGAAAGAAGGTATTTTATGTAGATAAGTGCTTGCGCACTATATTTTTTCTTTTGACTTGGGAAAAGGAAGCGGTGGAATTTAAACCCTATATTTTACTATTCGCAAACAGGAGTTCGCACCGTTTGGTGTCTCCTTAGAGACGATTGCGCCTTATATCTGTAGTAGAAAGACGACTCAACTCTTTAGACATGATATGTAAAGCATATGCTATAACGTCTAATTAATTGATAATAGATTTAATATGTGAATTTATAGCGTACATATCTACATATAATTAATATCAATCCCTAAATATAAATTATATAATAAAATATATGGCTAAATACATTTTTATGATAACCTCATTGAAAGAGTAGGAAAGTTTAAGACGAAAGTACATAAGTTTGAACCCACCAACTCTTTCTAAATCGAGATCAATATATTAATATGATCGAAATTTATTAGAAATATATCCATATATTACCATGATAAAAAAAAAATATGGCAGCACGCTACGTGATGAAATTTAACATTAAATTCAAATAAAAAATTCAAGATTCCTTTGATACTATTCTCCATGTAACACATTGGATTAGTCAATTGAAACTTATTCTAATATAAAAAAAAGGTGTTCATCAACACAATCTAATACTACTATGCTACAAGATAAATACAAAATAGAATCATATTCTTGGCAAAATAAACTCCATATACCAAAATTCTAGAACTAATCCAATGTGTTACATGCGGATACTTTTTCAAAATTTCGATAATAACACTTCAAACAATAGCAATTAACACCAAAACGAAATTAAAAATAGAATTTTCTCAATATAACAAAAAAATAAAAAAAAAATAATGTCACCATATTTTTTTGGTCCAAGTGCATTATATCAAATTCACCGACCGAAATATCAAATATGGACCGGAATTTTAGACCTGCAGCACACATTCCCCAGAACAACAGCAAAAAATCTTGCATGGCAACTATTTTTAATTCCAATTTATTTACATATTTTTTTCCCTAATTCGTGACGCAAAATGACGAAAAATTTGCCAAAAAACCCAACTAGGTCGTTAGAATCATGGGCTGTCACGTCGTGGATCCGACGTGGCATCGCGATCTGCCGTTGAGACGTCGACTAAATCGAGGAAGCCGCACCGTCGGATCTCCTTAACGTGAAACCGCGGCTTTTAGAGAGAGAGAGAGGCAGCACCACCTTCATCAACCAATCATGGTGGTTTCTTCCTTCTCAATTCCATTTCCCAGTTCCACAACACCTATAAATACCCCCTTCCTCAACTCCATTGCAACATTCACTTCTTCCTCTTCTCTTACACGCTTACTTCACACCAAAAACACACCTCTCTTCAACCTATCATCATCGTCTTCTTCACACAATCGTATTCTCGCTTACAGAGTACGTCTCCTTCCCCCCATCAATTTTCAATCTAGGGTTGCAGAATTTCTAATTAGTTGTTCAAGCGATATCTTTTCTTACATTTTGAGCTGTAATTGTTGCAGGCTAGTGAGGAATCAGCGATGACTATTAAACCAGCTGTCCGGATCGCCGAGAGGAAGCTCGTGGTGAAGGACCGGACAATCCTCGCCAACGTGCCGGAGAATGTAATCGCGACCTCCGGCGCGGCGGCGGGGCCGGTGGAGGGGGTGTTTTCAGGGGCGGCGTTCGACCAGGAGCGGTGCAGCCACGTCGTCTCCCTGGGAACCCTACGCGACGTCCGGTTCTTAGCTTGCTTCCGGTTCAAGCTGTGGTGGATGGCTCAGAAAATGGGGGACAAGGGGCGCGACATCCCCTTAGAGACCCAATTCCTCCTCCTCGAGACCAAAGAGGGCTCGCATTTGGAGGCCGACGAGGACAACGACGACAACAAGATCGTCTACACCGTCTTCCTGCCCTTAATCGAAGGCCCCTTCAAGGCCTGCCTGCAAGGGAACGCCGCCGACGAGCTCGAATTGTGCCTCGAGAGCGGCGACTTCGACACCGTCGGATCCACTTTCACTCACTCCGTCTACATCAGCTGCGGCACCGATCCCTTCGCGGCGGTCCACGACGCCATCAAGGCGGTCAAACTCCACCTCGGGACGTTCCGGTTGCGGCACGAGAAGAAGATCCCCGGAATCGTGGACTGCTTCGGGTGGTGCACGTGGGACGCCTTCTATCAAGAGGTGACTCAGGAGGGTGTGGAGGCCGGCCTCGAGAGCCTCGAGGCTGGGGGCACCCCTCCCAAGTTCGTCATCATTGACGACGGATGGCAGTCGGTGGGGTCGGACCAGAAAGAAAATGAAAAAGAAGAAGAGAGCCAAGGGTTGCTGAGGCTGACTGGGATCAAAGAGAATGACAAATTCAAGAAGAAGGAGGATCCTTCAATGGGGATCAAGAACATCGTCAACATCGCAAAGGAGAAGCACGGCCTCAAATATGTGTATGTGTGGCACGCCATCACCGGGTACTGGGGCGGGGTGAGGCCCGGGGTTGAGGAGATGGAGGACTACGGATCGGCTATGCAGTATCCGAAGCTGTCCAAGGGGGTTCTTGAACACGAGCCCGGGTGGAAGACTGATGCCATTGCTTTGCAGGGATTGGGATTGGTGAACCCCAAGAATGTGTACAAGTTCTACAATGAGCTCCACAGCTACTTGGCTGCTGCGGGCATAGACGGGGTCAAGGTCGACGTGCAGTGCATCTTGGAGACGCTTGGCGCCGGCCTCGGAGGCAGGGTCGAGCTCACTAGGCAGTATCATCATGCTCTTGATGCCTCTGTTGCCAGGAACTTCCCTGATAATGGCTGCATTGCCTGCATGAGCCACAACCTCGAATCTCTCTACTGGTATGTATTAAACTTATTCTCATCACTTGATGATTATTGATTGCTCATCTATTTCATGAATGTTAATGATGTGTTTGTTGAAACAGCTCGAAGCAGACTGGTATAGTGAGAGCATCGGACGATTTCTACCCGCGCGATCCGGTGTCGCACACCATTCACATTGCGGCTGTGGCGTACAACAGTGTGTTCTTGGGAGAGATAATGCTGCCTGATTGGGACATGTTCCACTCTCTGCATCCGGCAGCTGAGTACCATGGTTCGGCGAGGGCGATCAGCGGTGGACCTGTCTATGTCAGCGATGCACCGGGCAAGCACAACTTCGAGCTTCTTAGGAAGCTCGTCTTGCCCGATGGCTCAATCCTCCGCCCTCGCCTCCCCGGCCGCCCCACCAAGGATTGCCTCTTCTCCGACCCTGCTCGTGATGGTGTTAGGTGGGCATCACATCACTTGTTCAAGAATTGCAAACTCTTTGTTTTTTTTAATTTATTTATTTATTGTAAATGTGATTTAGTATTGATGATGGATTCTTGTTGTGTTGCAGCCTGCTAAAGATATGGAACATGAACAAACACAGTGGGGTCCTAGGTGTGTACAACTGCCAAGGTGCGGCGTGGAACAGTGTTGAGAGGAAGAACACCTTCCACCAGACCAAATCCGAGGCGATCACCGGCTACGTCAGGGGCCGGGACGTCCACCTCATCTCTGATGTGGCGCCCGACTCCAACTGGGACGGCCACGTGGCCCTCTACTCCCACAGGGTCGGAGAGGTCATCGTCCTCCCTTACAACGTGGCCATGCCGGTCTCCCTCAAGGTCCTCGAGCACGAGGTGTACACCGTTACACCAATCAAGAAGCTAGCACCGGGGTTCAGCTTCGCCCCGTTTGGCCTCATTGACATGTTTAATGGCGGTGGAGCTATAGAAGGGCTGGACTACGACGTGAAGTCCGGTGCAGGGCTCTCGGATGTGGAGAATGGATATCAAGTGGAAGGAAGCAATGTGGTTGCAGAGAGGGCGGAGAACTTGAGCTCGGAAGCCGTTGCAGTCGTCTCCATTGAAGCCAAGGGATGTGGCCGGTTCGGTGCTTACTCTTCGACTAAGCCAAGAAAATGCAAGGTGGGGGATGAGATCGTGGACTTCGAATACGACTCAGCATCAGGCCTCGTTACCTTGAACCTGCTCGAGATGCCTCGAGAGGATCAGAAGGTGCACAAGATCGAGATTGAGTTGTGAAATTATTGTATGATTTTGTAGCAAGATTTTGAGCATGATTGAGGAACTACTATGTAGCGATGAATCTCATTGCAAGATTCATAGAGTTGTTCCATTGGGGGGTTGGCAGATTAGGCCTTAGATGAGTATGGATGCTATTATGTGTTGTACTTGTTCACCCACCATATCCATCGAGAAACCCCAGCAGCATGTGATTGTACCTTGAGTTCATTCTCATCACAGTACAACAATGTAAAAGTGGATGATTCCACTGCATCAGTTATAATGAAATAGGAGTATCTCATTTTAATATGATAAGTTGTACCGTAATTGCTTTGATTGAGTATCGTATTTTTATAAAATATATATGTTTCTCCTATTTGTGTAATATGGCACCAAATATATTGACTGAAACGGGTACAAGTTAACAAAACGTCAAAGATACAGATAAGAATGCAAAGAACAGACATCGAATTCGCAAAACAGCATTCCCAGCAGAAGACGTGTTGAAAACAAGTGATTCCTCACTGGAGATTTTGGGTCTGCACTTTTCACTGATCAAAGGTGCGTGCTGTCGTCTTGTCTCCATTTCTCGTGCCTCTCAACTATGTATCTTCCTCGTCACATTCCGATGGTTCAAAAAGCAAAGTTTCTTCCAATTCTCTGCAGAAATCCTCAGGGTCTTCCAGGTTCTCACCGTCTTCCTGCGTTGCAAGGTCATCGCAACCTTCTTTTCTTTTCTTGGAGTTTCGTCCTGTAGAGTATTCGCCCTCTTCCTGCTGCGAAGCTTCTGCAACGCTAAGAGGGCTGAATCCTGTTTGTCGATACAACGCCTCTTTCTGGGATTTCCAATCTGCAGCAGTCTTCTCAACCACATCGCCTATCAATCTCTGATTTTCCACAATGTGCTTTATGTTTTCCACATCAACCACTTTGCTAGCCTCTTTAACAAGAGAAATATATTAGAACTCGCATAAGAAGCATGAAATGAGAGATGCGTTCACAAATGCAGTTGATATCATCGTGATGTGGTCTATAATGCTCTGGATAACAGAAAAGTAAAGATGACATGTGGATGCAAGTCAATAAGGAGGGGCTAATGGAATTCCGGGAGCATAATAAAAGTACCTTTGATGGCAAGCTCCTTGGCGGCTGCATACTCGGACGATCTTTTCTTGAATAGATCAACGTCAAGCTCCGTGTCCTAGTGGAAAGATTGAAATGCACACGGAGATCAGAGACAGTTTAGTTTTTTATGCAAAAAGATTGAATATCTTACACTGACAGGCAAATGAAAAGGTAAATGAAAAACTCACCAAGTCCATGTGGATGAAGTGCTCGAGTCGGGAATTATTAAATAACCTAATGAGTCAAAATTGCACCTTCAGGTAAGCCAACCAAGTGGTGATAGAAGAAAACACAGAAGCTAACAATAAGAGCTACAGTCTACAGACTTACAATTTATATGCTGATCGAATACGGGCATTCTGGTCATTTGTTAGTTCATTCACTCTCTCTGTTGCAGAGCCTTCATTTACACCTACGAAACCGAAAAGAAACATGTTCCTCTCCAACATACCCTTCACTAAAGCAGCAACTACTTTCACTCCAGCAGCCTTTGCTTCAATTACCAGATTCTTGAGCTTTTTCAACTCTTCTGTGAAAGAAAATTAAGGTAAGGGCTTTGAAGAGAACACACCATGACTTATGCTGCTTAAATTAGTTAATACTTCCAAATTCGATTCCAGCAATTACTAGAAGATACAATCTTTATAAAGGTCTGGTGAATAAGAATGATAAGTTTTGAAGTTTTTAGTCTTTTATCTATCCCACAGTATATATGATGACAAAGTATTTCAAAAACAACATCAAATTGACAATAATTCAGAAATGCAAAGAGTCTAATCCTAGTCGAAACAAAAACATCTTGAAGCTCTCTTTTTCATGTACATATCAAGGACAGTGTCAGTCTTTAGGTAGTGAATACCGACTAGTGAAAGTCATTCGGTCTCAGTTACCAGAGACATTGACATACATTCACGCAACCAGCAAAATGTGCTCGCTATTTCAAAGATCTCAAGAACATGTACTTTCATTTCATTGAAGTTTGTGTTTTCCAAAAGGGCCGGTAGATATACATTAACAGTAAGAATATCATCCTAATATCCCAACACAAAAGCATTGCAACATTATTGGCCAGAGAGAAAGAGCAGGCAATGAAGTACTTATTGGACTAAAATTGTGAAGGACAAGACACAGTACTGCAAAGTTACTAATAGTTCAGAGAAACATATAAAACGGGAATATCTAACAATTCGCAGCTACCACATAAGCACAGACATTCAAGTATGGAATACTAGATATTGTAGAATTCCACATCAAATCTATGACCCAAAAGGCCAATGGTGAGGACTGAGGAAGAAGTGAAATACTCACCCAAATACAAATAAATTTTAAAAGGAGGCTTGAACAGCTGCGTCTCATACAGGCAGTACAGGCAATATAGCCCACCTAATCTCTTCGAAAAAGAATCAGCTGAAACCATGTAGCCTGGAATCAGAAAAACACCAGTTATACAGTAACAATAGGAGAAATGAAAGGGAACAAAAAATGATATAATTTCTTGATAAAATAGCAATTCATACAGCAAACCATGGCAAACATATACATCAAGAGAATGGAAGGCACCCACCAAATAAACTGAGAGTAGCCTTAGAACTTTCGAATTTCACTCCTTTCTTGTTGGAAACAAGAAATCAGAAACTCCACAAGGAGAACCATAAAATGACAGCCATGTCAAATAGTCTCAAAGATGTGATGCCTAAATATTAAAAACTATAGATAGACAATATTCTCAGGTAACTTACTGATGGAATGCGCATACAGCGACTGCATAAAGAAACCTTGATTAGTCGAAGGGCTAGCCTCGAATATGTAGGAAAACTTCCTCGAAAGCCAAACTCTTTTGAATTCAGCAAAAGCACTTGATTCACACTAGGGAACAAACGAGTAAAGTAACATTTAGGTGCACATATATAAAACAACAGGAGAAGAAGTGTAATTGTGGATTAATACCTGAGTGAATTCATGTATGAGCTCATCAATGTCCAGCGTGAACAGCTTGAGGTCCATCTACTTCCTTGATGGGATAAAAATAACTCCTCTTTAGTAGTGGGGTGCCCCGCGAAAAGAGAGGCTGAGGAAAAGAATCCGTTAAGCGGGGAAAAAGAAGAAGATGAAAAATTGCAGAGAAATAATGGGGGCGGCGTAGGAGAATGGTTTCAATTCCGTTGCTGCTTTGTTCAGTTAAAATGCAGATTAAGAATTTGGTGAGTGGGGAAGAAAGAAGACTGCTTTTTTCAACAAAAAATTAGATCACTTTCTTTTTTCAATTTATATAACTATTCTTTAACCGATTTTCACTGGGACGAACCAGATACCGAACCGTAACCGATGTGAACGGTTTGGTTCGGGAAATTCACTCAAAATCAATGATCGAACCCGAACCACTATGAATATTCGATTAACCGATAATTGATTCGAATTAACCGAAAGAAAAACAAAATTCTGCATCTTTTTTCAATTCAAAGCTCATTCACAATTGAACAATTCCAATTCTAGCAATTCAATGTCAAAAATTAAAAAACCTCATCAAATTCAGAATCATAACCCCTAAGAGCAAAAGGGGGAACGAAGCTTGCCTTTGACCTTTGGGAACGGCGATGGCTTGAGGAGCTGCTGCGGTCCGGCAGCGACGCAATGGCTGAAGAGCGGCGGTGCGGTTCGGCAGGGAAGCGACGACTTGAGCCTTGAGGAGCTGCTGCCTGCTGCGGTGCGGCGGCGACGGGTGGCACGCGGCTGGAGGGCAGCGGACGGCGCGGCGGTGACCGGAGCTAGAGAGTTGAGAGCTGTTGTGTGCGCGAGTTTGGATAGGGGTTTAGTTTAGTTTTAGATTTTAGAAAATATTTATTTATTTAAATTCAATTATTTGATTGATTCACTTCGATTATCAAGTTAATCAATATACATATATATATAGGGCACGCTCCAATGAAATTCTCTAATTTTAGTTAGATCTAGGGCACGATCTGGTGCATTTATTTGATCAATTCTATAATTGATATTGTATCTGAAGGGAGAATTTTTTTCGTAGGGTTCGAATCCTGAAGGAAGCATAATATTTTAAATTTTGTTATTCATCAGTATATAATATATATAGCATTGTTCATTAATATATACTGCCTTATTCATCAATATATATATGTTTCGTTCACTGTCAATTTAAAAAAAAATAATTTTCATCAGTATATGCATATTGTTCGTTAGATATATGTCTTGTTCATTAGTATTATATGTCTTATTCATTATCCTCAGTGTTACACGAAAAATAGGGGGTCTCATTGGAGCGCGCCCATATATATATATATATGGGAGAGTTGAATGGAGACCACTCCCCTAAATAGAGAATGAAGACCAAATCCTGTGCGTCGATTCTAGAATATCCAACGATCTTGATTTGGCTGAAAAAATTTATAATTTTCGTTTGTTTTATTGCATGAAGGTTAAATTGGTCATTTGAATTTCTACATATCCGTTTTTAGCTCTAGTTACATATAATCTAATCTTTTATTTGCAGATAATTGTTTTCAAGATACGTTTGTTACAAAAAAAAAAAGCATTCATGGAATATTATTTCTCACCTTCCTCGCCAATCACCTCCATCTCCTCCTGCTGTTTCGCCGCCGTTCCCTCCATTCCCCCTTCCTTCGCCTCCCTCCCCAATCTCCGCTGGCGTCGCAGGCGGAAGGGTTCTTGAGGCTGTGCTGCCCCAGCGTCGTCAGGGAGAGGCCGACGAATACGACGATGGTGAAGAGGGAGTTCACGTTCACCAGGCCGTCCAGGGCGATCACGTGGACGCTCGTGGTGGCGACCGCCGCACTGCCGCCGGATCTACAGGTCTGCATATCGACAATGTAGTGTTCGTAGAAAATACTAATGAACATACTAATGTTCGTCGAAATATTCGTAAAAAACAAACGAACATACTAATGTTCGTCGATATGTTCGTAGGAAAACAAATGAACATACTAATATTCACCTATTATGTTCATCGACGGATCAGGTCCCAGGAATGGAAAGAGAGGAATTTTCGAGATTTGTTCAACGAGATCCCAGAATTCGGTAGATTTGAGTAGACATATTTGCCCTTTTCGAATTAAATAAATGTAATTAACCAATATTTAATTACATGAAAAATCAAATCCGGAAATTATATGAACCATTGATTGGAGTGAGATGAACGGCCTTTATTTGGTCTTTATTCTCTATCTAGGGGAGTGGTTGTCATATAATGCAACTATATATATATATATATATATATATATATATATATATATATATATATATATATATATATATATATAGGGGTGAAAATTCAGGTTGTTGGGTAGCGGATTACCCGAACCCGACCCTATAACAGGTCGGTTATTGGATATCCAATACCCGATATTTTATGGGTGCGGAGCGGTACCGGATAGACAAGGCTATTATTTTTTGGGTAACGGATAACCCGACTACCCATAGAATATACCCGAGTACCCACATTTTTTATGGTTATATATTTAAGGTTTTATTTATTAAATTATAAATACTATCTCAATTTGAATAAAATAGTGAATAGCCGTTGATTTTTGTAACATTGTATATTGCTTTTCTGTGAAAAATGCCTAGTACCCATCATTCATTTTTTATTTTCCGTTTTGTAAATTTCATCCTTCATGAATCGTAATCAATGAAAAAAAAATTATTTAGTCATCAACAAATAAAAAACATTAATTTTGAAATGTCAAAATGTCCATCAATCCATTTATCCTTCTAATTAAACATGCTACTTGGGCTATAGAAATTAGGATTTATAATGAAACATTAATTTTAATAACTAGATCGGATAATTGGGTACCCGAATACCCAGACCGGATATCCACACGAAGATTAGGGTACCCGATTTTATAAGACGGTGTGGGTATGAGTGCTATTTTTAATTTATTTACGGGTCAGATACCCGATTAAAATTGGGTTCCACCCGTGTGTGTGTGTGAAGGGCTACCATGAAAACACTTCGTAAAATAAAAATAAAAACGTTTTTCAATGTACGAATTTTATATAGAACACGTATGAATTTATCTAACATGATTACGAATTGTGAAAAATAAATTTTTGTTATCTTTAGGATTCGAACTCAAGACTATGAATTCATCCAACAGGGTTACTAATCAACCGTAGATCTTGATGATCTAATGGCTGAAAATTGTTGATATTTTATATTTTAAGAAATGTTTTTATTTTAACCCTCTCATATACATATATATTTTCAAATTTACTAATCGAAACCGATTTGATAATGAAAAAATCGATTGATTCAATTCAATTTTATTATCAAATTAACTAATACTCGAATAAACACTACCGTATTATCAGTTATCACCCCACTAATCATGTCTTCAATTATTTAATTGTTTCATTTATAAATCAAAGGAAAAAGAGAATTATTTCATTTATATATAACACATTTCATTAAAATTACTTTGATCGTGCATATTCATTTTTATTTCGAGATTTATTTCCCACTAATTTATTTGTTATTACAAGTGTGTGACCTATGATGCACGAATCCTTCAAAAATTAGCATGTACGGCGAATCGGATTCTTTTAGGGTGCGATTCTCTTGGATTCTCGTCGGATTCGCACCCGATTCGCCACGTGACGTATCTTTTAAAACAATTTATAAAAATAAACGGAATTCGCAAATTTCATAGGCAAAATTCACGTATCTCGTGCACGAAATGTCTACACAAGGTTATTGTGATAATTTTTCTGCAGAATCAAAACAAAACCCCAAACAAAATCAATTTTAAGAATTGGTGTAAATAACTAGATTTTATTCTTAATCCTAGATGGCGTCGCATATAAATACTCAAAAGTCAAATCTCATGAATTCGTCTCAAACTACATAACAACAATAATGATAATAATTTATCAAAAGAAAGAATATACGCGAGCTAATTAATAAATCTAGGAAAGTTATGAGGTATTGTACAATATAAGTTTGAAGATGTGACGGAATCATTTAATTCAACAATAAGATAAACGAACACCTCTCTCTACCTAAGCAACACCATACACATCCAATCACTAGATTGGGACTTCCACCTTCACTAGTGCCGTTGGAGCCTCAACGCTCTCCGTCTGAAGCCAATCCTTGGCGCAGATGAGGGCCTCCACCGTCTCCGGCCGCAACGAGCACCGGTAGCTATCCATCTCCTTCCGTACCGTGTCGAACACTGATGCTGCCGGCACCGTACAAACCGGGATCGACAGTATATCACGGGCCATCTTCGAGAGCGTCGGATACTTCATCCTGTTCACCTTCCACCACCCCACCACGTCGAATTCGTGCACCCGTGGCAACAGCGACTCCTCCAGATACTGGTCCAGCTCCGACTTGGCGAGCTGGCTCGTAGTCTCCATTATGTAAACGTCGAAATCTGTTAACCCTAGACCGTTGGTTCCAATTCCTTGATGATCCTCGGGCTTGGCAGTTTGGCCGTTCATTGCCTCAGCGTAAGCAGGAGTGAGAGGCAGGGGGAGAGCTACGTATTCGAGGAACAGCTCGTGGATCCCCTCATCGACAATCTTCACATACGCGGCAGAGTCGTCACCGTATATTTTGGAGAAGCTGAACTCGACGAGTTTCAGCTTGAACCGTGGATCCATGACTACAGCTATGGCCAGAATGAAACAGCTGCTCTTCCAGTATTTGTCGAAGTTCTCTTGCATAGACTTTGTGAGAGTGCTGACGAACGGCTCTTCACTGGACGCAGCACGTGCCAGTTCCAATTGAATCTTCCACGCCTCGTGAAAGAAGGTGTTTGTCGTTGGAGTAGCCGCTGTCGTCAGAAGATTAGCCGTGTCGAACAGGGGTTTCAAGTAAGTGCAGAGTATCTCTACTTGCTGGAAATCCTCTACTGTCGGGGCGTCCTTGTAATCCGGATCTGTAGTGTCCAGACAAGAGAATACTTCCTTCAATTCCGACGCGGCCAGTAGCATTTCATAAGTTGTGTTCCACCGAGTTTGGTCATCTATAGCAAGAGTCTTGGAGCTAGGCACTTGCAGTTGCAGCTTGAGCTCGATGAACTTCTCCTCGCGCGATTCAGATGTCTTCACGTACTTGACACTGTCTCTTATCTTCTTGACAAGGCCGTGCACGGAAGCTAGTGCATCTTCAACAATTCTGCTCAACGAACGAGCAAGGCAGTTTCCAACCAACAACTGGCCACCAAGCACCAATGGGTTCTTCACAGATAGCAGAGCTCTCATATTGTCTACTGCAGCATCGTTCAATGGTTGATTAATGGTTACAGAAAATAACTTCCCATCCATATTCCAATCAGATAGGCAAGCAGCAACAGAATGGCTGAAAGCAGTGTCTGATTCAGGATAAGGCTCCATGATCACGTTGAGAAGTTTCCGATGCATCTTCCAGTCACTGTCAATGAACTGTCCACTTACAAACATGTAGCCGATAGTTCTGGATGAAGGCCATAAATCCAATGTAAGGCAGATCCGTCCGGGTACCCCCTCAATCACACGCTGGATGCTCGCTTTTTCCCGGAGATAAGTAGCCACACAGTCCCCCTGTACAGTATTGAAGCTCACCATATCGAAACGAGGCTGTAAATTCTGAACAAATGCCACGAAACCAGGGTGTTCAACCATGTGGAGTGGGTAGTCGTGCATGATAATCATCCTAGCAATCTCGTGTCTGCAGCGGTCAGCATCAAAGGAAATGTAAGGCACAGCAGCCGTCCGATAGCGTCGCTTCGGTGTATCAGTAAACGAGCTCATCTTTGGAGGGGCGCTGTAAGGGGTGGATTGGTTATTTCTCTCCTGATTACGCAGGACTACTGGGCAGGTCCCCTTTGCAATGTGGCGCTTGAGATGGCTCGTTCCAGCTACCTTATTCCCTGTGCTGTAGGCAAATGACTGTTTGCATTGCTTACAGCATGCCCTCCTACATCCAGTACCAACTGTTTCGATAGTGAAATGCTCCCAGACAACCGACTTCTTTTTCCTACGTTTAGTAGGTTGCTGCTCAACAATCGGTGTAAGATCTTCAGAATGGTTGGCTTCAGGTTCAAAAAGGTCGAGTTGCATCTCTGTCTCCATGGGCTGCGCATCTTCCATCGGGACAAGTTCATTATTCATGACAGGATTAGGGTTTTCAACCTCCATCTTCAGAGAATGCTGTATGATTTAAATGTTCCTGCGAAATCAGAGATGACCCAGAAATCAGTCCCTAATCATCCTCACCGAATCACAAACAATTAGGGTCAGTTAATAAGGCCGTGCTGCTGTGACAGATCGGCCATGATTACCGACACCGGCTGAGAACAATGAGACTTAAACATTAAGTTACAAAAAGGTTCGTAAAAAAACGCGTAAAAACTACAGTTTCATGAATACAGCATTCCCAACCACAAAAAAGCATAAGCCATAGCTCATGAAATTAAAACTCTGAACTTTAAAAATTTAAAAAACAAGCCATCCCTTTTAAGTTCTAATCCTACATCTAAAGTAATTTCATAACCTTTTTTCAAAACTATACACACAAATAAATGGATCCTCAAAATAGCCCAAATATTCAAGTGGGCCTCGGCTTAAGCTCAAACCCAGATTTTAGCCATCTCTATGAGCACAGAATTAAGACATGAAGAATGATTCTTGAAACACCTTGTAGTATGAGTATTTAATAAGTTGGCCAGGTCCCACAGGCCCATCCAGACAACCAAACAACGAGTTATGAGATATGTCCTCATCTATCTAAAGTGACTACACCAAGTATCAATATCCATCTTAATAACACCATCTTTACAAAAATAACCCCATCATACAAAGCATGTACAAAAGCAACAAAATTGACATAGTCAACGGCCCGCCCATTAACAAGTCAGCCACCAAAACCACGAGCTTCAACAGATCTAACGCTTCAACAACACGGATTCATAAAGTATCATCATAGAAGCCCAGATCAAAGTCATGAACAGAGCATATCTAAACTAGCTCCAAAACAGAAAATAGTTCTAACAAAGTAATTTTTACTGCAGATCGGTGGACTTAATAATAATAAAAGAAACAAACAAGCCCAGAATTATTCAAAATTTAATAAATAGTAACAGAGAAAAAAAGAAGAAGAAGCGAATTTAATAAACAAACAACAAAACTATCCCGATACCACGATTTAAATTACCAAGAGACGTATAAAGAGAGGTCAACGTAAGAAAAAAAAAAAGACATAACTTTGGGGTGGGAAAAAACATGAAGGAAACTCAAAATTTTTCATACCAGGCCGAAAGAGGAGCTTCCGATCGGAAATCCAGAGGAAAATTCCGGTTGTTCGGCGGAGGAGGCGATTTCCGGCGCCCAGATCTAGGGTTTGGGGAGGAGAGAGAGGGGGAGCGGAGAGGAGAGAGAAAGATTAGAATTGGGCTTGCAATTGGACCTAGTTTTTTGGGGTTGGCTATGTGATAAGGTTTATTATTGTTGGGGTAGGGCGAAATATTAAAGGGAATTGGATATGGACTTTGAGGTCCATCTAATTTGTTTGCTGTGTGAATCTCGGCGTGTATTAGTGCGTGTTTCGTTTCAAAACTTTTATTTTTTTTATTTTTTTATTTTTTCTTCTTCTTTTACTTCACATCATATGACTATTTTTTGCTGGTTTTAAATGTGTGACCACACAGCCCACCGTCAGTGTGTGTAGCCCACTACTTAGGGAATTTTATTTTGGGAAAAAAAGTTTTGTTTGTGGGGGCCTACAATTTGTGGAATTTGCAAATTTGGGTGATTCTTTTTTATTGGGGGTGAGGGGGAGATTTTGAAATATTCATAGCCCATATGATGTGGAAGATGTTTATTTGCACCAATTTGAGGAGCTTCAAACTATTGGTCCATGGCCTAGGTTGGACTTGGATTTGATTTTTTTAATTTTTATTTTATTTTTGGTGTTGGAAAACTTACCTAACTCGATATTTTAAATTAAATGAATTCATTGTAGTTAAATCATAGGCCAAGCTACGGTTTTGCCAACTATTAACTCGATTATTGTTGCATTTATTATTCTAATGGGTTGGAGACTTTTTCTTCAACAAAATAAACTTTTTTTTTGCGATTTAGTGTTTAGTAGTTTATGGTTCAGCAATGCGACTGTGATTAGGAGATTCTGAAAAGTCTTTTTTTTAGGGGTTTCGGCAAATAAAATCACGAACTATTTTGAATTTGTAATTTTAACGTGACTTATGAAGTGTGGCAAATTAAATCATCACCTTTTCAATTTTTGCAATTCCGTCTACCTAATTTTTTTCGATCGCCAGAATGTTGAATTGGAGCTTACGTGAATTAGTAAAGACGACGTCGTTTTTGTTAGGCATAAACGATGTCGTTTCGTACAATTTCAACTACAAAGTTCTCCAAATTATAAAGGCATTGTATCCTATATTTGCGCGCACTATAATTTTTAATATCCAACAATTTTATAGAAAATAACATCGTAACATGAATATTATGTGGCAAACTAATCCACGTAAACTCTAACTCAACAATCCGACGACCAAAAAAAAATTGGGGGGATGAAATTGTAAAAATTGAAAAGATGGTGATTTAATTTGCCACACTTCAAAAGTCATGTTAAAATTGCAAATTCGAAATAGTTTATGATTTTATTTGCCAAAAATCC
The DNA here is from genome assembly GCF_028751815.1 of Salvia miltiorrhiza. Classification (NCBI taxonomy): domain Eukaryota; kingdom Viridiplantae; phylum Streptophyta; class Magnoliopsida; order Lamiales; family Lamiaceae; genus Salvia; species Salvia miltiorrhiza. The sequence goes on along the minus strand of NC_080392.1, from coordinate 6,204,709 downwards.
TTTTTTTAAGGCCAAAGAAGAATATATATATATATATATATTCTATATATATATATATATATATATTTACACACACACATATACATATATTACTTTCAATTGAAATATTCAATGTATAATATCAAGAAGTTAAGATAGAAAATTCGACTCAAAATCATTATATTTGAAGAACAAATAGTTAAACTAGCTAATTTATGAGCCACCTATCAGCACATGCCTCATTCACCAAGGAAGCATATAATGAAAGAATCTCAAGCTAGAAACATTATTTGATATTATCTTTAAATCAACATTTATATATGTGTGTATATATATACGTGTGTGCAGGGGCGAATCCAAGATTTGTCGATAGGGGGGGCTGAGCTCGAAAGTATTGAACGGGGTTTGGGGGCGGTAGGCGGTAGTCCCCGAGCCAAATTTTTCGGACAGTCTGTACAATTCATTTTTATGTGTAAGTAGAATTTTAATGGACTTTAGATTATAATTCGATTACCGACTATAATAAATAATTATTCTCTTTCTATTGATTCGATAACATATACTAACGCTACCCTTGAAAATTGTACCATTATAATTGAAAGAATATAAAAAACTACATCTATATATTTTTTTTAAAAAAATAATCTATCTTGTAGAAGAATAAATTAATTTTTATTTTTATGTTGAAAGATTTTTTTTTTCTTCTGAAAGTTGGACTGGGCTAAAATTGAACTATATAAGTATTAGAGTAAAAATATTTAATATATATATATAGGACAAAATTTTGGGGTTGCATTGGACTCCACTGCGTGTGTGTGTGTGTAAACATTTGTATATATATTTATATAAACATATTTGCTATTATATTTTCTCAATCCAAATTAATTTTAGGTCAACATTTATATATATATATATATATATATGTGTGTGTGTGTGCGCGTGTGTGTGTGAAATTAAATATGTTATACTTTTTCTGTATAATTTAACTATTACTATACGATACTCATTAAATTTAATACTTCAGTACATTCCTTGAGTTCATAATCTATATCTATATATCTATATATAATATGAGAACACAATTTTTCAATAATTTATTTACCGCCAATTTGATGGCAGTTTTGCAAATATATTTAATTAATTGAGAGAAATATTTTAGAATGTAAAGAGAGACGAGAGATAATAGATTATACTAGAAGTTAAACTGCGAAATATGAGAGAATATTAAAGGGGAGAGATTAAAAAAAAGTAGGGAGTAAAGAGAATAGATAAAAATAGTTTTGAAACTTCAAATATACATATATTATTTCTTTCAAATTTATTTTTAATTATTTCTATATTAAATTAAATATTTTATCATTATATTTAAATTTAAAATATATTTTGTATTTTTTATCTTACATATAAAAAGATCTATCTCCCAAAATAATGTTGTTTTACCATTTACTTTTTTGATTTATGAAAGTATTTGATATATATTTTAAAGGGTTAATTGCCGCTAAATTCAAAAGCTTTTTGAGAATTCGCGATATTCTCACCAACTTCAAAATCGGCGAATGAATACATGAATTGAGAATTCGTTCTTAATGTTCCCAAAATTGAAAAATCCCCCCAATTTGAAGCTGACATGGACACCAGAATGTCCAGCGTGGCGATGTCGGCCAGCTAAAGGAACGACGTCGTTTAGTTTTAATCAAAACGACGTCGTTTTAATTTCCAACTACAATTTTTTAAAAAAAAAAAAACAAAAAATCTTGATTTTCAATTCCAACCACCGCCGCCGGGCTCCGGACTTCCAGCCACCAGACCACCACTGCCGCCGAGACCACAACACCCCTACGGCCACCCATCTCAAGCCACCGCCCATCTCAAAACACCACCACCGATTCCACCTCAATTTCCACCACCGCCGCCGTCGATTCCATCTCAATTTTCACAGCAGCAATAGCCACCGTCGCTAGACCAGAACACCCCTACCATTGCCGCCGCCATTGCTCCTCCCACTACCGCTGTGGATGGAAACTCCACATACACGTACAACAAACCAAAAAATCCCTAGATCCCCAAATCCAAAAATCCCTAAATCAACAAATCCCCAAATCCACAAACTAAAATGGGGATGAAATTGAGCGAGGGCTGTTGACGAGCCGGAAATGGAGAGAGAAAGAGGCGATTGACGGAGAGCAACAAACCCTAAGTCTCGATGCTCTTCCTTTTGCCTCTTCTTCTTGTCGGCGGAGAGCAACCATGCCCTCTCTTCGCCCTCGTTACCATTTGCCCTACTTCAAAGGAGGAGGCGTAATAGAGGAGGTGGCGGTGTGGAGCAGGCGGAAGGTGAGGGATGCGGCGTGGGTGGATGAGGCGGCGACATAGGTGGGGATGGGGGTAGATGGAGGAGGCGAACGGGGTTTGGGGAATGAGGTGGGCTTGGGGAGTGTTTGCAGGTCGGGAGTTTGGGAGGTGGTGGTCAGGGCGGCGCCGGGGGTTTAGGAAGGTGGTGGTCGGGGGGTTGGGGAAGGGGGTAGGTTTGGGGGGTGTTTGGGGATGGGGTAGGGAAGGTGATTTTTTTTAAATTAATTATAAATAAATAAAATTATTAAAAAATTAAAACAATGACAAGTCATAGCTGATTTGGCATGAAATTGACATGTCATAGGTATTTGCCATGTCATCTCGCCGGATTTTTTAATTTTGAGAACATTAAGAACGGATTCTCAATTCATGTATTCATACACCGATTTTGAAGTTGGTGAGAATATCGCGAATTCTCAAAAAGCTTTTGAATTTAGCGGCAATTAACCCTATTTTAAATTAAAGATTATGACAAAATCTTTAATTTTGGATAGTTTAGAACGAATAAGTAATGATTATTTAAAGTTTCAAAATAAAGTTTTTCCTACATCGTCTTTCCTCTGTCCTTACTGTTGAACATTATTAATTTTTTTCTTTAAGTTTTTTTATGAACTTTATTTAATTTTCGATATCAATTTTTATGACTTTATTTACATATTTTTAATTGTAAGTTTTTAGTGCAGTAAATAGAAAGAAATTATATTGATTCATTTTAGTACTCTTTAATTTTAAATATCATAAAAAATAAATTTAGAATGAATAAGTTATGGTAATTTAAAGTTTTAAGATATTTTTTCACTTTAATATTTTTTTATATATCCTCACTCCTTAATGTCATGTTTTCTTTAAAGCTTGAATTCACAACTAGAAATAATGTTGATTGTGAATTCGGATGTTATAATTCAAATTCACGACTCACACTATTTTTAGTTGTGAATTAAAGGTTTAAAACTCGAATTCACGACTAGCACTATTTGTAATTGTGAATTCAAGGTTTAAAACTCGAATTCCCAACCAACACTAGTTATTCGGTTTTGAATTTGAATTTTAAATCATGACTTCACAACTAGCACCATTGTTAGTTGCGAATTCAAGCTTTCACATTTGAATTCACAACCAACATTATTGCTAGTTGTGAATTCAAGCTTTTAAACTTCAATTCATAACTAAAAACAGTGTTAATTGTAAATTCGAGCTTTAAAACTCGAATTCACAATCAACACTAGAGATTCAGTTGTGAGTTCATCGAATTGATTGTGAATTCAAGAACATTAACAATTCAAACTAACCTCAATAATTGTGGCTTTAACATTTGATATCTCCATGCCAAAAATTAATAAAAAAGAAAAATAAAAATGCACGAATCTACAAAATCATTGGTAGAAAATGAGCAAAAGGTTGCAACCGAAAAGCTTCAAGAATTGAAGGACAACCTAGAGTTGAAGATGCATAAGTATCGTGTTGAAAATAGGTCATTGAAGAAGTCTTTGAAGGAGACGAGGTATAGATTTCATACTTTGTGTTTTGTATTGATTGTAACATATGTGCTTTTGATGTTTTGGATTTTCGTAGGTCGAGTTGAGTTTGTATTGGACACTTGACGTCGTCTTCCTAAGTAAATGTTATGTTCTATGAAGTTTAGATTTTCATCTTTTGGATGTATTCAATGTACATTGTTACTGAATTTATGATGAATTTATGCAAGTAATTAAATCGTTTTCTATGTTATTAAATGAATTTGTGTTGAATTTATACGTGTAATTTTTTTGTGATTTTGTGCTGTGGTTTTTGTGAGTTTGTAACAAAATGAGTAATCTTTGAAATCAAAATGACAAATTTCTCATTCATGAAAACTCAAAGTAGATAACATTCAAAATGACAAGTTTCATCAAACTTCTGAACTTCTAGTCTCGGCTAAGCACCATTACAGTTACTTTCTACTAATGTTCAAAGACAAGGCAGACACCTAAGATCAAAAAGCCTAAATGAAGCTAACAAAAACATCCTCCCATTCAAATATGTCATATTCAGGAATATCAAATGCTTCTTTGCATACTCTCTATCATTGATAAAAGATCCTTCATGCCACAATTTAAGTATAACCACAAGTTAATCCATTATATTATATCTGCAAATATATATATATATATATATATATATATATATATATTTGGGAGTATTAGAGAATCCATTTAAGAATATACATGTGTCCTGTGCAATATATAGAATTTTTCTAAACTAAAATACCCGAAGAAAAATGAGCCCTTGATTTGGAATCACCTAACAGATTTCCCCTATATCGGTGCCGAAGCATAGAACAAGAAAGATGGAAGAAATACTTGCAAAATTTATTAGCAGTACACCATTCTTTATCTGGTTTCATCATGATACGGAATCCATTTAAGAGAATCGATTTGGGAGTATTAGAGAATCCATTTCAGAGAATCCATTTGGGAGTATTTTCACGAAAATTATAACAACCTATATCAACAGAAATTTCAGAAAAAACAATAAACAGACTTTCAGACACCGGAAATTCCAACCTACCAGAAATTCTGGTTAGGGCTTCGATTGCAGAACACCGAGCAATTACAGACAGCCGCCGCGATTTTAGAACACCCAGCAATTTCAGACGGTCGACGTGATTTCAGACGACCGCCTCGATTTCAAGAGACACCACCGATTTCAGGAGCCTTGTCGCGATTTTGAATTGTTTCTTAAGAGAGAAGATGAATTTTCACGATGTCGTGTTTTTTCTTAGGAAAGAAGAGGAAATAAAACGATTTTGATCTGTTCAAAATGCTACCGTTCTGGAAATATTTTGAGAGGCATATTAAAAAGATTTTCTGCTAGATTAGATTTGTCCACGACGATATGGCATGTTGTAACTCCGATAATCCACGTCAATTTTCTATTATCGGAAAATTATAATAGGACACGGACGATATTTTTGTGATAGGTTGGGTATTGTTTTGGTATTATCGTTAGGTTGAGACATTTTTGAGAATTTGCTAAAACGATGGGACAGAAGCGACCTTTACTCTTTTTTTTCATCTCTCAAATTCACCCACAAATCAAAATGGATCCCAAAGACCCAAATACTCCGGGCTATTTTTCGTCTAATTGGACCAATGATCTTACCGGCGACTACCATCCTGACTTATCGGCATTCAACTTAGGCGACGAGCCCTACGAGAACGACCACGCCAAAGGTGCGGTGACGGCTGCCCAAAGCGAGGCGCACCAATGTGGCCGGCGAAAGTAGATGGCCTTTAAGGAAAAGGCGTCGGGCGTCTGACCAAGGCGATAAAAAGGGTCGTCACTCTTACACCCTCAAGGAGACGATCCTCATCGCTCGCATATGGATCGAGGAGACAACGACGCCACCTGTGGTTTCGATAAAAAAAGAGACCATTATTGGGGCCGAGTTATCGATAGAGTGAACGCCATCTTCCACCAAGTTAAATATCACTAGACCCGTGTGAGTTTGAAAGTCAAATCTCCGACGACATGATCCAAGAGAAGACCTAAACGCTCTACGCATTGCGTAGCAAGGGCGTTGCATTCAAATTGTGGAACGCATGGAAGATCCTCCGGACGAATCAAACGTTTAAGTCATTGTACCTCGAAAGAGACGCACATTCATCTAAGAGAACAAAGACGAGTGAGAGCGGCGACTTCACCACCTCGGCCTCGAACGAGGAAATCTCATCTTCTCGGCCAATTGGAAACAAATGCAAGGGCGGCGAATGGGAAGGGAAAGGTAAAGGGCACGGCATCGCAAGGCTTGGATGCTCCGCCCCAATGTGTCGAATTCATGGGCAATACACAAACTACGCTCGAAAGAATTATCGAGGAGTACGAGATGAAGAATCATCTCAAGATGGAAGACGGAGAATCATCTCAATAGGGAGATACACGTCGATCGTATCATGTTCTTGGATATGAAGAACATGACTCATGAGCAACTTGAATTCCATCGAGAATGGGTGGCCCAGAATCTCGCAAGGCGTAGAGACGACTAGTATTTTAAGTTTAATGTAATTTTAACTTTTAGGATTTTAATTTTAATTTATGTATTTTAATTTAACGTAATTTTAATGTTTAGGATTTTAACTTAATGAACTTCTAATTTTAAAAATTGAGTTGGGTAAATTTGTTATTTAAATTAAATGAAAAATGCAAAAATTAAAGCTAATGGATATGAGTTAATTGGATGAGCCTCCCCAATGAAGGGTATTGACTCATAAGTGGTTATATCCATGAATGAGTAAGTAAATGACTCAACCAATGTGGATGCTCTTAGGACCGAAGCACAGAGCATTAATGATGGAGCCAGCTTCCAAACATTCACTTACATACATGCGCATACATATATATACTTATGGACAAAAATTCACAATATGAATTATGCATTTGAAACAATAATGTTTACAAAATTTGTTTTCATTGCGTGTATATATGTGAGCATACATACGATGCTCGGGGAGCTCCTCAATGAAGTTCGCCGCCTCGTCCCGCGATGTTGGAGCTATTTGACACGATCGTAGGTAGGCGTGTGCATCGATGCGGTTCAGTGCGAAATCGCACCAAAATTCAGAAATCAAAAATCGAATCGAACCCCCAACGGGATCACCGAATCGCACCAATCGATGGTTCAAACCAAACCAAAATTGAATCGGCCAAACCGTCAATTTCGGTCAGTTGGGCCGAACCGAATGAGAAGGGGGACACCAGAAAGGAAAATGAGCTTAGCAGAGGGGCGAAGGGGGACGCCGAAAGTTGAGCAGCTTGAGCTTGTTGTTGTCAGCTGCCGCACAGGGTTTCGCAAGATGGGGGAACACGGACAGACTGAAAGAGGGGTGAGGCGAACTGCGATGGGGGATGCGACGGACGTCGAAAGTCACCTAAAGGGACGAGGATGATGGCGAGGTTTGGACGACAGAAAGCGGCGAACGCTGGTGAAGAAAGGCTGGAAGACTAGAAGTTGAAGAGAATCATAGATTCACAATTTTACAGAGATGGAGCTTTCGAACTTGAAAGAGCAGTACCTCACTTAGGGTTCTCAAATCTGAAACAGATGTGGATTATTAGTGTTTTAAATTTTAAAAATTATAATTAAAATTAATACTTCATCCGTCTCACAAAACATAAACATTTGTGAGTGACACGAGTTTTAAGATATATTAGATAAAAACTGTATTGTAAGTGGAAAAGAGATATCACTTTATGAAATAGTGTGCAAAAATAGAAATGTTCATGTTTTTGTGAGATGACCCAAAATGACAAAAAGTTCATGTTTTTGTCAGACGGATGGAGTATATATTATATGAATATAAATAATATATATATATATATATATATATATATATATATATCGGTTCGGTTCAGGGTCCAACTAAAACAAATCGAGGGAACTGAAATCGAACCGATTTTTTCGGTTTTGAATTACAAAAATTGATCCGCAAATTTTTGCAGAAATGCATCGCACTAAAATGGTGGGGTTCGGTTTGATTTTGCAGTGCGATTCGATTTTTGCTCATCCCTAACCATAGAGATGAAGTTGTAGAGCCCCAACAGCGTGATGCGGGGCAGCGCAAGGGAAGCTACAGTTGTAATTCAAGATTAATGTGAAGAAGAAGAAGAAGAAGAAGAAGAAGAAGACAATTGTGCAGATTTTGGGAATAAATTTCTCGATTTTGAAAAGATAACTTTGATGGGAATTTTAAATGAATGGCAGGGTACTTTAGACTTTTTGCACAAAAATCGGCCAAATTTTAAGTTTGTGTTTGTATGGATAAATTTTAAGTTTACTTTAGCAAAATGGTCAATTTCATATATTGACTCTTAAAATTGATGTTTTATTTGTAAATTATATTTCTTCTTTTATTTCATTTTTCTTTATCTTCTTATTTTTTTATTTTTTTTCTTTCTAAAATTGTAAAATTTGACTAATTATAAAATATTTAATATGCATATCAAATTAAAGATCACGATAAGAGCTTTATAATTTTGATATATATCATGTAAATTTTTTATTTGAAATGTAAAAGTTATATTTGTTTAAAGATTAAAATTTTAAAAAATTATCTCTCATATCTCATGTTTTTTGAATAACTCTATTTTTTAAAGGGCTAATTGTTGCTAAATCCATGAAAAATTCCCGAATTCAGAAATATACCACGACCTTTTAAATTGGAATAAGAATCCATCACCAGTGAAATTGATTTGATTTTTCCCATGGCGAACTCATGCGGCATACTTAAAGCTGACTTGGCAATCGAGATTCCAACGTGGCAACGCCGGACGATGAAATAAGATGATGACGTTTTAATTATTACTTAAATGACGTCCTTTACTCCCTGACGCCGTCGTTTTTATTTTCTTCCAACCTAATTTGAATTCATTTTAATTCCCAAATTGTGTACTCTATCTTTCTACTTCATCTTTCATATTTAGAAGCTAGGGTTTGCTTTTATTCCATAGTCGACGCCACGAGTGATCGTGTGTGCAACCGTGGCCTTCCATGTGAAATCAAAACATCATGGATTGATGCTAACTCGGCAATGAGATTTTATCATTGTCCCAAAGAAGAAGTAAGTAACCATTTTTATAGATTTCAATTTTCATCACTATAATGTCGTTTTTTGTGAATGGCGGGAGAATTCATGTTCTTTCTTTGAGTTTCTCGACCTGAGGCCAACTGATTTGCAGAGGAACTATATTGCTAAGCTGAAACGTGAGAGGGATGAACTTCAAAATGACCTTCGTTTGAAAACCTATGAATGTAGTGAGTTGAAGGAATCAGAAGAAATTACTTGGGATAAGGTTGGGCCTTACATTGTAGAGCATCATGAAATGGAGAAGGAAATTCCCAAATTAAAGGAGGAGATCAAATTGTTGAAGAAAAAGTGTTGTTTCAGGGGGGTTGTGATCGCCATTTTGGTTGTTTCCTTTGTTTTAGGGCATGTTTAGGGTTAGTTAGATTAAGTGATTACCAATATGGTAACTTTTGTACAACCACTTAACTTATGTATTGTACTATTTTCAATCAATGGAAGCTTGTTTAAGTGAAATATGCTTCATTCAGTTCAATTTAATTACTATTAAATGATAAGCATATACATGAATGCAAATAAGATATTGAACTTTAAAATGATGTACTGAAAATGGCTTTGATCATTGACCTTCTTCAAAAGAGGCTGGGATAGTTCACATAGTTTGACGTAGCATGGTGTCCATAACAAAACATAGATACCAAAGTTTTCAAAAAAACAGTGCAAAAGCTACCCTACTAAAGCTATTACACTTTGTCAGAATTCCAAAAACAACAACTGTTAGGTCCGGAGAGTCTCGAATAGGTGTATGGAGGGGAAGGGGAGAATACACCTATGGGCTATTTTTCTTAGTTAAAACGAAACTTTAAATACAAACTGACTCAACCTGTTTACTGAAAAGAGTTTTGTCAAAACAGGGTTGACGATTGATACTGAATACTCTTCAGTAAGGAGTTATCAGTTAAGTTAAAGACTTTAACTGGTACACGTAAGGCTTCAGTCGAGTTTGATAAACATAGAGATGTTATAAATCTTACTGACTATCAGAAGATATATCAGTTAGACTGATAACACACGCAGCAGAAAACTTTTATTTTGAAATAGCCTGTGATATTAAACACGTTGTCAGCAGTTAAGTTTCTCTTTGCAATTAATCAGTTTTCAATTTATGAAGGTAAGAGCACAAGTAAGAAGGTAAGTATTGAAAGCTGTAAATAACACAAAGATTTTTACGTGGTTCGGAAAACACTTCCTACATCCATGGTCGGTTGATCAGACCAACAACTTCACTGGGCAAGTGCTTACGGGTGCACTGTAAACTGATGCGTGTGCTTACGGGTGCACAACAAACCTGAACGTGTGCTTGCGGGTGCACACACTGAGTTAGATTTCTCACTCCTAGCGCACACTGGGCACTAAGATCTCACGGAGACAGAACACTGGTCTGAACTCCTTTTCGACACAAACACTCAATTCGGTTCGTTGAAGAGAGGTTTGAAAACTTGCCAACTAAACCACAAAGAACAAGTACTTTGCAGTCATTTTTACCTAGGCTTTGGATATACAATATTTGCCTAAGTTCTAAGAGAATGTATGTAATCAGTAGTGACTGATTTTTGGCTTTGTGATTCTCTTCTTCGATTCAACCTTTGGGGAGGCTTGGTTTTGCTGAGTAACGAATTCGGCAGCGTTTCAGCTTATGTTGTTGAATCGGTGAAGATTGAAGTGATCCTCGAGCGCTATTTATAGGAGACGTCTTGAATAGATCCGTTGGCGGAGATGGTCTTCAAGATTTCTTCCGTTAGAAAGTAATTTGAACTTGGGCTGAGACTTCAATCTTCGAGGTTCCTTGTTTGGTGAGAACGGCTACTTTGAAGAGCAGGAGATGCGACATCTCTAAAAAGGTAATCACCAAAAAGGAATGGCCTCTGCAGAGAAAGGACGATCTTGAAATCTCTGCATTTAATGCGGCTGTACTTCTGGAGAGCGTGACTTCCTTTGAAGGTTGGAGGTTCAGTCTGAGGAAGAATGTTTAACTGATACTTGACTTTAGTATCAGTCCCTTGAATCCACGTGGCGCGCATTAAGTAATCAGTCGAAATTGATCCCTCAACTGATAAGTCAAATATCAGTATTTGACTTCGCCTTAATCGTTACATCAGTCGGTATCTTCAGTCTTCAGTTCTTCAGTCTTCAGTCTTCAGTCTTCAGTCTTCAGTTCTTCGTTCTTCACTCTTCAGTCTTTAGAACAGCAACTAAACTAGAAAAAGAACTCTAACATTTGAGTTCGAACAGTTCTAGTCTATTACAAGTGAAACTTATTGATTTTGGTATCATCAAAACTAGGATTATGATATTTCATTAAATTCTCAACAACAATCCATTGTTAATCAGCTAAAGAGCCTTCTCCATTCACTATGCTAGCATAAACCCCATCCACTGACAAGGAGGATCACAGTATATATGCCTCACACTATGTAGCCCCTACCCTCTTAAAATATGCTTATCCCTACCACCACAAATGAGGCTTATGTATGTTCATATAAAATATATGTAGTGAAATTTAGTATGAATGAGTAACAAATTAGGTATATGTATGTTGATATAAAATATGTGTAGTTAAATTTAGTATGAATGAGTAGAAGAGTGAATTTTTAATTGGTAATTAACTAAAGAGAACGAAAATTTGATAGGAGAAAATGATTATGATGATTTCTGATAATTTCACTGGAGCAATTGACAGTGATTTTTGTTGAGAATTGTGTCACTTCTATGTGAGGATATGTAACACCCTAAAAAAGTTATACTCAATTATGATTTCTTTATTTAAATTATTTAATAACTTAATTATCATTATGTTTTATGCAAGGTTGAAAATTTATTTATTATCATTATGTAATATTTAAATTATTTAATAACTTAATGATCATATGTTTTATACAAAGTTAAAAATTTATTTGTTCTCATATTTAGGTTCTTTATTGAGTTTAATTTTATATTTTTAAAAATAACACCCCCTCCGTCCACCAATTCGTGTCCTAGGGGAAGGGGGCACGTGTTTTAAGAAAAAATGTATTGTTTATTTGTTGAATGGTGAAGGAGAATTACAATATACTCCCTCCGTCCCGGCCAAGACGCTACATTTGCTTTTCGGCACGAGATTTAAGGAATTGTAGATTAATGTTTTAAGTGTGTAATAATAAAGTAGGAGAGAGAAAGTGATAAAGTAAGAAAGAGAAGATAATAAAGTGATAAAGTAGGAGAAAGAATGTAATAAAAAAAATACTTAATTAGTGTTAATTAAGTGTTTAAAATTCCTTATTTTTGCCAAATATAGAAATGTAGCATCTTCGTTGGGACGGCCCAAAAAGGAATATGTAGCATCTTGGGCGGGACGGAGGGAGTATTAATTAGTGGATTAGGACACGAATTGATGAATGGAGGGAGTATATTGTATATATATTTAGTTATATTTTAAATTTGTTTAATATTTATATTTTATTATTTAACACGTCGTTCAATTTTAATGTTCGTCGTGCATCACACGGGCGAGCGTACTAGTTATTCTATAAAAACCATGGAACCACATAATCATAAGTCGGTAAACAGTCTCCAGTGGAGAATCTTTTATTTTAATTTTATTTTATGAATTTATAGAGGTGGGAATATACATCGACGTATATATTCAAACTGGGCCTCAAGTTGGGCTTCAAGCTGGAATTTTCTTGGGCTAGAGTCTCATTTGCGCCACTTTTTATTTATTACTAGTATTTTTTTTTCTACTTTTTATTTTTCTGCAGAAAATTTGAGCTTGATTTTAAAATAAAGGATTGGACATATAAAATATGTCTTTGGATGTGTATGTGTGGTTCAGTACCATATAAAAAATCACATTGGATCCCTGATTATTTTTCTTTTTCATTTTTAATTTATTTTGTTTGTATTTCGAAAATTTTTTGGGGGTTTTCGAGAATCGACATTGAAATTTTGTACCACACAAAATACAAAAGTAGAGGACGTTTGGCTGTTCTGACAAAGTATTTGTTGCCGTATCTAATTCAAACTTAAATGGATTTTATTTTATTTACTTATTCTACGTACATCAGAGTTGGGTAATAAATATTGCATCAAAAAAAAAAAAAAAAGAGTTGGCTAATAAATATATGCCATCATTTTCCATATAAATAAATAAAAATATATGTCATCCCATCAAATTAAAGAATTGGTCCATGGCCTATATATGGTGACGATGGAAATTGGTTGTCATTTTAATTTTCAATTTTTTTCTTTAACTCAAGAAACTCATTTTTTTGGAGAGGAACAATTTCCCCACCTAGTAATAATTAGACAATGGACCAAGCATAAAATAGATCTATAAATCATGGTACACTCGTCTCAAGACACACTAATATATATATATAGGTTTCACTGATATTGCTATTTTTCGTGAGATCGTAAGACTGATGAATAAGGCAGTATATAGTTTTGAATAATAATATTCAAAAAATTAGTAAATTTTTCGTTTCTTACAGGATTCGAAGTCAGGTGAAAATTTTCCCCTCCAAATAAATATCGGTCATAAAATACATTAAATCAACACTTACAAATAAATCTATGATCTCACCACATATAGGGGATCTCATTGGATATATATATATATATATATATATATATATATATATATATATAGGGGGCGGTTATTCAATAAACCACCCTTATTTTAAGAATTACGAACCAGCAAAAATGCATGAATTTTATGTATAACACGCATGAATAAACTGTATAAATGCATGAATTGCGAAAAATAATTTTTTGCTACCTTTGGGATTCGAACTCAGGATCATTAATTTATCCAACAAGGTGATGAATCAACCGTAGATCTTGATGATCTAAGGGCTGAAAATGGTTCCTAATTTATATTTTAAGAAGCGTTCTTATTTTAGCCTTCCCATATATATATATATATATATATATATATAGGGGTGGGCTACCGTGAGAGCACATCTTAAAATAAGAAATAAGAGCAATTTTTAATGTATGAATTTTATGTAGAACACGTATGAATTCGTTGTACAAATGTATGAATTGCGAAAAATAATTTTTTGCTACTTTTGGGATTCGAACTCAGGACCATAAATCCATCCAACAGGATTACGAATCAACCGTAGATCTTGATGATCTAAGGGCTGAAAATTGAAATGCTCCTATATATATATATATATATATATATATAGGAGGGTTAGACTAAAAACAATTTTTAGAGTAAAAATAAGAATAGATTTACACCATTGATTTACTCATAATCTAATGATCAGATTTAATATTAAATAAATCATATGTAAATGTATAATTCTTTGTAGAACATGTATGAATTCGCTGTATAAATATTTGAATTGCAAAAATTAAAAATTTCACTATTTATGAGAGCCAAATTCAGGACCATAAATCCATCCAACAAGGTGATGAATCAGCCGTAGCTCTTGATGATCTAAGAGCTGAAAATTTATTTTTCGCAATTCATACATTTACATAGCGAATTCATACATGTTCTAGCTAATTCTTATTTTATATATTAAGAAGTGTTTATGCCGTAATTCTCCCCTATATATATATATATATACAGATATATATATATATATATGTATATATGAGAATAATGAATGAGACAATATATAATGTTGAATAAGGCAGTATATAGTATTGAATAAAAATATTAAAAAAATTAGTAAAATTTTCACTATCTCCAAGATTTGAATCCGAAGTAAAATTTTCTCTTCTACAGATAAATATCAGTCATAGGATACATTAAATCAATATTTACAATTAATCTAATATCTCATTAGATATGAAAATTTTCGTTGAATATATATATATATATATATATATGTTGAATATATATATATATATATATATACGTGATTTTGCGTAAAAACTCAACAATATACTATGATTTATATATCTGATTCGAATTCTTTGCCCTGATATTTTTTGCTTTATGTACAAAGTTAGAATTTTAAGAATGGACAAATAAGATTATCCATACATATACGATTTAAAATCATCGCACTATTATTGTTTGCTTTATAGATAGAACTTTTGCTTTTCAAAATGAGAGAATGCGATATTATTTGTGTTTAGAAACAAAGTTGATTAGAGCGATGCTCGAATGCTTGAATACTCGAGCATCCAAGAGCAGCAAGTGGCGTGATATTTTAGACCCGAGAGAAAAAAGAGAGAAAGATGAGTGGTGATGTGAGGCGTTCCAAATCTAATAGAGAGCGTCGAGCAACGACAAACAACTTGATATTGTAGACGGGAAATAGAGGATTTGTAGACGTGAGCGGTGTCGATGAAAGGAGTTACATATAATTGAAGGAATATTAGTTTAGATTTTTTTAATTACTTTTTTTAGTTTGATCTCTATTTCATTAGAGGCATTTTGTCAATTCATTCAAAATATGAGTATATTTTATATAATTTTTTTAGATGAGTAAGTTTTATTTTTACATTTTTTAAATAAGCATCATCTATTATTAACTTTAACATTTATATTTTAAATACAGAATAAAACAAGTATCATCTATTATTAACTTTAACATTTATATTTTAAATACAGAAAAAAAATGCAGAATACAATCTAATTATAATAATAATAAAAGAAATTAGTAACTCTCCGTCAAAGCTCGACGAATTATGTACTAGTATGTATAGTATATGTATAGTGTGCACAAAATATCGATTGAAAAAATTAGGCGAACATGCAGTTCAACTGGGGCAACCAAGTAAAGTATGTATAATATTATACAGTGTTTGTATATTATACAATGTATTCGTATCTGTATATATAATTATATATATATACGGCACATAACCTACCCATCCATTTTAATAATTTTAGTGTCTTAAATAAAAGGTGGCCACCTAAATAGACAATTCGAATCTTGTCCGGTACTAGTACGAATTTATGTACCATACATCCATTGAGATACCATGGTAAACATGACAGAGTAAACAGAGATGATAACACATGCAATTTTCATTTTTCTATTTTCTTTATTTCACATAGTAATAATAATAAAAACATCCGCTAAGTCAAATATCAAAGTTTTTTTTTAAAATTTTTATTTACACACATTCATCGGTACTTATTCATACTAAAAACATTCACACCACGACTTACAGAGTGAGCACAAGCCATACACCGTTGCCGAGGGGAGGGGTTGCGCACCGGGGAGCACAAATCATGCAGAAAGAGAGAGAAGAAATCCGTGAGGCCAACAAGCCAATCAAAAAAAGAAGAAGAAAAAGAAATTATAGAGAAAATTAGTAGGTTGATGATGCAGTGGAAGATGTACTCCAAATTTATATATTGAAGACAAGATCATTATCCAGTCGATGTGGGATGCTTTTAACATATCTAGATAAACAAATTATGAGATTAATTTAGACACGATATAAAAACAAATCGGATCCATGTGTATTACTGAGTTCCAAGTTTGATCATGAAGCGGTAATTTACAAGTGTATTATAGTATTAGTGAGAGATAAAGTAAGAAGAATATGGAAATAGATAATTGGAAATGCGGTGTAAGAAATTAGTTGTGACATCTAATCAATGGAGGACAAGTATTTAATAACAATGTTACAGCTGCTTAATAATATATGTAATGTGCCACCTAAAACAACAATTAGTGTTTGCCAGCTAATCCAAACCACATTAACACACATCATGGACAACTTCTATTCCATGAACTTTATTACGCCCTAACGTGGAACACCAAATCTCTCTCTCTCTCACACACACACACACAAACAATTGCATAGAAAATTGTGTAAGCTTGTCCGACGGCTCAAAATTCTTTTGTGGGAACTCATATGGAATACGAATTTATATCTTATGGTTATGGTACATCTTTAACTCGATCATATCTAAATTGAAACTTATATATTTGTAAGTTTATTTGTATTTGATAGTGTTGGATTTAAATTGGATTTTGACTTATCGAAAGTTTTATCACGCGGTGGAACAACAAATCACATGAAACCCCCCACCTCTCTCTCACACCACACACACTAAAACAATAGCAATTGCATAAATAATAGCGTCAGTCTGTCCGAAGGCTCAAAATTCGTCGGCCCTACCATATTCAAATACAAATTCATATCATGTGGTATATTTACATTCAAATTCATATATTTAATAATATATTTATAAATTTGTTGGTGTTTAATAGTCTTCCAATCCTTGTCTTAATTACTAGGGATATCAATTAACCACAAATTAGTGGATTGGTTCAAATAGACTAATAATTCGAGAAATTTAGAATTGAAAATTTAGTTTTAGTTCGTTAAAATTTTAGTTTGTAATTGGATAGTTCGACAGTATTAGATGAGATTGGCTTGAATATATAACCCGAGTTTTATAGGACTAACCCGAAAATAATATGTTTGCCTGATTATATAAAATTCTTCTCATTATTTGATTTTTCAACTTCATTACTTTGCCTTTGAAAATCAGTATATTAAGATGTTTTCAAAGGTTTATGAAATATGTTTTTATTCAATATTCGAAATTCATATTCATCATTTTACTTCTATGTGTTTTTAATTTAATACTTAACATAAAATATTTAGATGTAAATATTTAAAAATGATAATCATTTAAGAAAAATATGGGTATCTTTATCCCTCTAAAAATTGCATATTAATTATATAAGTTGATGTTGAAATATCTCTTATTTATGCTTGTATTTTTTTGTTACAAATATAAATTATATTAAATTATTAAGTTATTTTTCTATAAATTTTTTGAACCCGATTAGTCGGATGTGTTAGTCAGAATTCCAAAAATTTAGGATTAAAATTGAAAAATTATAGCCCAAAGTATTTCAATTCAAATAATTCACAATTTATATAGCATACAAATCGATAGAATTAGATATCCAATGAAGTAGTATGATGAATTTAAAGTCGTAAAACAATTTACACAAATTAATCTGAGAGAGAGAGAGAAGAAGAACAAGAATACCCGACAGAGAGACCTTAGTCCGTAAAATACGGAGTGCATCTCATCTTTCATCCTGTGGGTCACCCTCACATGCTACCATGTGGACTCACTCTCCCTTTCTTAATTATCTCCAAACCATCATTATCATTTCATCAATCTTAAATCTCCTTTCATTTTTCCACTACACTCCTCCCATTTTTCAAAATCACATTATTTTTACTTTTAAACTTACTTATCTCTACTCATAATAATTGCCCTCTAATTTTTCTTTTTCTTTTTTTTTTTAGCATTTTCTGTAAAAGAGATTTTCACTATTTTTTTTTTCATTCCAATAAAGAGTAATATTATGACTCATTTCTTATGTGATAATATGATATCTCCTTAGAGTGGAAATGATGAATGGAGGAAAGTGAATTCTCATTTAATGAAAATAAGAAAAAGGAAGAAAGAATTTAAAGAGAGAAATTCCTATTATCTTCATTTTCTATAATAAATTTACACTCAAATACAACATATACTTAGAATAAATTGTTTAATCATTTAATTATGCAGTCATTAAATTACTAAATTCAATGAATATCACAAAAACATTGCCAGAACATTCAGACAATACTCAAATCCCTAATGAAACATTGCCAGAACGATCAGACAACACTCAAATCCGTATTTCAATAAATATATACACATGCAAACAAGAGTTACAAGACAAACAAATCAAATGTAAAATTCAGAAATTCGATTAAACTTTCCTCAAAAAAAAAAAAAAAAAGAAATTCGATTAAACCTATCAATAACGGCAATTTCAATATATTTCTTCTTTTTGAATCTCCGTAAAATTAATTAAGGTATAGTATCTCGAATTAATTTTTGTTGATGGGTTTTGAACTTATGATTGTATAGAATATATGTAGGTCCATCATATATATTCGTTATAATATATATATATATATATATATATATATAGGGGAGGGCTAAAATAAAAACACTTCTTAAAATATAAAATATAAACAATTTTCAGCCCTTAGATCATCAAGATCTACGGTTGATTCGTAACCCTTTTGGATGAATTCGTGGTCCTGGGTTCGAATCCCAAAGGTAGCAAAAATTTATTTTTCACAATTCGTGACCATATTGGATGAATTCGTAACCCTGTTGGATAAAATTTGTACATTAAAAAACGTTTATATTTATATTTTAAGAAGTGTTTTCACTGTAGCCTTCCCATATATATATATATATATATATATATATATATATATATATATATATATATAATCCATCTTCAAATAAGTGTCATATTGTAGAATTTTAACCGGAGAATTATTGAGATATTCCAATTCTATACATGTCTTTAATATTAGAATTAATTAAGTGTATTGTATTAATTTCTTCCCCACTTCATCTTAAAGTTAGAAAATATAATTAAGGCTATACATATAAAATAATACTCTTTATTGGTACGTGTAATTTTGTGTCACACACACAAACATAGTATATAGTATGGTTCCAATGATAACTTTCATTTTTCGTGAGAACTTGAAAACCATTATAATTAGCAATTAGTACATTTGCTCTAAAAATTAATGTACATGCTGCTAAAATTAATGAACTTGAAAAAAAATGAAGTTTTTGCTCCCTTCAAGATCTGAATCCAGGTGATGCATTCATCCAGCAACATGATGCATCTACCGTAAATCTTAATGATGGAAGGAATGAAAATAGTTCTTCTTTCTTATTTTATTTAATGGTTTTTACTTGAACTTTTCCATGTATATATATATATATATATATAGGGTTGGGTTCCGGTGGATCCCTATGCTTATAATTGATCCGTAGATCCAAATCTAGACCACACATTTATGACATGTGGCGCATCAAGATAGTGACATGTGGCAAGGCATTTCAAGGCAAAATCTGGAGAGGGGTAAAATTGGAATGTAATTTTTGAAATTCAAAAAAAAAAAAAAATTAGATTTTCTCAAAATAGGTATATTTTAGATGCATAAAGTTTCATACGAGAATGCATGAACTTTCATATAAAAATGCATAAAGTTTCATATAAATATGCATAAGATTTCACCCCACCCCCAACCCCAACCCCAACCCCACCCCCCCCCACCCCAGAACCCCACCCCCCCACCCACCCCCCCCAAAAAAATTTTTTTTTTTATTTTTTTAAAAACTGATTTTCTGACCACTGACCCACCCCTACCCCCACCCACCCCCCCACCAAATTTTTTTTTATTTTCTCAAAAACTGATTTTCTGACCACTGACCCCCCCACCCCCCCAAAAATTTGTTTTTTTTGAAAATCAGTTTTTAAAAAAATAAAAAATAATTTTTTTCGGGGGGGGGGGTGGGGGTGGGGGGTGGGTGGGGTGGGGGGGCAGGGGCAGGGGTGGGGTGGCGAAACTACCAGATTTATTAAAATGAAATGCATTTTTTGTATAATTTAATGCATTTTTATGTGAAAACTTTATGCATTTTTGTTTGATTTTATATGCATGTGAAACATGCATATTTTTGGGGGGTGGTAATAGGGAGGGTTGGGGGGTGGTGTGGGCTGGATTGGGGGGTGGTATGGGGTGGGGTGGTGAAAATACCAAAACTGGAAAAAGTAAATGCATTTTTCTGTTCAAAGTTATGCATTTCATGTGAAAACTTTATGCATCTTTGTGTGAAACTATATGCATCTAAAATATACTCCCTCCGTCCCTGAAATAAGTTCCTCTTTTTCCTTTTTGGGACGTCCCCCAAATAAGTTCCTCTTTCTTTCTTTCCATTTTTGGACAACTACCCCACCACTAATAATACTTTATTTATTCTTACTTTTCACTTTTTCACCACTCCCAATACTAATTATAACACTTTTTCATCTTTTCACCACTTCCAATACTAATTATAACATATTTTTCTTCACTATCAATACACTTTACCACTTTTCCTTAAAACCCGTGCCGTCCCCAAAGAGGAACTTATTTTGGGGACGGAGGGAGTATCTATTTTGAGAAAATCTAAAAAAAAATATATTTTTTTTAATTATTAAATCCGAAAATTACATTCCAATTTTACTCCACCAGATTTTGCCTTGGAATCCTTGCCACGTGTCACCATCTTGATGCGCCACATGTCATAAATGTGTGGTCAAGATTTGGATCTAGGGATCTATTATAAGCATTGGGATCTATATGATCCCATTCATATATATATATATATATATATATATATATATATATATATATATATTTACTTATTAAATACTTAGTCCTTTCAGATTAGTAGCATATCAAGTTCTGACACAAATTTTATTAAATATTAGGTGAGTGTAGTGATTGTTGAGAGTGAAAAAAAATGATATATTTTTGTTATAGTGTTATGATAAGGGTTTGTGATGCGACCTGTCCCGGGGTTTGTGACGTGACCTGTCCAGTGGCGGATCTAGTATTTTAAATTTCAGGGTGCGACAAATGAGTATATAATTATAAAGAGGTGAGATTCAGGTCGCGAACACCGCCTTTTCCACCAACAATCTGTTCCTTGCCCGTATTTGTAATGAGAAAAAAGGAAAAGTGAAAATGGGCATAGAATTAAAGGAAGATTTTAAATTTTTAGGGGTACAAAATATCAAAAATATTACTATTAATTACTTTTTTTGGGCCCAATGCCCCGTGCTGGATTCGCTAGTGAACATGTGTGGTAAAGTTGTGAATAAATTGAGAAAGTAAAGATAAAACAAAATAATTAAGAGGTTCCTTGTAATTAAGATAATGTTAAAAAATGTGTACATTTTTCAAAGTTGGCAAAATCGATCCGGTCCGACTTGCCCGATTTTAGGGCTAGGTTGGGCTCAAATAAATCTAGAGGCCAAAAAAACCAAAGCCTAAAAAGCCCACCTTCCCCGTTGTTAAGCCAAGAATTGGATGTTAAGGGGGAAGATGGAAGGCGCGTCCGAGGAACGTGGGAATAAAAAAAAAATGAAAAAGTTGTGGGTATTTGGGGGAAGAAGAAGAGAAAATGGAGGAAAGAAAAGGAGAAAAAGAAGAGAAAGTGGGGGTTTGGATAGGATTTTTTTATTTTTGTATTTTGATCTGATTTTTTATTTTTTAAAATTTTTATTTTTTTTAACTTTTTTCAATTCTTTTAATTTTTTTTTACCCATTCCGCCACAGCTGCCCACCAACAACTCCACCTCCACTGTCGAACAAAGCCATCTTTCTTCTTTCAATTTTTTTAATTGTAATACACAAACACACAAAATCCTAGTGCGAGGCTCTTTTTTTTTTTTTTTTTGAAGTCTTGGTTTGAGTAGAGCAGCGGGGCAGCGCGGTGAGGTGCGAAGCGGGGCAGCTCAAGGTGGCCATTCGCACGTCATTGTGGTTGCTCTTATTTACCGAGAAAAATTAGGGAAAATATAGGTAATGATGTATAGTAGTGTAAATTAGGCAATAAAAATAGTATGACGTATTAAATATAAATAATATTCTCATGTACCAAACTTTTAATATATCTAGCCAGACCAGTGCTGTTATAGTTAGGTTTTAATTATTAATTAATAAAAATACATTAATTACTGAACGTACTATATATGCTTGATTAATTTATTTACTACATGTTTTGTTTAGTTCGACATTGTTTAGATAATTAACCCATTATTGTGATATATATTAAGGAGAATTACATAGAGTTTAAATTAAAGATATTATATATAGCACATAAATACAAGTGATGGATTATTAAATATACAACTAATTCAAATGTGATGAAAGTACAAAGTAGATTTATGGAGTAGTAATGGATTATATACAACTAATTATTCATGAATGTACATGAATCTGAATATTCGAGAAGATATATACACAAATAACGCTTTCTATAAAACAGAACAGTGTAAAATGAACAGAATTATAAATTTCAACTTTGCAATTCCCACATTTAAATTGATAATTTCAATCTAACGTACGGTAGTGTAAATTATATTAATTGAAAATAAGTCACTCATTTATAATAGATAAATAATTGAAAATAAACACCAAACCCTATACATAGATATGTCATATATGCAGAGACACACAAGCCCACTATTGGACAGATGAAGGTAGGGGCCTTTTTGTATGTACCCCCAAAGTAGAGCATTGGCCACCGTTGGATCCGCCACCCTGCACCGATAGTGCCTCCCCCATCCTAAAAAAATTAAAGCAAATTTTTCACTTTTATAATATTATTATAATTATAATCCTTATTTTCAGAAAAATTATATAAAAATAATTTTAATTGCTTACGTGGTGTTGAATTGATGAAATAAATTAACCCTCTAACTGAATACTTTCTTATATATAGTCCATCAAAATTCGTACTCCATAGAAGTAGACAATTTTCTTTTAATTATATATTGCATAAATGATAGCATAAAATTTTAAAAAATATGCTTAATGACACATTAAGAAGCTATATATTTTAAGAGTGTGTGTTCAGTGTTCACTGTGTTAACCTAGTGATAAATTAATTAATATTTGAGGCCAAATATCTCATATTCAACTTCACTGATTTTTAAAATTTTTATTTATATAATAAAAGTAGAAAAAGGCTAAATTTTGTCAATTAGAACAATCATATACTCCCTCCGTCCATGAAAAAGAGTCCCATTTGGGGTTCGGCTCGGGTTTTAAGAAAGTTGTTAAAGTAGGTGTAAGTGAGATAAATGTATAATTTGTAGGGGTATTATTAGTACAAAAAGGTAGAATAAAAGTACATTTTTAGTTAAAAAGTGGAATAAAAGTACAATTTATAGTTAAATGTAAGAGAAAAAGTATGATGTGATGGTTCAAAAAGTTAAATGAGACTCTTTTTCATGGACAAAAAAATGGGGTAAGTAGGACTCTTTTTCATGGACGGAGAGAGTAATAAAATTGATATTTTTAAATAAAAAGATATCAGATTCGACTGCTACTAATCTCTCGTAGCTCATGATAAATTAGTGTACTTGATTTTATAAGAAGCAAAAAAAAAAAAAACATATATTGTAAATATAAATATACTGGGATGAAGTAGTCAGCTTTTGAATAGGCCAATATTCTTCTCGGGATTGGTGAAAAAGACTTCCAATTCTCCTATAAATACTGCTCCTCTCCTCCCCTAAACCTACAATTCCCCCTCCCCCACTTCTCTCTCTCTCTCTCTCTCTCTCTCACACACACACACACACACACACGTTTCTTTTCTTTGTCTCGCTCTCTATACACATATACATGTATATTTGTGTATACGTATATATGGGACACAGTAGAAACCCTATTTAGGGTTGCAGATTAGGGTTGCAGCAGATGAGCGCTTTACAGAAATGGCCATCTTCTTATTCTTCCACAGCTTTCTTGAACTGCAGATCACTGTATGCCTGCTACTGCAGTTGATCATTCTTTGTAGTTCAATAAAGTTGTGGGAAGATACGATGATGGTCAAAATTAACCACAATTCTCTCTCTCTCTCTCTCTCTCTCTGGCATTTGTATTTTGGTCTACTATATATTCCTTGCTAGCAGAGCAGATCTGGTAAGACCCTCTTCGATTTCAATCGATCAATTTTTTGGCGATAGCAGATGCAGTTTTAAATTTTGGTATTCGGATCTTGATTTTACATTTATTTACCTTTTTACAATGTATTGTGATTTCTCAATTCCAAATTTGAATTTGTTAGTAGTGCTGGATAAGAGTATTGTAATTTCAGATCTTGAATTATGTGATAGAAAGGCTCAGTAAGCAATGAATCGATGATTTTAGTTAGATGGATTCATGTGTTTTGAAAATTACTAAAAAAAGACAAATCCTTGTTGTTTCATAAAATCTACACTAAATACGTTATTCTTTCTCAACCTTTTGCACAGCCTGTACTTTCACCCAATGACATAATTCATGATGATTTTAAATTTCGTAGTTATTGCACGCAATTTATCTCATCAACTAAATTTCAATGACACCATAAATTTCTGAATAAATTTTTGGCATATGTATATATATGTATGTCTCTTGGACCACACAATTTACATTGTATTCAACCACCCTCCATTTCCCACCATTTTTCACCCTTTCACAAGAAATCTTGGATTTTCCATTGGGAAACTGTAAGTAAGAAATTAAATTAATTTGCATTGGAAAACCAAGTAAATTCTAGGAAATTAAACTAGGGTTTTCTACCCAGCAAATTTTTAGGAAAATAGTAGTAAATCTTTTCACCGAGAAAAACAATATCAATTTGTATTGCTGAGGCTGTCATGACTATGGATCTGATCTGACTATTTAAATGAGACGACAAACATTTATAATGGGTTTAATTTATTTCGCATGTTAATAATGCACAACTTGATTTATATACTTGTATTAATTGAAGCCAGTCTGGAATATGTTACACTCCTATTAAATGACAAGTTCTTGATTAATTTCCATTTTCACTTGTACAAATCTTGATATTTACATCATTTATTTCATTGCATTATTAATTTTTATTTTTGCAATATTGATCTCTATTAGATAGATCTGTGGTTCTTTAGTTTGAAATATTGAACAGCTGCTGGATTTGAATAGTTGAGTGTTAATTTGTGATTTAATTATTATGCAAATTTGTGTTTCTTTTGGATTTGCAGCAAGTTATGGATCTCGTCTGCATTCATTTTTTCTTAGTTTTCTGTAATATTTTATGGGTTTCTGTTAAGATTGATCGCTGTTGTGTAATTCTATTCTGTGTTTTACTTTTTGGATTATTCAATTACATATGTTTTGCTTTGCCTGTACATTTTCACCTTTTCCTGCTGCAGAAAACGAGTTTGGATTTTGGAGTTAAGCATGCAATGGGTTTCTTCCATTCCATTCTTGTCTAAAATGGAGAGAGAGAGAGAGAGAGAGAGAGAGAGAGAGAGAGAGATCTGCTTTGGCTATTAAGATATGGTTAGAAAATTCATCTACTCCTTGTCCATTTATGGTGTATTAATCAGAGGCAGCACTTTGATCGATCAAATAATGCAATCTTGTTGTTGATTTATGTCTTTAATTAAAGCTAAATTATTATGTGTTGTCATCTTTTCTCTTGTGAAGATTAATCCACTTATTGTTGAGTATTAATTACAGCTGTTCTTGAATATTAGCTGCAGCCTCCTTTAATTTGAGATCTTTAGTAGTAGTAATTTTGTAGGTAGTTACGTTCCTCTCTAAAAAAACTTTGTAGCTAGTCATATTTTGTCTCAATACATCACATGTTATTTTCATGATTTCGAAAACTACATGTAATATGGTCCACCACAACCAAATAGTATATAGATATAATTAAATTGGTGGTTGATAATTTTCTTTGTGAGGCTTAATTTGGTGAAAAATTACAAGTTGTGACAATGACTCTATACCGTTCCAAACACATTGGGACGGAATTATTGGCTATCCGTTGGCATTTTCCCACGGTGTTTTTAATTCACCGTTATATTTCACATTTATTTTCAATTTTTACTATATACTTGTGAATGGGATATATACGAATAGAAGCAAATATTAATGTATTTGATTCATAATTATAAACTATTTATACGTTCGAATTAATATTTAAATATCTTTATTTAATTTTATTTGAGAATTTTCAATCGAATTGAATCAAATATTTGCACAATTTTTTTAAATGTATTCTAAACAATGTAATTTGAATATTTGATTTGAAATTTTCAACTATTCTAATCGATTCAAATGTATTGAATTCGCAACTTTTAAGGATAAAATTTCTAAAACAACATTTTATAAATAATTTGAAACTATAACCAATATATTTACCTAGTAACAATTCAATAATAGATGCTAAAAAGATGATTCTAACTATTCCAACTCTCATATCAAATGCATATATATATATATATATATATATATATATATATATATATATATATATATGAGGATGGATTAGAATAAAAACTCATTTTAAAATATAAAATAGGAACCATTTTTAGATTCATAACTTTGTTGGATAATAAATTCAAGGTTCTGAGTTCGAATCTCATATGGGGAAATTTTCTAATTTTTGAAATTCAAACGTGTTCTATATAGAATTAAGTATTTTTATTGGTTCGTATTTTGTATTTTAAGAGAGATTTATAGCCTAACCCCTCCATATATGTGAATATTAAATATATATATATATATATATATATATGTGTGTGTGTGTGTGTGTGTGTGTATATATATATATATAATCAAATATTTTTCAATAGTAAATCTAATATAATGATTTTGAAATCATATAAGATAAATAATCGAAAAAAATATTGTATTTGTATTCGAATCATAAATTTATAATTCGAATATAAAAATTTCAAATTGAATACCGAACGCAACCAAAATCATTTGATTCGAATACATCTTTACTTGCCAAGATGTTATATGCGGCACATATAAAAGTTATTGAATTTAAATAAGAATATTATATTTAAAAAATAGATATATAAGTCTAATCATCACAACTTGGAAGAATTTGAAATATGAAAGAAATAATTGTTTTATATTAGATATATAAAAGTTATATATGTTAAGTTACTTGACTAAGCTTACAAATTAAACTAGATAATAATAAACATCTTTATAACAATAATAGATAAATATAGGAGTATATCATATCACACTATTGCTCTCTTAAATTAATGAGCTCGTAGCTCCAACTATTTTTGGGCCTTGATCACATGTATAAGCTCGATTTTGGGCTCGTGGTGATTATGAAAACAACCTCTGATAAAATTAGTAGTTATAAGTAGGGCTGTTAATTTTTGACACGACACGAAAGCACAATACGAAATCGTTCGAAATTAATGAGTTAGTATCAAGCCTTATCAGGTTCGTATTATTATCGTGTCGATCTGATAAGGACCTGATAATTTTGTGTCGGGTTCGTATCACCTGATAGAGTTAATATTATTTTTTTTTATTAAATATTTATTTTAAATTTTTAATTCTTTCTACACTTTAACCTTTAGGGTTTCGTATTTAATTAGGTTTTAATCAAATCGTGTCGTTATCGTATAGTGTCAACATGATTCAAATCGTGTTGTCATCATATTTGTGTCGTGTTCGAGTTTGAGTAAATCGTGTCGGGTTCGTGTTTGTGTCGAGAACTTCCTTAACATGTCGTGTTCAGGTATGACCTTATCAGGTCGATCTAATAACGATCCGAGCCAGTCCTAATTATAGGTGAGATCATGAATTAAAAAAAAATTATAGGTGAGAGCAGAGCAAACATTTTATAGGCGCCTACTCAAATTTCCTTTTGTGTATTTAGATTTATGGAAACAACTTGTTCACACAACAATTTTACTATCTAATTGTGCAAACCAATTTATTAGAAGTAAAAAGATTATTAATTAGCGATAGCCAAATGTATGTGCGCTATCACGAACTTTATCTAAATTCAGTTTAAAATTTTGTTAAAATTTGGTATACAATATGCATGCCATCATTTGGGGGGGGGGGGGGGGAACCATTGATTAGAATAGCATTTTTTGTGATAAACTGTCAAAAAGAAAGGAAACATTTCAAAATATTGTATTGGACAGTAAATGCAGTTGACCTTGTTTTCTGGTTGATTTGGTCAGTGCAACAGCTAATAAGTCAATGCTGACTCTTTTGGGTAAAATGGGAACAGATCAATTGAAATAAAATACAAATTAAAATACAAGGCTTCAATTGGAGGGGAAATGTGATCATGAGTGGGCCAATTTATGCCAATAGATAAAGCCTTGAAATCGCGTTTGGATAAATTTGGCAAAAATAAGTGTTCCACTCCACATATTTTTACTTCTTTTTATCTCCAATTTACATAAACTTTAATTTTGATTTCACCGTGCATCGCATGGATTGGCGTAAAATTTGAGGGCCGCACGCAGATTTATTTGAATATCCTTGATATTTGTATACCTTATATTTACATATGTTTGTGTGCGCGCCATGATGATGAAAACCGTGAATTCACAAAAACCAAACTCTATTTATGGAGCCAAAAATTAATAATTAAGTTGATGAGTAATATATATATATATATACAATAATGCTATTTGATCATATTTTGTCCGGACAAATTTTGTCCAAATAGCATTATTCCAGACAAAATATAATGAAATACTTTATAAAATAAATTTATTTCGATAGATGGTGGGATATATATAGTTGGCCTCATATATACTTTTAATTTATTTCGAGCATACAAGTATGTGAAAAATGAGCAGTCGATAGATGGTGGGATTCATCATATTTAGGTGAGCTTACTGCCATGAATTTGGTCATTTATCCAAGATCGAACAAGAAGCACAAGAGATCTCTAAATGATCTTTAATTTGGTCATACATATTTAGGAGTGGAATGGTACGATATATTTTACTAAATTTGTCATATCTTAAATCTTACATTTATCTTCGGTATAGAAAATACACTCTACATGTACCATATCTTTGTTTTGATATACTGTACCGAGTTTTGGTATAACTTACTTTCACAATATATCGTACTTTCACGGTATACCAAAGTAAGGTAATACCGAAATTGACAAATTGCAGAACGGTATACCAATAATTTATTTATTTAAAACTTGTTTACCTAATGAACAACATGTAACAAATATAACAACGTTATAATAATAAAATATATCGCACGTTAACAAAAAATTAAATACTATCCACAAAGTCTCAACAATAAATCTCCAACATAAAAAAATAAAATTTGCAATTTGTTCACATCTCAATAATGTTCAATTACAAGTAATACTTATATATTGATATATTATAATAAACTATATTGATGTTATAAGTTAGACGATGTAATTATTTTAGAACAATAATCATAATTATAATATATCATTTGATGTTATAAGTTAAATGAATATATATATATATATACACACATACACACACTAATAATATAGACTATACAATAAAAGTTTAAAATATAGACTGTAAATTAAATATATTATTTAATATCG
Source organism: Salvia miltiorrhiza (assembly GCF_028751815.1). Lineage (NCBI taxonomy): Eukaryota > Viridiplantae > Streptophyta > Magnoliopsida > Lamiales > Lamiaceae > Salvia > Salvia miltiorrhiza. The sequence continues at coordinate 6,174,829 of NC_080392.1, read as the reverse complement.
TTTGACTATATTTATTGTCTCATACTTATATTATTATACTTATAATATACTATATTGATATTACATGTTAGGTTTAATTTATTTTATAACAATAATCAGATTATTTATCACACAATTGTGTAACTCACAAAAGGTTATTATTATATTATAACTAAGTTATAAACTTATAATATTAATATAAGCAATATTATCATATGATTATCTTAAATTGTATAACTTATACTCCCTCCGTCCACGAAAGAACTTCCTATCTTTCCTTTTTGGGTTGTCTACAAAAGAACTTCCTACCTATTTTTGGATTATACCCCACCACTTATAATAACTCTTACTTTCACTTTTTCACAACTCACAATATTAATTATAATACTTTTTCACCACTCCCAATACACTCAACAAGTTTTTCTCCACTTTTAATACATTCAATAATATTTTTCTTAAAACCTGTGCCACTCCCTCCTAGGAAGTTCTTTCGTGGACGGAGGGAGTATATTCTAATACACATGAAAATATATACTCCTAGTAAAATTTAACTGAAATAAAATATACTCATATATATATATTGTTCATCATGTAGTAATAATAATATATATAAGTTATAATTATGCAACTTATAGTCTCATACTTGTATATTCATATAATATACTCCCTCCGTCCCATTAAAGTTGGCCACATTCTTTTCGGCATGGAGATTAAGAAATTCATTATTATGTTTTAATTGAGTGTGTTATTGAGTTAATTAAGAAATGAGGGGATGATTGTTGGCTGCCATTCACCTTTTTCTCCGGCGATCTTCTCCGGCAAAGGACTTCTTCTCCGACGACCTTCTTCTCCGTCGCCTCCCTACTTCTCGGCAAAGTTGCCGCCTCTCCAGCCACCTCCGTCTCTCGCCAGAACACACATACAAGAACTCACCCCCCTCGTCTCCCTCTTTCCCCCGGCGACCTCGCCCTCTATCTTCGTCGCCTCGCGCTCTGCCGAATCTCTACCTCCATCTTTTCACCCAAATCTCTACCTCCATCTCCACCTCCATCTTTTCGCCCAAGTTTGCCCGGAGGGGCGAGAGGCGGCAGCGTGTTGTGTGTGCGCGCAACGGGAGAGGGAGATAGGAACCTCGCCCTCTATCCTCGTCGCCTCGCGCTCTACCGAATCTCTACCTCTATCTTTTCGCCCAAATCTCTACCTCCATCTCCACCTCCATCTTTTCGCCCAAGTCCGCCCGGAGGGGCGAGAGGCGGCGGCGTGTTGTGTGTGCGCGCAACGGGAGAGGGATATAGGGAGAGCCGGCGGCGGTGGTGTGTGTTCTGGGGAGGAAGAGGACGAGGGAGAAGGGAATCAGGGGGCGAGAGGGGGAGAGCAGAGGCCAGGGAGAGGGAGGTCAGGGGGCGGCAGCGGGGCTCAGGGGGTGGGGGGTAAGGGGTGTGTTTGTGTGTGTGTGTGTATTTGAAGATGGTTAGGTTTAGTTAGAAATTCTAATTAAATTTAATTAAATAATAAATATTTCCATTTTAGGAAAGTGACCAACAATAATGGGACAAACCAAAAAGGAAATGTGGCCAACTTTAATAGGACGGAGGGAGTAATAAACTATAGAAATGTTATAATTTACATGTAATTTATTTTAAAAATTGCGGCATACTGTACTAAGGTCTAATGCCACATCACCGGTATATATCGGTGTACTGCACGTCTGTACATACCAGAAATTGTGGTATATGATGATATACAATTTTACAGTATGTACTAGTATATCATCACCAGTATATACTGGTACATATCTTGTTACAGTAAATATCTTTATTACAGTATTTATTGATTTTCTCAATATATACCGCGGTATCGGTATAGACCAGTATACCCCGCTATATGAAAAACTCATACTATTATCTTAACGAAAATCTTGGATACAATATCATATCTTACTGAAAAATTCGACATACCTTAAATTTGGTATTTTTCATCATTTTTCGGTACGATATGAATGGTATACCGAATTTTCGGTATATTTTTTCCAGACATATTCATTTTAGCGCTAGCCAAAATAAATTGTTTAAAAAATGACAAGAAGTAACACAAATTAATTAAATAATCATTGAGACTTGAAAGCCTAAATTAAGTGGTCCAACAAATTATTATACCCCTCCAAAAATAATTAGGCCGGAAAGGAAGTAGGGAAAAATCGAACAAAATTAAAAAAGGCGATTGCTTTCTGCATCAGAACTATTATTAGAACATTTTCTGACCTTTTGCAAAATATAAGCCATACCTCTTTGTCTGATCTTCTCAAACTAAGCCATTCATCTTCAACTAAACAACTGTCTCACTTGCATGAAAATATACTCTGCCTTCATTCGATTTTTGGTACTAAGTTGTCAAATAGTATAATAGATAATCTACAACACAATTATCACCACCGTTTAAAATCATCCCAAATTTTTTCAAAGCAATGTAGTTGCAGAATTCATGCATATGTAATACATAAATGAAAAAATTATAACTTTTTTTTAAATTTATTTTAGTGTGTGTAATAAAAGGGGTCATAATTGGGTAGTTGCAGTGACAGTTGAGAATGCAAGGGAGCATTAACGGCTCCATACATAAAAGACATTTACGTGAGTTTCAGTGTGTAATCATCATACGTGAGTTTTTCACTGTGACTGTGAGTGTGTGAGGTAATTAAAATGATTACAAATTTTACAAAGTTATTGCAGTAGGTGACAAAATGCAACCTTTTAATTAATTTCACAGAAATGTATGAAATGGGAGAGGGGGCCGGGGGCCAAAAAACAAAAGGGCAAACAAGATGAAGGATATGTCAATTATTGATGACAAAGAGGAAACAAGGAGCTGCAGGGAATCTTCTCTGCTACAATTAAACTTCAGTTTTCACCCATCATCAGTAATAAAAAAAAAAAAAAAAAAACGTAACTTGTTACAGTAATTATTAAAATATAGGTTCCACAAAGCATATATATAATCATGCACTATATAAAAATTTTACTTACCTCCTCAAGAATGTGGATTTATCCAAGAATTTTGGCAGCTAGAGGTGGAGAGAGAGAAGTAGCCAGCCCAGAATCACCATGTTTTCCCACAGCTTTCTTGAACTTATATAAAACCCCAATTCTTGATCTTGATGAAGAAGCGAAGCAATTTGTAGTTCAAGAAAGCTGTGGAAAAGCATGAAGTGGGCTTTTTAATGTTTCTTCAACGCTAACAGAAATGGAGAGAGAGAGGGGAGCGGGAAGAAATTGAAAATTGCATGCCCATACATAGGGGTGTAAATGAGCCGAGTCGAGTCGAGTATTGCTATGCTCAGACTCGAGCTCGACTATTTTGAGGAAGCTCGAGCTCGAGCTCGACTCGGCCGAGCTTGATTTTTTTGAGCTCGAGCTCGACTCGATGTCATATTCGTGAGCTCGAGCTCGACTCGGTTAAGCTCGATTGTAGAGTCTTACTCGAGTTTGAGCTCGAGCTCAAGCTCGTTTAAGCTCGAGCTCGTTCAAACTCAGCGAGCTCGAGCTCGTTTGAGCTCGTTTCATACATAATTCAACAAATTGAATAAAATTACAAATCATTTCATTACCAAAAGTCTTTCTCCAAATCAATTATAACAAATCTTAGATATCCAAAACATCGAAAGCATAAAAATGCACTTTCAAATAGTTTAAAGGCATCAAAAATTCAAAAAGTAACAAGTCTTAAATGAAATATAGTACAACATAAAAATATAAATTTGCAGCTTCCGAATCGGCAACACCAAGTCGTCTCTCCAATACCAACACGGCAACACCAACCATGTTAAAGGCTGCATATAAGAAAAACAAAATATAAAGAACATCAACCATGAGGTCTAGCCTTTGAATATTTCTCCATGTAAGACTTTAAAGCATCATATCATGCAATCAATAGATTCGACAACATAAAAATGATCAAACTTCAGCCATACATATTCTGCAAAGTTAACATATCATATCATAATTCCAGCCACACCTGTGAAACAATATATATGCTGTGAAACCATAAGTTCATCAACTTATCTGCAACACAAACACATACTTTCAACATCAAATATATGTACTTATAAACACTACTCCGTCACACTGTAATGCAACTCTTTGTCAGAATGATGCACAGCTTCAACATGGCATCACAAATCTATTTCAGAATACATCTATATATATGAACTTATGGTTTCACAGCAAGCTACTAGTCCAGCAAAAGTATCGACTTGCTAAAGATATCTCGACATAGCAAATATAACTCCATAATTCACTTGCTATTCTTAATTCAGACAAGATTTTAGTAGAGGTGCCAGATGTTAGTTAAGCCTCAACACAATTGCATGGCTTGGAAATAAACAGAAACACGATGAAAATGTCAAACCATCAAACAACTGCAAGAAGCACTCAGTCGACCACTAGAAATCTATAAATAGCAAACTAGAACAGAATAAACTTATTTTCTGACATGCTTTAGGAAGTGCAGAATTTAATATTCCTCCAAATGAGCTGCGTGTCTCGGTGATTGTGGATTTATATGACGACCAAAAATATCAAACAATGAAGCCTCTATGGAAAGTATGTTTGATAAGTAAAAGTAAAAGTATTTGAGTTCAATATAATAACTTAGCTATAGTGCAGAATTAGCAGAATTAGCTATAATGCTAACTTCAAAACACAAACAACAATCACTAACAATCACTAACATATGCTTTCTGTCACAATCACTAATTTGATATCACAAAAGCTACAGTGCAGAATTAGCAGCAAAAAAAAAACAGAAACTAAGATTTCTATCTATTTGGACATGAACCCAACAAAAACAGAAACTACAACCAAAATTTAGAAAATAGAACCTGCTGCACTGCTGCTACTGTCGCGCCGAGGAGGGCAGAGCCGTCGCGGCGTCGCTGCTGCTGTCGCGGTGGGCTGGGAAATGGCAGTCGGAGGAGCAAGCTCGATCCAGATGATGCTGATGTCTTTTGCGGCCGACTGATTAGCGCAGAAAAGAAGAGACCGCGCTGACCGCTGAGCAGAGTGAACGGAGATGACAGTGGGCGACGGTGGAAAAGTGTCTGGTGGGAAGAAGAAACGGCGGGAATGGTGGATGGAGGTCGTGCAGCGCAGAATCGCACTGAACCGTGCGTGCTGCACTACTGCTGCTGTTAAGCTCTCCGGACCTTCGCCGGAAAGGCCGAACCGCCGTCGCGTCGAGTGCCGGAGTGCGTGTCACCGGCCAGCCGAGAGAGAGAGATGAGAGATTGGGGGTGGGCGGCAGCTGTTGACTGTTGTGAGTTAGGGTTTGTTTAATTCAAATTCACTAGTTGTGTTAGGATGGGCTTAGGAATTGGGCCATCTTTGTGGGCTTTGAAATATATTTAATTTTGGGCTTATATATTATATATTATATATATAATTATTTGAGCTCGATTAGGCTCGTGAGCCTAACGAGTCGAGTATCAAGAAACTCGAACTCGGGCTCGGTATATAGTCGAGTAGCTCGAGCTCGAGCTCGACTCGATTAACATCGAGTCGATTTCGAGTAATTTCCGAGTCGATCCCGAGTAGCTCGCGAGCTAGCTCGACTCACTTACACCCCTACCCATACATAGTGAGAAGGACCACTATAGCACAAGGTGTGTGTTGTGTGTGTGAGCCAAAGCAGCTTTATAGAGGAAGGAGAGGAAGCAAAGTAGGGTTCACTCACAAACAAGGCCAATTTTGCCCACATGTAGCCTGCTTTTATTGTGAGTGCTTTGCTTTGTGGGGTATATATATATACACTACTTACCTCATCATAACTCCTTTTCAAAATTATACATCATCAATGTCACATCTACACCATATAAATTAACTAATTACTTCACTATTACGGTAAAGATTAATTGGGTTAATTAATTCAATGAAATATATTTACATACATCATCTTAGATACTTGATACATTTTATTTCAATAAAAGTTTTACTTTACTGATAAAAAAAAAATCATCTTAGATATCTCTGAGTGTCCAGTCATATCGTGCCACGTCTGTTATTTGCCTACATTATTAGTATCCCCCGACATTTGATACTATTTATGAAGTAGCATCTAAGTGGGGACCAAATTTTTGAGCAAAAATTTAAATTCTATTGGTTGAGTGACATTGGCGTAATTAGGATATGAATAGCTGTAATCGATCCTACATATCACATGTCCTGCTCAATTGCTGGACCAACCTCTTATATATATATACATACAAAGTATTTAATATTGATATACATTAAATGTCTTTAATAATAGTAAGAATATATGTAGAAAATAAAATGAGGTGTAACGGCATTAAATTAAAAAGGTTAAATTAGAAAGGGCAAAATGATAAAACCATCCCATCCCCCATCACATGCTTGCATGTGGGCATGATATGATCTCCCACCAATTTATTTTTGGTTTAAAAGGTATGGGGGGAGTTCATGGAGCCCCAATATTTTTTTTTTTCTTGTCACACACATTAATATATTTATAAATATACATACATGTGAGTAACATATGTGATCTTTGCTAATAATATATATTTGTCGATTGGGAGCTATATCTAGGATATCTTTAAATCTTTATGAATAATTTTAATATATTGTCCACACGTGCATGAGGAGAGAAATTGGATTTGAAACATAAAATATGTCATCGAGTTTCGGTTTTAAATGAAATTAATAGTATTACACATATGCAATGCAAAATATGAATATATATATATATATATATATATATATATATATATATATATATATATATAGGCCAAGGTTCAATGAAGAAGGCCTAAATGTAAGAAAGAAGAGAGAAGTAATCTCATCCGTTGATCTTATCTAATCTAACGGACATGATTTATTCACGTTATGTTCAACGGATTTTTCTGTTGAACGTATGGAGGGTCGAACCCCAGAACCCCCAAAAATATTGTATATGTTCACGAATGTTCAACGAAAAAATCTGTTGAACATGACGTGAATAAATCATGTCCGTTAGATTATATAAGATCAACGGATGAGATTTCTTCTCTCTTCTCTCTTACATTTAGGCCTTTTTCATTGAACCTAACCCTATATATATATATATATAGGAAAAAATTCTATTGACAAAGACAAATATTTAAAGAAGTGAGAAACAATCTCATTCATTGATCATGATTCATCAAACGGTCCAGAATTAAGAATAAATTTTGTGTCCAAATTTTAATGAACATATCAATAATTGTGATGAACATGTCAGTAATTTTTTATGAATGGATGTATTTGTTGAAAATATGTAATTGTTTAAAATTTCACACTCCAGGATTCGATCCCCAAATGTTCAATAAAATTATTGCAATGTTCATAAAAACTATTGATATGTTTAACGTTCCTAACTTTCAGAAAAAAAAAAATTAATTTCTCCATAGAACATAAAATATCTCATCGAGTTTCGATTTTAAATGAAATTAATAGTATTACATATGCAATGCAAAATATGAATATATATATATATATATATATATATATATATATATATATATATATATATATATATATAGGGGGTGCGCTCTAATGAGACCCTTATTTTTCAATGAATAAGACATATATACTGATGAACAATGCAGAATATACTGATGAATAACGAAATTTAAAATATTTCGCTCTCTCCAGGATTCGAACCCTGAGAAAAAAATTCGTCCTCTAAGTACCATATTAACCATAAGATTGATAAAATAAACGCACTAGATCGTGTCTAAGATCTCACTAAAAATAGATGATTTCATTGAAGCGCTCTTTTGTATATGTATATGTTTATATGAGATTCAACAGTATCAAGTCTTAGGTAGTATGTATTACTCAATCTTAATGATTGATAGTGAAAATTTGAACGATGCAAATGCATTTTACGCGGATCTCGCTTTTCTTAATTTAATTTTGATGGTGGGTATTGTCGTAAATGTGCATATTTGTGAATTTACTTTATTTACTTTTCGATTCAATAATATGCAAGTTTGTGATTAAAGTATGTACATGTGTTATTTGTGTTTAATATTAAACATAAAAAATATAGATATACTTTGACTGCATGAAAAATTCCCGCTAAAATAGGAAGAGCTCCATTCCAGAAAAATTATAGTAAATTTTTTGAATTTACTTTATGTATTTTTTGTTTAAACAACATGGATATTATGTTTAACTATATATATATATATATATATATATATATATATTATTCTTGTGTTTAACATTAGGGACAAAATGATATATACTCATTGTAAAAGACAAAACCTACACCTTTTTATAAAACATATAAATATACCCATTTAGGACATTTTATCCTTATATCGAGCATTAGTGTATTTTGTACTGATACTCGACCACTGATGTTCGACTTGTCATCGATAAATGTCGAACATTAGTGTATTTTCTAAGAATGCTTGACTACAAATGCTCGATTGCTCGACTCTCAATGGTTGAGCATGTCGAGCATTGGAGTATTTACCACTATTGCTCGACTCACAGAAATCGAACATGCCAATTAAGCATTAATATATTTATTACAAATACGCTAATGCTCGACTAATGCATGTCGAGGAAAGTTCTCGATTTCAGCATTTTTTATGAATTAAGTAAGGGTAACTATGTCCTTTCAAACTCAAAATGTATATTTTTTATAATTTTCTTTTATAGTGGGTATTTTTTATTTTTTGTCTTTGAAAATAGATAAAACAACTATTAACCCTTAACATTAAGAGTAAGGAATATACTCTAGTTGTACGATGATGTTGAAATAGAAAGACATTAATTCTAGAAAATTGTCAAAAAAAAAAATGTTCAATATATATATATAGATTAGGGTCAGATTATATGTTTAACCATAAATTAACCATATGGAGTATAGTTTTCTATGACTACCATTAATAAAATAGTACAGCCCGTGGCGAAGCCAGGCTCCTAAGAATAAAGGGCATAAGATTTAATTTCATCTTTGCCCCTATTTTAAATTTTTTTCAATGGGGCCAAATATAGATGTTATATAATTTTATATATATTTAAAAGTATTTAGCATATAATTGTACAAATTTGAGATGGCTCAATAACCCCACCACTCAACATTCAACAACATGGCTCCGCCACTAATTACAATTCCCATTGACATTGCCTGAGTCCACCCCTAAAATCAGATATATACGTATATGCATAGCATCTTGTATTTTCTAATTTTTTTACATTTTATGTTAAGTATTGGATTAAAAATATATAGTATTGAAATTATAAATATAACTTTTTAATATTAAATAAAAATACATTTCATAAATTTTTGAGAAAAAAAATCTTATTATGAGTACTAATTTTCAGAAGCAAAGTAATGAATTTAAAAATTAAATAACGAGAAAATTTTCATATAATCAGACAAACATATTATTTTCGGGCCAATCCTATAGGTTCAACCTTCGGGCTATTTTTGGATCAATCCTATTGGATGTATCGGATTATTCGATTATCAGCTATTTCAATTGTAATTTTATAGAGTTTAAAAATTTTCAACCGTAATTCTCTTAAATTATCGATCTAATAGGGCCAGTCCATTGATATTAGGTTGGATTAAGATCCCTAAGAACGGAATATTAACAAAATTGAGAATTGATATTAAATAATTAAGTGGAGCTCGTTATATCGTCCCAGAAATTGTAATTTGCTCCTCTCCACCTTAATTATTCTTATTTCAGTGAAAGTGATGATACATACTAATTTTATGCAAGTAAAAGTAATACTTCAATTACATGATCTATTCTGAGTGGCTTGACAAAAAAGAGAACAATAAGATATTTGAATAAGTCATATGTAACCCGTGGTGGTTGCAAATTAAAAGTTTTGCTTTTACGTCACATTCTTCTGCATTAGTTTAAGCGGTAAATAACTTTTTTTTTTTAAGAAAAATAAAAATAAATTAAGCAGTAAATAAAAATTTATGGACGATAAGAAAGGAAAAAGACAAAAGTGCATTAAATAGGTCAGATGACGTCCGGGGTGGGATGGGTTTCTTTTATTAGTAACAGAAGGACAATTTGCGGCCGCCACTCACGTGCGCTAACTACTCCAGCCGGCGCACTTCCTCTCTCACACACGCGCGCCACATATTATTTTACCTCATTTGACTTGCCACATTTTTTCTTAGATCATCTGCGTTGAGTCGATTGAAGGCTCATTCATAAATGAATTGATTATAAATTAATGTCTTTGCACTGATCGAATAATCTACAAATCGACTCATTCATATAAAAAATGAATGAGTCTATTATAAATCAATACCCTGTATTGGTTGAACCCGACTCATCTATATAAAAATGACGCGTGCATTGCACGCACATGCACAAAATAATGGAGGAGTCCGGCTCATCCATATGAGTCGAGCTCGAGTCGCTCCCCACCTGCATTGATTGACTCATCCACAAATCGATTTGAGCCCCCGAATGAGTCGACCGATGTGGGTGCTCTTATTTAAAATAGTCAAGTTATAGTACAAAAATCTATAAATTTATATTAATATAGTATAAAATAATCATTTATAAAAGAATAAATATTAAATGAGATATGTTGAAAGATAATTAGTATTTAAAAAAAATAAAGATAATAGTATTTTTTTTTCATTAAAGGCCGTCAGTCATGTAATAGGATTATGGGACTTGCATACGTGACAACTTAAAATTCTACTCTCTCCGTCCCAATAATCTTTTCCCACATTCCTTTTTGATTTGTCATAATAATCTTTGTCTCATTTCTAAATTGGGTAAATATTAGGGGATACTTCTTAATTAAACTTGATTTTAATTAAGTCAATTAATTAAGTCAAACCTATTTAGGGCAATTATACCTACCCTATCGGTCATTTCCACTCGTCTCTCTCTCTCTCTCTCTCTCTCTCTCTAATTCCATAGGCGCCGCCTCCCCTTTTCCCCCTTCATTCTGCCGGCGCCTCTCAGTGTACCACATCTCGGTGTACTGGCGCCTGCTTGTATAAGGTCTGTAAGTCGATCGGCGATTTGTTTTCGTAAATTCGCTGTTTCGCTACTTTGCCCCTTGCCCCTTCTATTCCGCCGGCCGCCCGAGAGTTTGAATCTGCACAGATCTTAGCCATGCGGCCTCGATCGGTAAATTCGCGGTGATGAGCAACCCTTGGGCTACCTGAGCGGCACCTACGTTCTAGACACGGAGGATGAGGATTTCTTAACGTGGGGTGAGCTGTCGGAGGTGGATTTCCCGTTCTCGGCGACTTTCTCGGAGGATGAGGAGGAGTCGGACGTGGTGGAGGAGTTTGAAGATGCTTGTGAGTCGCCCGGAGCCCTAGCTCCGCCGAAATCAAGGTGGTCCTTGTTTAGGCGTCCCATGCCTTTAAATCGTACTAAATGTAAGGTTTACCCTACTTTTAAAAACAAGATTTCTAATTTTGATTGTTCTTCCTTCCTTTGTGAGGAAAAATAGGACGACATGGTCCGTTATTCCGGTCCAGAGGCCCCTGCCAGTAAGCTTTCTGCGCGGCTCTTGGCATTCATGCAGATACTTCTCCTTTTTCTGTATTCTTTAAAGTATTCTCTGCATATGTGATTTGGTGTAGGCTCTATGTGATCTCTGTTATCTTTCAGGTATTCTCTGCATATGTGATTTGGTATAGGCTCTGTGTGGCCTCTATTCTTTGAACTATTCTCTACAAATTTACTTTGGTATAAGCTATGTGTGGCCTTTGTTATGTGTTTACTATCTGAAATTGAGTATGGTTGTGTTTGGGCTCTATTCTTTGAATTATTCTCTGCATCTTTGCGTTGGTCTGTGTGGCCTTTGTTATGTGTTAACTCACTAAAATTGTGTAAGGCACTTGTTGGGCGATTGTTAGCATGTTTGAGATGATGAAATTATGCTCATATAGTTGTTTTATGTTTAAAAACCTATGATGAACTAGTAGTAACTGAAATTGTAGATTTACAGCCCCTAATATTCTTACATATGTTGGTGTGTGCTCTATATGCTTACATATGATGGTGTGTGTTCATGTGTGGCTAAGTTTAGACTTACATATGTTGGTGTGTGCCCATATGTAGTGCAATATGTTGGTGTGTGCCCATATGTACAATGTCTAAAGTTAAAAGAAAACTGAAAATGCATTTCATTAAGAAGGCAGCCTGCATTACATCATTTTCTTTACAAAAAAACTTACTCTTAACTTGCCTACAAAAAGTATTCCAATATGTGGCAGCCTCCATGACCTCCCATTCTTCCAAAATACAACCTGCATTACATCATTTTCATGGAACCTGAATACCTAAACCATTCATTTGGTATTCAATTTCATCTAAGGAAATTGAACTTATCCCAAGTGCATTCCTTAGATGATCCATGCCACTTACAATACCATTCTTCATGAGATAGTTAATGGCCTCCTTAACTAAATCATGTGGAACTTGTAAGTTGATTGGTAGTTCTCCATGCCTAATAAGGGATCCTTTCTTCATTTGGGGGATTTTGTAGCAGTTGTGGCCTTTTACCTTTAGAATTTATGGCAAACAATCTTCAAGGCTTAAGAAAACTTTGTTGAGTGTTGTAGGAGATAGTTCATCAAATGAACTCTTCACTGCCTCCACTAATGTATCTACATTGGTACAAACTGATTCAGTTTGTAGGCTTTGAATAAACCTAAACCAACCAAGATCATTGATGTTGGTATCCGGTGAATTGGGTGGTAGATTAACAATCTTGATGTCAAACCCATCTGAGCTGGCAGCCTGTCTAAACTCCGGATCACTATCTTTAATGTGAGGCTTCGCGTCATCTTGTTGAATAAATATCGCCCTACTTGCAAATCTTGGCCACTTGGCCTTTATGGCAGGAATAATATGTCAACATGCAATAAAGAAAATAGTTCAACCCATAAGTAATGGAAAACCTATCTAAAACACAACTTAATTGAATACCTATATCATTCTAGATTTACATGACATATTTCATGTGTGTGTAGTACCTTGTTAATAATACAGTCCATAATTACTTTCTTCGTGATTGATTGAATAGGCTTTGCTCGAGTATACATGCCTCCCTGTTTTTGCTATTCTTCTTAGCTTGTACATATTCTGTAAATTGGAAAATACCTATTTTCCCATTAAAAAGTACAGTCCCATCTTATACTATCCATGGCCTGCACACAACACACATGAACATGACTTTGGTTATGAACTTCTTTGATTAGCAAAACCTATGTGGTTCGGCCTCTTTGGTGTCAAATAGAACCTGTGATTTGCTTTGGTTATATAAAACCATTTTCCATCGATATGCACCATGTTGTGCATACTCTTGAATTGAAGCACCTTGAGTATTCTATCATACTCGATTGCTTCAAGAGAAAACCTTAGACGTAGCAACTTGTTAGAGGCTGTTAAGTAGGGCTTTATCGTACTAGTATGAGTCCTGATCAACCCATTGCTTATCCATCGCCCAACTGTGCTCTTGCTGCAACTTATTCTACTTGCTAGCCTTCGAATGGTTGATCTCTTGCTTAGCTCCAATGTTGAAATTAATTCAAGATCTATTTCAACTCCCTTGCGTCTTAGCTTGTTGATTTTACCATTGCTACTATGAATATGTTGACCTTGTGTTTGTTGGTTTTTTGCAGCAGTCCATAGTCGAGTCACCGTCCGACAGCAAATGGCAAACTTGACGGCGGAAGCCTGCATTCTGCCCCGTTTTGGCTTCCCACCATGGCTGTCTTTAAGCAGAAATTGCACTATGGAGTTTCTCTCTCCCGTTGTTAGATCCTTGCGCCACATTTTTGGTTTTTTTCAAGTGATTTTTGTGGCAGTTTGTGGGCTGCCTCTATTCTCTAATTTGGATTGTGTAGTGTTCGAATGGAGTGTTAGGCAGATTTTATAGAATTTGCAAATGTATTTTGGTGGGAGGTTTTGACAAATGTTGAATTTTGGTGAAGTAAATGAATTTTTTAGGTTTGGTACCAATTCCCCCCTCCTTTTGGTGAAGTAAATGAATTTTTGAGGTTTTGAAAAATGTTGAATTTTAATGAAGTAAATGTTTAAATGCAATTTGGTGGAGTAATTTTGGTGAAGTAAATGCAATCTGTCGCCATTTTGAATGTGCTACTGAATTAAAATTAAAAAATAAATAAAAAATTAAAAATGAATTAAATTAAAAATTGAATTAAAAATATAATTGTATTTTTAATCTGTAAGAGCATCCACATTGGGGTTACATGATAGCCTACATGATAGCTTACTTGATGGGGGGACCACATTGTGTAAGGAGGCCGCATTGGGGTTACATGATAGCCTACTTGATTTTTATGCTTTTCATTTAAATTTAATTGCTCAAAATTAAATAACACATTTTACTAATAATTAAATTTCTATTTAAATAAAATGTTTAAATATTACATAAAAAAACTTAAAAACATAATTAAAATTACATAAATTAAAATTCTACTCTAGATAAGTCCACAACGCTTGAGCATTTCATGGACCATATACTCGTGTCCCCTCCTTTGTGCATCACTCATATGCGTCGTATCCAAGCTGAGGAGCTGCATATCGAGCTCCTTCTCCTTGAGCTCGTTCCTCTTCTCCTTGAGCTGGAGATCCTTCTCCTTGAGCTCGTTCTTCTTGGCGTACTCAGCGGTGATTTTTTTCAAGTTCTGGTCGGACCGCTCCAATGCCTCTTTGTATTGCGATGATTGCTCGGAGCTTGCCGTCTTTTCCTTCCCCTTCGCCTTCGCCGCTCTCGCCGCCGCCTTCGCTGCCATGTTCCTAATCGGTCGGGAAGACGAGATCTCCTCGCCCGACGCTGAGTAGGTGAAACCACCCTTCTCTGTAGTCTTTGTCCTCTTGGAGGAATGCACGTCTCCCTCGAGGTACATCGACTTGAACTTGTGGTTGTGCCGGAGAATTTTCCACGCATTTCAATAGTTGAAGGAGGATTTGAGTCTTGTCCCCGAGCATATCGTCAGAATGGCCGGAAGGCCACCAGGTGCACGTCTCCACCCAAATACTCTCCCAGAGACGCACATCTTGAGCCACTCGGGTCTAGTGCCCTTGAATTTGGTGGTGCTTGAGGTTGGCGCCGATGAGTGGGTTGACACGGGCGGCAATCATTTTCCAGAACGCCTCCCCCTTTTGATTGGTCCCACGGATGGCGTCGTTGGTCTCCTCCGTCCAAATATGGATGATGAGGTCCGTCTCCTCAGGGGTGTAGGTATGACGGATAGTCTTTCCTTCCTCCTCCTCCGCCACCGACGCTTGCTTGTGTTGTATATTTAAAATTTACATTTTATTCATTTATAATATGTAAATATACATTAACTAAAAATAAATGTCTATATATAACACTGCTTGTATCGTGCAGGAGACGTATTAATACGTCTCTTGCGCGATACAAACAATGTTATATATAATTTGTACAATTAATTTAATTTATGTATAGAACTTAATAATCTATTCATACAATTTGCAAAATTAATCTAATTTATGTGAATTGCATAATTAGTCCATCTAAGCTGATTTATTAGTTAGTTACACTTATAATTTATAACATAGAGTAATTTTTTTTTATCGAAATTCGACAGTTACTCGGCAATATAAATAAAATTGTAATGTTAACTAGTGATACTATTTGAAGTTAATTAATATGCTTAGACAAATTATTGAAATGATAAAAGTAATCATAAAAGATTTAATAATTTATATTTATCGTATATATGTAATATTAATTTGGGAAAACAACGCATTCTCATTTTTTCCACGATTTTTAAAAGGTAGACAAAAATACACAACCTTTTGATTGATTCTGATTTTTCCCACGATTGATAATTTTGCCCAATTTAAAGTTTAGGTGGCACTTGGAATTGCCAACATGCCAACGTCGTCCGGCGAATCAAACGACGTCGTTTCCAGCTGTTAAAAACACTGTCGTTTTGTGTTAAAAACGGTAGAAATTGGCTGCAACTCATAAATTATGCAAATGAATCTATTCGGAGCTTACATCGTATTACAAGCTCTGTTTTCATAAGTTGAAGCTTGAAATGAACAATGCTTTGGAGCATCTAAGAGCCAGAGGGTTGGTGGATGAAAAACAACATGATGAATGCTTCTTTTGACGAAGATAAATCAGAGAGAGATACAATTGTTGGAATATAAAATTAGGGCAGGTTTAAAATTTTATGATAGAACGACATTTTAATTTAAATTGTAACGACGTCGTATCCTAATCAACATTATCAAGCCACATCAGCTTTGTTTTTTGCTGGAGAAATTCATCGCGGGAAAAATAAGAATTTATCAAAAGATTGTGATGAGGAGTAAAATATGCATAAGGGAAACCTGACAACACAAGAGTCGTCAGCGCTGGGAACAAAGGTAGGGAAAAGAGTCCGAATAGAATTTTCAGAGGAAAACATGAGAGGCAGGAACTTCGGGGGCTATTTCGAGAGGATTTGAACGCTATAGGCATTAGGGCTGATATAACCCGAGAGGAGGGAAGCAAGTTAGAGGGTAGGATCTGGAATAAAGTGCGGAAGGGGCAACACCAAAACTCGAGCAGGGCTGACATAGTCAGGAAGATAGCTTCAGGGCTAGCAGACGCCCGCAGCGCTGGAAAATAACTGAAGGCACAATTGATTGATAACAATCTAGAAGATTCTTCCTAATCGCCGGGGTCACTATCAGCTATGTAATTACTAGTTTACCCCTGTCGTAGGCATCTATAAATAGAAGATATGTTGGTCATTGTAAACACATGTTATTCAAATATTAATACGATAATTTCTCTCTCTCGCTTTAGTTGCTCTCGTCTTTTTCTCTCGATTCACTAACACACTACAGGTGAATCATCCTCCTCATAATTAAAGGGTGAAATTATCAAACTCATCAACTGGCGCCGTCTGTGGGAACTTGCGGATCGGGTTTAATACGTGAAGAAATCTGTGCATGAACTTTGCTCGACTGAATTTCTTGGCAAAAGTTGTATATCTTTGTCGGAAATTCGGGTGTGAAGGGCGTATACGTTTGTTTATGGATATTTTCGGGTATTTTGATTGGTTCCGTGGTGGGGTGTTTACCTGGGTTTTCCAATTTTGCATGCGTCTTTAGAATGCAGTCAGACACTTGCTATATGTCATGTTCATTGCTTATCAAATTCATGATTAATTATTTAAAATATTTGGCATATTGCTTACTATCTTATTTTTATTTTGATTATGTAGATTCAAACTAGTTGGATGGTTGATTTGTAGGACGATTGGTGGTGAATAAAGGCGTAATTAGTTAGAGATGGTATTAGAGGTTTTTTTAGAAGATAAATGATGGTGTAATTCGAGAAGATACAATTATTGATGTAATGGATTTTAATGAAATATCAAACAAAATGTTTGAATTTTATGGCATTAATCTAGAATTTATTAGTGGTTTATGAGTATTGTTTGGTTATTTGATGTTTAAGTATTTTAATTATGTCCAGTGGCGGATCCAGGGGGCTAGGGGGGCTTCAGCCCCCTCCCAATTTTTGAGTTTTTTTTTTTTAGATATATATATTTATTATT
The DNA here is from genome assembly GCF_028751815.1 of Salvia miltiorrhiza. NCBI lineage: Eukaryota > Viridiplantae > Streptophyta > Magnoliopsida > Lamiales > Lamiaceae > Salvia > Salvia miltiorrhiza. The sequence continues at coordinate 6,157,252 of NC_080392.1, read as the reverse complement.
TTGTTTTATATCTATATATATGTGTATATAAATAAAAAAATACAAGAAAAAATATAGTAATACATTATTTATAGTATCCAACTATCCATATTAATTGCTCAACACATTGAGTTGTTACATTTATAGTATTATTTTTATCATTTTTTCTTTCTTAGTTAATTTTTAATATTAAATTTGAGTCAATTCTAAAGGTAAAAGTAAAATTACTAATTACTAACAATGAAAATTAGTTTATTTGTTTAGAAGATGAAACAATTTTTTTTTAAGAAAAATGAATAAAAGTACGTTTTTATATGCTTTCAATTTACTTGATGTTGAATTAATTGAATTGCGAACAATTATCTTATTATATTAAGTGATTGTTGAAAAAATGTATGAAATGGAGTGTACGGAATGCTCAAAAAAATTGCTTCGGGGGCTCCCGCCCCCGAACCCCCATGTAAATATTTTCAAGCACCGTAGTCCAATAGATTCAGCCCCCCCTAACATTGAATCCTGAATCCGCCCCTGATTATGTCATATATATTGGTATTATAAAATAGGGAACTAAATATATTATATTTTTTTTTTTAATTTTGTCATATAGAATAGACAACAGATATTACAAAATTGTCTATCATTATATAGACAACATACATTAATTGTTGTCTATAACCAGTAAGTATGTTGTCTATATTATTAAAGACAACATATAATATATGTTGTCTATTACCTTTCGTCTGTTGTCTATGTTTAAATAGACAACATATAAAGTCTGTTGTCTATGAGCACCCCAAATAGACAACACCGATCTCAACAACAGAGGTTTTCCACATAGACAACATTAAATATATGTTGTCTATGTGCTGAATTCTTGTTGTGAGTACATGATTTTAGATTTGACATATCTTTTGCGTTCTTATGATTGGACAGAGACGCGCACCCGGTGGCCTTCCGGCCATTCGGACGACATTCTCCGGGACAAGGCCCAAATCCTCTTCAAAGGTAGGAGCCCAACTAAGAGTGCGTTCAACTATTAAAATGCGTGGAAAATTCTCCAGAACAACCACAAGTTCAAGTCGATGTACCTCGAGGGAGACGTGCATTCCTCGAAAAGAACGAAGACTACGGAGACGGGCGAATTCACCACCTCGGCGTCGGGCGACGAGATCTCGTCTTCCCGGCCAATTGGAAACAAGGCGGCGAAGGCGGCGGCGAGAGTGGCGAAGGGGAAAGGGAAGGCGTCGCAAAGCTGGGAGCCTCCACCCGAATACGTAGAGAGGTTCGACAAGTCCGACCAGAACTTGAAAGCAATCACCGCCGAGTACGCCAAGGAGAACGAGCTCAAGATGGAGGAGCTCAATATGAAGCTCCTCAGCACGGATACTACGCACATGACGGATGCACAAAGGACATTGCACAACTACATGGTCCAAAAAGTGCTCAAGCGTCGTGGACTTATCTAGAGTAGGATTTTAATTTATGTAGTTTTTAATTATATTTTTTAGGTTTTAATTAAGTATTTTTAAATTATGTCTTTAGGTTTTTTTTTTTGGTATATCGTAGGATTTTAAATTAATGCAATTTAAATTTTAATTAAATTATGTTATTTAAATTGGGGTAATTGCCTGTAAATCCCTAACGTTTACACGGAATTGGTTTTTGTACTTTTTTTTATTTTTCTTCTTTTAAATACCTAACCCTTAGTTTTTGTCTCAAATTTGTCCGGCGACCGGTTTTTTCTTACGCCGGCGCCGGAAATGCCACTGTGGCAGCCGGAATTGATGAGGTGGCAGCCGGATTTCGTCAGCCCTTCCCACCACCACCACCAAATTCTGTCATCAAATTCGCAGCAAACATCTGAGAAACCGTGCAATTTTGCAATTTTGGCGGTGGGAATTTCAGGGTTTGTGAAAATCAGTAGAGGTTGCTCAATTTCACGAACACTCTCAGCACATCTGGAATTGCAAAGGCGAAGGACGGCGGCGGGTGGGGAAAGGGGATGGAGCGGCGGTGGGTGGGGGAGCTTCTTGATCTGGAGCTTGGTGAGGCGAAGGATGGCGGCGGGTGGAGCTTGATCAAGATCTGGAGCTTCTTCCGTTGCTCCAGGCGGTAGAACGTTGGTGGTGGTGGCTGCGGGTGGCGGCGCCGGCGGTAGTGGAGGTGGCAGGGGGCGGCGCCGGGTGGGGAGAGAGAGACTTAGGGTTTGGGGTGAGGGAAATAACGATTGGGGGGGAAGGGGGTTGATTTTCCTTTTTTGTTTTTTTTTTTAATTTTTATTTCCACATGTATTTTTTATTTCATTTTTTTTAGATTTTTTTGCCACATGTCAAAAATGAGCATTGGGAAGCTCTCAAGAAGGTGCTGAGGTATCTAAAGGGCAGTGCAGACAGAGCTATTTTGTTCCAGAGGAAGGAAGACATCAGCAAGCCTTTCTTGATGGGATACACTGACTCTAACTATGCTGCTAACACAGACAACAGGAGATCTCAGTCAGGTTACATTTTCACACTCTTTGGATCAGCTGTTAGTTGGAAATCTTCACTACAATCTGTAGTTGCATTATCAACCACTGAAGCAGAGTACATGGCTACAACCGAAGCTGTCAAGGAAGCTGTGTGACTCAAAGGATTAGTGCACGATTTTGGTATTGAGGAAAGCTCTGTAACTTTGAAGTGTGACAGTCAGAGTGCTTTGTATCTTATGAAACATCAAACTTTTCATGAGAGATCTAAGCACATAGATGTCAGAATGCATTTCATAAGAGATATAGTTGATCAAGGATTAGTGAAGATGGAGAAAGTTGGGACAGAGGAGAATGCAGCTGATGCGCTGACTAAGGCTTTGCCTACTGCTAAGTTTGAGCATTGTCTTAAGTTGGTAAATCTGCTGAATTGAAGTTTGATACAGAATTAAAATGTTTCGGAGGAAGAACTGGAGCCTTTATTATTGTTGTCGATTATTAGCTTAGAAATCAGGTGGAGATTTGTTGTTTATGATTTCGTAAGTTTATAATCCAGTTTGTATACTCTGGTGTTGTAATGTTTACTCTGGTGAGGTTGCCAGAGCAGAGGAATCGTTGCTGGCAGAGCAGAGGAATCGCTGCTGGTAGACCAGAGGAATCGGTACGCCAGGGGAATCGGTTCACCAGAGGAATCGGTTCGCCAGAGGAATCGCTTCGCCAGAAGAATCGGTTTTCTGCCAGAGCAGAGAGATCACGATGCTGGCAGAGCAGAGAGGTTGCGCTGATGCCAGAGTCAGAGCCGAGGCATATCAGAGTCAGAGTTGCCAAGGCAGAGTCACCACTTCAGAGACAGAGTCAAAGTTTCTTTTTGCATAGCTAACTGTTTTGCATAAGGGTTTCTTTGATGGTTGTTTACAGCTCGTTATTTTTTCAAAGCTTGCTATATAATGAGCTATTGGGTGTCTAATGTAAATACCAGTCAATACTTGTAACACCTTGTAAAATTCTCAGTTCGTGAATCAATAATAGAAGCTCCCTTTCTTGGTCCCGTGGATGTAGGGTTTCAGCCCGAACCACGTAAATCTTTTGTGTTCATCGCAATTTCTTCGTCGATTTTCTTTACAAAAACCATAAAAATCAAAACTAAAAAAATCAAGTAGGCTATCAAGTAACCTCATTGTGGCCTCCTCTACTCAATGTGGTCCCCTACTATCAAGTAAGTTATCAAATAGGCTATTCAAATAAGCCCAATGCAGATGCTATTAAACGATGACTTCATTTGTTCCTTTCTTCCAAGAGTTTTATGGGCTCCCCGGCCCTAAACTACGAAGATAGTATATTGCAATTTTTTCGGAAAAAGAAATTTGTTATAGAAAGTTTTCAAGGTAGAAAGTTATAAGTTGTGAGGCTGTGTGACTGCATGCTTTTGTTATGTCAAGTTTTACTTTTTTTGACAACACGAAGTGCAAAGTTGTTTATTTTCTTTCTATTTCGAAATCACGGCAAAATAAGCAAGAATTTGATGGGACGATACCATTGGGCTTGGGAGAAACCTAAAGGTACAAAAGATATAGTGAAACGTGAGAAGTTTATTTGCTAATAAAAAGATGACTACTTTATTGACCAAAATATTTTTGTAACTTTCTTTGCAATTATTATTTCTTTCATGAAAACAAGAAAGAGCTCAGGCGTGAGAGGATCTCAACTGCACTTCATAAAGAAAAGCGCATTGCATAATGAGAGAGAGAGAGAGAGAGAGAGAGAGAGAGAGAGAGAGAGAGAGAGAGAGGGATATTTCGTGTAATTTTTTTACAAAAGCCCCCTCATCAAATTGAATAGTAAGAAATGTTGGAAAATCGAGTATTAAATGATTTTTCTTGTAATCAAACATCTAATTTTGTTGGAATTAAAGGGCAGATTGTTGTTCTACATTTCAGGTAGATAAACATAATGTGTTTATTTTTTCAAATTCGATTTTCGATGGGTGAGAAATATGTATTTAAAGTAGATTAATTGAAAGTGGTGTTATGGGAGAATGTGGATAAACAATATTAAAGGATAGCTATCCCACATTGATTAATTAATATTAATTAATCCTCTGTATAATCTATTACATTGGGAGAATGTAATAGTTTAGAGTCCACACATACGTTGAAATGAATAAATAATTATTGTAATAATTTATACTTTAAATAGGTTCGGGTAATTAATCAAATTTGGGACGACTATGTTATATACATTCTAGACGAGTTTGAACATTTAACGATTTTTTTTCTTCATTTTTATGTTTTTTGTTATTTATATTATTTAGGTACGAGTATATACATTCTAAACGGGTACGAACATTTATGGTTATGGACATGTTCTATGTAGCATTTTCTCTATTTTTTTTAATCTTTTGTTATTTATATTATTTATTAGTAATATTTATTTTTAGGGTTAAGGTGCAGATAGACCCCTATAGTATAGGCCCTTATAGCGTATTGCTCTCCATAGTCACTATGTGTGTAAATAAGCCCCCAAAGTCCCAAAAATCGACCAATTCAGCCCATTTGACTAACCGTTGTTAGTCAAACGTTAGTCAATTTTTTTTACCCTCAGTTTCTTTCTTCTTCCAATTTCTGTCCCCAATTTCAATTCAGCCACCGTCGACATCTCCCTCGGCGCCACCGGTCTTCCCGCGACGACGAGACCGCCGGTTACCTCTCCCTCAATCCGGCGCCGCCACCGGAGTCCTCCGCGGCGTCTGCCTCCACCACCCCTGCGACGATTCCAACGAGTAACCACTCGATCCGCCGTGGCAATGCTCGTCGTCGTCATTGTCGGAGCATCTCGCCGGCGACATTCCGCGATCTCGATTTTGGCAAGCTCTTTGCTGCGCTCCGATCGAACTCTCGTCCACCAACAACGACAGAATCTGCTTTCTCCGGCGACCAAGAATCATATTAGAGAACCAAAACGGAGAAGCGGAGCAGGACTCCGCTGGTGGTCGTGGATATGCCAAGAGGCGGCGCCGACATCTTTCGTCTGCCGCGATATCTAAGGGTAGATCGATCGCGGAAACGAGAGAGGCGGAGGGTGCTGGCACCCGTCCAATTTGCGAAGGCAGGAGGCACAGACGCCGACACCGCTGCTGAGGTCAGCAGCGTGTTTCTTGCACCTCGGTGGTGGCGGCGGCGATGGCGGCGCTAGATTGAGGGAGAGGTGACCGGCGGCGCGGATGGAGATGTAGGCGACGGCTGAATTGGAATTGGGGTAGAAATTGGAAGAAGAAAGAAATTGGAGTTAAAAAAAATTGTGTAACGTTTGACTAACAACAGCTAGTCAAATAGACTTAATTAATCGATTTTTCAAATTTTGGGGGTTTATTTGCACACACATTGACTATGGAGAGCAATATGCTATGGGGATTTATACTACATGGGCCTATTTGCACCTTAACCCTTATTTTTATAATATTTTATTTTTATTGAGAAGAACAACCAATTTACTACAATAAATTATACTCCCTCCGTCCGCCAAAAGTGGACCATTTTTACTATATTGGGCGTCCGCAAAGAGTGTACCACTTTCCTTTTATAGAAATGGTCCCACCATCCACTTTAATCTTTTATCTTTACAAACACTCTTTATTTACAAAAAAACCACCCCAAATTCAATTTCAACCACACATCTCATAAAGTGGTGGGACCCTTTCTCCACTACATCAAAATCATTACCAATTTTATTAAATCCCGTGCCTAGCCAAAGTGGTCCACTTTTGGCGGACGGAGGGAGTATTTATAAATTGGGAAAAGGTGCAGATAAGCCCTCCTAGGTGTAGCCCTTATAGCGTATACCTCTCCATTCTCACTGTGCGTGCAACTAAACCCCCAACTCAAGAAAAAGGGTGCAAATACCCCCCTCGCCCTAACCTCCGTTTTCTCACCGTTAGTCAGCATTATTTTTTTTATTTTTTATTTTCTATGGGGCCCACCATCTGAAATCACTTGCTGGCGACGCCTTCGACGACACTACTACCTCTTCTTCTTCTCCTGCTTCTTCTCGGCGCCCTAGACCTCCACTCTCGAGCGCTCCCTCCATTGGATTGGCGGGTGGCGCCCCACCACCACCTTCCACCTCGTCTACACCGAGTCCAGCACCTCTTCGAGTCCCACGTCATCGACATCCTTCGCGGTTACCACACCGACGACCTCGTCCACCTCTCCCCCGCCCAGTTCCGCCGCGTCAGTGAGCTCCAGATCTAGACCGTCCAACGCGAGAACGACATCACAGATCAACTCTGCGACTGGCAAGCACGCCGTTTACTTAATTTTTACTAATTACCAATGCATCTTAATCTTAATCTTAATTTAATTCTATTAAGTTTATTTGTTTATCAATTATAATTAAGATTAACGCGCATGTACTGTTTTCTTAAGGGGATGAATTAGGGTTTAACAATCTCTCTTTAATTAAAGTTAATATATACGTATTTGAGTTGGAGGCAACTGATATTGTTGGGATAAAGTTTTGGGGTTTTCTAAGATGAATATATAATTTGTTTTGCAGGATGAGGCGACTGAGATTGTTGGGATCAGATACGCCGGTGTCGACGTGAAGATGGAGAAACTGTCGGCGATTCTGGAGAAGGCGGACGAGCTGCAGATGAAGACTATCAAAAGCTTGGTGGAGCTGCTGACGCTGCAGCAGGTGGCGGAGTTCTTGGTGGCCGCCGCAGACCTCCAGTTCGGGATTCGTGCTTGGGGTATTCAGCAAGATGGTGAGCCCCGCAGAAAATAAAAAATAAAAAAAATAATGCTGACTAACGGTGAGAAAATGGAGGTTAGGGCGAGGGGGTATTTGCAGTATTTTTCTTGAGTTGGGGGGGTTTAGTTGCACGCACAGTGAGAATGAGGAGGTATACGCTATAAGGGCTACACCTAGGAGGGCTTATCTGCACCTTTTCCCTTATAAATTTAACAGTTACGAGTATATATAGATTCTAGATGGGTATAAACATTTATATACTTACATGAATTTTTTTCTATTTATTGTTTTATTTTCTTAATAATTACTCCCTCCGTCCCACTCCAAATGTCCCATTTTCTATTTTGGGTTGTCCCACTTCAAATGTCCCATTTTCATTTTTGGCAATACACTCTCTCTCTATACATAATATTTAAATAATTTTTATCAACCTACTTTATCTACTTTATACACATTTCTTAATCTCCGTGCATAAAAGAAATGAGACATTTAGAGCGGGACGAAGGGAGTATTATACTCCATGTTTACTTCATACTTGTGACAGATAATCAATTTTAACCATTTATGTAACATTCCAATTTTTCATGTATTTATAAGTTGCATGTTTGTTTGGCCTAATTTAATTGAGATGAACCTTATAAGTTGTTATGCTTGTTGATTATTTCTATTTCTTAATTTAATGTATTGAATCTATATTTGAATTTTAATTACTATTAATTTGTTTTGTTAGCATAAGTTTTGTGTAAAGTTTGTTGATAACTAATTTAAGGTATGTGCAGATTGGTTTAATAAACAAATTAACTCTTTGCTATTATTCTAGATTCACGGAAATATTATTAACTTTTAAATGGTTTCCTAGAAATTTATGATTGAATTAATTGGTGATTTAGTTTTTAAATTTATGATATTTTTCTTATAGAAGCCCTGTAATGATCACTGCTAGAAAAAATGCTTCTAACAATCGAAATTACCGACCGAAATTTCGATCTTTAATTATTATTTTATTTTTTGTTATTATTTTTTTAACGATCGAAAATTCGATTGTTATTATTTTTTATTGTTGATCGTTAATATTTTTTTATTTTTTTTAAATTATTTTTTTAACGACCGAATTTTTGTTCGTTAATATTATTGTTTTATTTTAATTTTATTTATTTATTTATTTATTTATTTATTATTTTTTTTAATGGTCAATGATCATAGACGGGGTTAAGAGAACATTGGCCTTGTGCGAATGCTTAAATTTGGACTTTTTATTCATAGTTGAATAAAAAAATAATAAACCAAAAATATTTGACTAAATAATACATATTCTTATTAAATTACTTATAAACATATAAAAACACTTAGGGATTCATTAAAAAAAATGATCCCTAAAATCCTAAACAAAAATTCTATCTATTTATGATTAAGAAAAAAATTATAAATAAAAACTATTTGAGTTGATAATATATCTTTTTGTCAAATTACTTAATAAACATATAAAAAATTAAGTCATTCACTAAAAAATGTTGGGTTCTAAATTTTAAACAAAAAATCTCAAAGAAAAAATGTTAACAGAAATTGATCCGGTGTAATTTTTCTTTTAAGAAAATACCTTTATCACTAAACTATACTAGATAAGTTAACAATCAGAATGACTTAAATAATTATATAAATATAATGTATGTATGAATTTATATATTTTTTAGAGTCCTCTTTTTTCGAAATCCTGTGCGGTCGACCATGCGGTTCAGGGCTAAAACCATCCCTGCCAATGATTTTACATAAATGAATGCTTCTAAATATAAAATTAAACATATTTATAAATTACATTATAAATTACAATATAAAGTGATTTCCATAAAAAGGTTACCATTAGTTTTTGTTGAATTACTATTGGATCATAGTCATAGCTATGTGGATTTTTTATTCTAATTTTATTTTTCCATTTTCAATACATCTAATTTATTTGCAAGCGATTATTTGGAGTCCGTTTGCTGGACTCATGATTTCCCTAGTTGACTTAGGGACATTGTTGCTAACGATTTATCATAATAAAAGTTCGTATCTTACGCCTAAAAAAAATACATCGAATTTATTTGGAGTTTCAATGTTATTACTGTTTGTTTTCGTATAGACACTTCCTTTTCTCTTATGAAAATCAGTTATTGAAGTCAGATCTATCCATAGTAGAATGTCCGTATCTTGGGCATGTTAATGATGGAATGGACCCTCACGAAAACAACAAATTACTCGTTTCAAAAAGAAAAAGAAAAAGAAAAAGAAAAAGAGAAAAGAACAAATTAATATCATACCTACCGTTATTATACAGGTAGGAAAAAAGAAAATTAAAAGAAAAGAAAATACAATGATAAGTTTATAAAATATATAATCATTATTATACTTGGAGAAATAATTAAAAACAACGGTACTAGAAAAGATTTACTTCTATTGTTTTTACGCCCAAGACCCATAGAAAAACAATTATAACTAATTCAACCCATGAAAATTAAATTTAGAAATTCAAGATTTAGCACTATATTCGGATTTGGACTAAGCTCCCTCTCTCTCTCTCTCTCACACACACACACACTATGTAAAACATAATTTGAATTATTAGTTAATTCAAAAAAAATTGAATTATTAATATTTGAATGATCGATCTATTATTGTCATGAAAAAAAATACAATATTGTATATACAAATTAAAATGCATCATTGTAATATATTAAATGCTTAATCATAAAATATCTTTGATAATGAATTTTATACATTATAATAGTAATAATTTTTATGACAATTTTAAATAACACAAAGATCAATGATAATAATTTTTATGACAATTTTAGATAATACAAAGATCAATGATCCAGATTGAATTAAGCTAGAATTCAACTCGTTAAAATGGGTCAAAATCCAACTCATTAGCAGAATCAGATGAATTTAAAAATCAGTAATTGTCAAATAAATTTTTAGAATATGCAAAATTAAATTTGATCAAAGTTAAGTAGTGTACATGCTATTATCCCTATATATACGTGTGTGTAAATAAGTATGTATTTATTGATATTTTTTTGAGAATTACAAGAAATATCTATTATCTAATCAAATCAGCAATTCACACGCAGACGGGGAACCTTCGCACGCAGGCGGAATCACTACCCACAGAAAGGTGGAAAAACTACATCGCATGCTGACGAGATTGAATAAAAAACTTTTCATAAAAAAGAGACTTTGAGTGCTTTAATTTTACCACTTGAGTTAGGCCTCATCGACCATTTATTAATATTCAGTGAAAAATAAAAATCAATAAGATCCAGAACAATGAATATAAATAATACTCCTATGTGACAAACAATATCAAGAAAATCAAGAATGCAGGTAAATAATATATTCAAAATAAAGTTAAAAAGGGACCACAAACTTTATTAGAGGTGCCAATCTGTATTAGGTTATGAATTGGCCGCAATTATTAATTTGTACAAAAAAGTTATGCTAAAAGCTGCCCATTTTAATCCTTTGTCTACTTCTTCAACAACGCAACAACCTGTTGAAAGCGAAATTCCTCCCACCTTTTAATTTTGCTTTTTCCCTTGCAACCAATCATACACTGATAATCACTACATAATTCAAATCTATGTCGACCATAATAATTTTCTAGCTTCTACTATTTTATACTTCATCACTATTGCTAAAAAGTAAATACTTTTCTCTATAAACTTAAAAGTTGTTTATTAGTAATTTAGAGTAGATGGTGGTAGTTGAGACAAGCATTTGTGTTTCAATAGCTAACTTAGATCGATCATAATTTGTTTTTATCCTTTTTCTAGACATATGCAGTCGCTATCATATGCTACTTCCTTCGTCTTATTTCAGTAGATCATATTTCTTTATTTAAATATTTTATTTTTAATACTTTTTAAAATGAAAAATTAATACATAACAAACTCCCTTTTATAACTCGGTTTTAAATTTTGTTTATTTCATTTTATTTCATTACAATACCTTGCAAAATTAATAAATTATCGTATTGATAGGAAACATGATATCATAAGTCATAACAGAAAAATTGTCGAAGATATATAAACATAGACATATTAGCTTAAGGCGTGTAATGTAAAGACCCAAGAATAATAAATGGGCTTATTTAGTTTGGGCCCAATTACACACAATTATATTGTAGCAATATCAAACGGCCCATGGATCCCATTGGGAAGCAAACTACTTTGGATAATTCTGTTATGATTTAATAAAATTATTTCACGAGGCCTTTTTCTTTTGTATTTACATTTAATTAGTTTCAATTTAATGGTAGTTGTTAATTAGTGAGAAGTTTTTTAACCATAGTTATTGATCTTCATAAAAGTTAGGAATACCACCAAGTTACAAAATTTATGGTTACTTTAAATTAAGTAATTTCAATATGAGTTAAATTGTAGAGTTTAAATTGAACTTAGCTATGATACTAGAAGTGAGTTAATTTCTATATCATATTAACTTGATTTATTACATAGAAATATCTTAAAATTTGGCTAAGGTACAACCTTGAATTAAAAAATAGTGTAAAAGCAAAAACCTTTTTTGGTTAGACTCTACGGAAGTTTAAAATTTAATGGCAATAGTTTATTAACTGTAAAAAGATGAACTAGTTAATAATCATCATTATGCAAGAAAATGAATAATCGACCCCAATAATCTAATTGGAATAATTATTGTTAAGTCAATGTATAGTCAATTATTTAATAATCGGCGATTTTAAGGGAAATAATTACACAATTATTGCAGACATCATCTAATTGTCTAAGCAACTTTATTTAGGATGAACCAAATTTCCAGGATTTTTCCATTACATTTTTTTTTAGTATCGAAGTCAGTTAAGAAAGGGATTGTGATAATTGAGCCCCATAGTTGATCATCAAATTCTTCTATGGTTTGTGTTTAGTCTGAGCACTGTTTATAGTGTAGTTATAACTTCTCATTATGTACTGAGTTAGAGGGTATCTAGCTAAGCTTATTTCAAAGCTTCCAATAATTGATAAGATGTATAAGCTCTAAAAGTGTATTGGATAATTGAGTTTATAAGGTAAAGAGATTTTTTTTTTCTAAAAAGAGAAAATTGAAGAGATACAAACTTAAAAAAATTATATGATAGAAATAACAAACCATATTGAATAATATTTCTAAAATAATTGCAAACAGGTGGTTATGGGAAGTTAAGTATGATTGGTTAATAATTTCTAACACCTCATAATTCATTTAGTCGAAAACTTTATTTAAGATTTTTTCACCTGATTTTAACAAGGTTTCTTTGTTAAAGTGAGCGACGATGTTTGAACCCAGACATTGCTACTTATAAATTGAAGCTGGCATTATTTGAATGTCCATTTGAACTTAGATACTTTTTTTATATAGGGTTTCCACATGTCTAAAATGAAATTAATTTTCTGCAAATATGAAGCTTATATTCATGGACCGAGGCAGAAATGTATCTCAAATGAAATAAATTTGCTGCAGGTCAGCTCGATTCAATCCCAACCGGCCATAAATTTGACCCAATTAATTAATTAATGTTCTATTATTTGTCTCCACTTTGTGAGAATCTTCTATATAATAGTACTTGTTGCACATAATTACTGAATTAGTTGGATTGAGTTTTCTGCATATTGTAGCAAATATAAGATACTGTCATTTTGATAGTTGAGAGATCGGCTGCTTGGGGGAATATAGTTGAGAGGCCATTTAGTAAAAGGTCTCTCAATAAAATATAGAAACTCATAATTTGACATTTTCCTCTTTATTAAATATATACAGTAGAAGGAATATGCTTCACGATTTTCCCCTGAAACCACAAATGCTACCAACTAAAATTCATGTGACATAATTGACTTGGTTGTAAATTATCGTATAAAGCTATGCAATCACATGATGGTTGGCCGTAAATTAATTAAATTGAAAAAAAATATATTTATTAATTTTTTGGTTCAAGATATAAAAGAAATTTAGCTAGTTTTAGTGTTTTGTAAAACTAGGTAAATCTTTTTTATTTTGATAAAAAAAAAAAAGATCAAGTCTTTTTCCAATTGATTAATTTATTGATGGCCATAATGTGGCGAAATAGCACCACTCATAAATTATATTATTGTGGTGGATTTTTATCACAACATCAAAATTTGTAGAACGGGAAACAAATCTAGCCACAAAAAATGGAAAAATTAAATTTGAGTAGTCATAAATGACAAGAAATAGAGTTTCTATTTTGAAAAGGTAAATAATGAACGGCTTGTGATATTTGAACATGAAATCTCCATTTATAAGTTACAAGATAGATCTAACAGGCTAACACCATGGCTCGTTGGTAAGGCGACTTGGCCCAAGCCTCGTTAAAACCTATAAGTCAAAAATCTAATCAGGAAAAAATACCTTATAGGAAAAAATATTATTTGGTCTAAATAACAATAAAAATCGGGCTATAATGTGTTTTCTCTCTTTCAGCTTTGGCGATTTGGTTCTTAGAACTGCCTATCACAACATTGATAATATTAAACAAAAACAGCGATCAAAATTTATGATAGTTTGGACGCAAAACTGGAATATATATTCTCTAGTAGTATCAAATTTAGAAGTAGATCAGGACTATTAAATATTAGTACATGACAGATACCTTACAATCTTCACGAATCCGAGCTGCTCGGCGCTGGCCTTTGAATGGTGTCACAGCAGGGCAGGGCAGGGCGCGATAGCCCTTCTCACCAGCTACCTAATTGTTTTTGAATCTTTGAATTTTGAGAGGACCTCCCACCTTTGTCCTTGTAACTGTTTCTAGAGGTTATAGCTTTCCGCCTCCCACGAGCAGCTTGGATGGCCCGTTGTCGTTGCTTGCTCAAACGCTTTTCAAGTTCAGGGTCGTCAGAATTATCATCGTGCTCAACCTGTCTATCTTCACTTTGGCTAGCTTCGTTACAAGTATGTTGATGCATATTATTTTGATTGTTATCCGAATCGCCTTCTTCCTGCAAGGAGAGTTTTTTATATTCAAGAAGCCAACGAATAGGTACAAATTAGAGGTCATGATGAGTAATATTCATCAGAATTATAACAGGATGGTTACTATGTGCTTAGTCAAGAGTTATCTAAATCCATGAAAATCGTATGTAGGCATACAATAAAATCTTGGTTTACAGGCACAAGTTAAATCTAAAATGCAAACGCACCTCTCTAGTCAAGCTCAAGGACTCGAGACCATTTAGGGTTGCATCATTTATCTGACCAGCAGTATCATCTTCATCTTCGTCCTCATCTTCTCCAGAATCAGATCCCAGATCTTCCTCTACATCCCCATCAACAAACTGCGTAATAAACATCAAAACAGAAGCCATTTTAGCAGGCCAGAGCTTGAAGAATTAACATCATATTCCATCAAACGTGGCAATCATACTTTGAAAGATATTCAGAGTTTTGAATTGTAAAGCAATTTGCCTCAAATGAGATATTTATACATCATGTGAGCCTTTGATCTAAAATCTATGAATACCTCTTTATTTAACAATTATGGAGAAATAAATACTATAATTAAAGAAAACAAATCATACTTCCAAAACTAGTGGTGAAGTATATTTTGTTTGAAGATATTTGATTAGATGAAAGACTAAAGGTAGTACCTTCTCCATATCCTCTTGATCCTTCCTAGTGAAACCACTAGCTTCAAGCTCCTTGTCCAGGACACCAGAAACTTTATTTATATCTGAAAACTGTGGCCGACAACTTCCATCTAATTCTACATCTGAATCATCACATTCGGCTTCTTTTTCATCAAAAGAGAGGTGAAACCTATTAGAAGTAGCAAAAGGGAGACCGTGCAAGCGTTACTATATCAAGATTCAAGTGCAGGGGTAAAAGTTGTAAGAGGGAATAAAAAAAGCCTTAGCATTATGTACGTAATTGAATTCTGGTCAAACTTGTGGCCTCTCAAAAAACAAATCTTTGCTCAAGCAAGTAAATAATGGTTGTAATTTATATGCTTGAACTGTAACTTATTATGGATAATGATGAAAACTTTTACAGCCGATATTTTGATTTCAACTTAGAAAGCAGCACAGAGAGTTTGAAATGCAACTTAAAATATTTATTCAAACTCAAATCAATTATTCATGTTTTAGTTAAGCATCTCTATACATGAGATATCAGATATGTAGTAAGTTTGAATGAATGATCTCCATCAAAATCCAAATTTGATCTCAACACTAACTCCTTTTTTATTTTACAACATAGAATTTTGTCTGAAATAATCCACTTACCTTTTCCGGAAAAACTTGAAGATGCACTCAACATCACGGTCAAAGTACCTAAAAACAGAGGAAATTAGTGTATCTTATGAAATTTCATCCTTAAAATTGTGGAGATAAATCGTCAGTCATAATGGGTTGCAAAACATACATCTGTGCATTTCGATGAGAAACCGAAACCATTTGTGGAAAATCAATCATTGTCACCTTCTCATCATCATCAATCTACAAAGTGAAAATAACAATTGATATGGTGGATGGAAATATGCGTAGAACCTTAATAACAACAGGCATACTAAGCTTTTAGCTAGTAAAAACAGGCCAATACTAAGACAATGAGAAACTCCAGAAAAATAACATGCACTCGATCAATAAAACACAATAATGTGACATTGTGACTGTAAATCATCATACAATAAATGATATCTTACCATGATATTAAATTCATTGAAATCACAGTGGATGAGCCCGTGCTCTGCCAGGCGAACAACAAGACCAATGATTGTTTCAAAGATTGTGTCGGGGTTTGGCAACTCCTTTACCTGAACACTGCACAAAACAGGATAATGGTACATAATTCTAGTCCATTCCACATCAAGATGCACATTGGAAAACAATTTTTATTAATTCATGACATGCCTAATGACTGTAACTTCCTTTCAGATCGATTTTTCTTTATTGTTGGTTTAAGGATTATGAGATTATCTTAATTACAACAATGCCATGAAACTCCTGTCTAAGAGACAACTGACATAATAAAGCTGTAACCAAACCATTAGAATCAATAATGTCTATCATATATATTGCATTTTCCATCTATATCCCTTCAAAACCAACTTTACTTTACTAGTACAATTCATCATGCAACTCCACAACAAAAAGGTCAGTGGAAAATATTTGAATGAGCTGCTTTATAGGCCCCTTTCATTTAATTTAACAACCTCCAGGCACATAGCATTGCCTGCAAAGGTTAAACCCAGAAATGGTACTGGCTCAAACTTATAAAACTGTAATTCAAAAGTAGCCAACAACGATATTGCAATTGGAGTCTTAATAAGAATTCATTTCTCTTATGATTTTTCCCTTACAACAACCTGGCAAGTCAGCTGTATTACTATTAAGTCATGAACAATGGCACCACATACCTCTATTACATTGTAGTGACCCAGAGAAAAAGAACAAAAAATATATGAAACATTAGACCATATGCAACTTAAACACTTACAGCGGGTATCCTTGGACGAGTGACATGATCACACAATGCCGATTGCAATCCACTGCATTTGGAACAGGAAAACCATGTTCTTCCAAAGCCTGCCCATAAAGATGTGAAAGATTAACTAACTTGACCAAAAGAGCCTTCTTTTTAGCTTCACCAACAAAATTAAGCTATCCAAAATTCAGAAGAGAGAGAGAGAGAGAGAGAGAGACTACAAGAACCAAACCTTCATAAAGGCAAATTCTTTGAGTGCAGCAAGCCGTGACAAGTATAGCCAGTTAAAGCTTCTGCGATGCCTCAAATAATCACGTTTAGACTTGACTGCTCTAAAAGAAACCCTACCAAGCCTGTGTAACTTCATAGCAAGAACTGTGCCATCTTCAGTAGCAACCTCAAATATATCTTCAGAAAATAAATTAAATCAATACCAATTTGTGATTATAAAACAAACACATAGTAAAGCTTCAACAGGTGCTAGGCATCCGTACCAGATTCCTTCCCCACACCAATCTGGCGACCAACAGAAGCAAAAACTCCACGGTTCACCAATGTCTTGATCGCAAGAAAGTCGTAGCCCAAGTATGTTAGCCGGAAACCATCATCTACACCAAGATTACACTACATTCAGATTTATCCTAGTAGAGTGTGCAAGCAGGTGGTTGAAAGCAAGAGTGAAATTCATCAACAGAAACATGATCAAGAAACCAAACTATAGTAAAATTTCATCTTCAACATATTTTAAGATACAAATTACTAAAAGCTTTTCACATACTAAAATAAGGAAACAAATTTTTAAGATACATAAGCTCTTCACAAACTAAAAGTATCGAAAGAAGAGGTAAACTAACACTTGGAAGAGTCATGATGCACCAGCTTGTGCTTGAGCAAATTCTTCAATACTTTATACGTGCCGCCATGCCTAAGGACCAGCATATACAGAATCACAACATAACCAAACACCACGAGTAAAAAAACGGTGAACTCAAATATCCAGTAAATAAACAAACATACTTCAATGATGCGATTCTGCCGATCAACTCCGCCGGTACAATTTCATGCTAAACCCGGGAATTTCATGATAGGAAAAAAAAAAAAAAAAGTAATTATTTTTTTTTTCGAGGAGAGCCAAAAAAAACGATAAATTAGAAAAGTAGTAGCTCAAAAAGGAGAAAGACAAAAGGAATTGGTCGGAGAATAGAAACAAACATTGCGCATTCCCATCTCGACGGCGGTAAGAACCCTGAAGTCATCCTTCGACAGATACCTCAGAGCATTCACATCTAACTTCATTGTTTCCTGCACTCAGCTACGCAGAGAATCGACGAATTAATCTTCAAAATCACGATGAATGATGAGAAATTGAAGGCTGCAGAGATTTTTATCTCAACCGCCGGTTTAGCGCGGCGGAGCTCATGGCTGGGTTCTTTCTGGGCCTATCTAATTGGGCCTGCTACAACTTCAGTATAATTTTCTCTTTCGGCCCGTTTAGTTAGAAACGATTATCTCAAATAATAAATTTAATACTCACTCCGTCCCACGAATCTTGTCATGTTTCGTTTCGGCACGAGAATTAAGGAGTTATAGATTAGTGTTTTAAGTGTGTAGGTAATAAAGTATAAAAGTGATAAAGTATGAGAGAGAGTGTAATTAAGACCCCTTATTTTTAGATTAATTACACTTTATTTGGAAATGTGTCAAGATTCGTGGGACAATTCAAAAAGAAATACGTGTCAAAATTCGTGGGTCGGAGGGAGTACTTTATCGAATTTTAATAAAATAAGAATTTTGAAACTAAAATTTTCAAAAAAAAAAAAAAAAAAAAATTGAAACTAAAGAAAATAGTGTTCGACAAGAACCGATTTATTATTCATAAAGAATTAAACAAGAATGTTCTTATTGATCTTATTTCCCTTTTCTTCATATACCCAGTGGTGTTCACGGGTTGAAAATCGCTGATTTTAGATTTGAATCGATGATTACGGTTCATCAGAAAGGTAAATCGGAATTGGCCCATGCAATGACCTTGACGAGCCGGTTCCGGGTCAGGCCGAAAATTGACGGTTCAAAGTTCCTACCGGCGATTTTTGATAGTTTTATAATTTTTTTTATTATGTTTTTAATATATTGTGTATATTTTTTCGTATGAGATTATATTACGAAATTCGTAACATGTATTCAAATTATCTAATTCAAGTAAAATACAATAAATTATGGTAGAAACAAAATAAAATTTTAAAACATTTATATTTACCATCAAAATATATAAAATTTATATTTTTATTGAATTCAAAGTTTAAAAAAATATAAATGTACAATTGACATCATGTTTGTGCATATATAAAAAAATTGTAATCATCGATTACAACTAACTACACTAAATTAACTATAATTAATTCTAAAATAAAATGCTACACTATAATATACTCCCTCCGTCCCAATAATGAAGACACACTTTTCTTATTAGGTTATCCCAATAATAAAGACACACTTCTAAATAATGAAAGAATTATGACTTAACAATTATTAATTAATTTATCACTAATTAGGGTATAAAAGTCTAATAAAACCCTAAATCATTTCTCCCTCTCTTGAATATTCTCACTCATCCTCTCTCTCTCGGCTCTCTTGGCGTCGCCGCCGCTGTCCTGTCTGCGGTATCCACCCTCTTCACGCCCTCTCTCCCTCATCACCGCCGCTGCCCTGCCGAGCCCTACCCCCTCCCTCTTTCTCTCTGATTCTCCCTCAAACGGTCAAACCCCTTCCCTCATTTCCCTCACAGAACTTCGGCGAACATCAACTGGACCTCCGCAAGTGTCCCTTGTCTCGCCTCTGTCTCGCCCTCTCTCTCTCGGCGCCGGAAGAACAACAGCAACGAGCCACCACTAGCGCTGCGCCCTCACCATTGGTAGCGTAGCGTGAGATTTTGATTTTAGATCCAAAAATCGAGAGGTTTTTGATTTCATATCCAAAAGCGACTCGATCCAAATCCGAGAGGTTTATGCAGATTTTGATTTCAGATTTTTGAGCAGATCTGTGTTTCAATTTTGATTTCAATTTGAGTTTCAATTTTTCAGATCGATTTTGATTTCAATTTGAGTTTAGATTTCAGATTTGAGTTCAATTTGAGTTTCAGATTTCTTATTTGAGATCTTTTCGGGTTCCATTTTAATTTCAGCATTCAAGGCAATTAAATCCAGCTTTCATTTTAGAATCACATTGAATTTGGCTTCCAATTGTTGACATTAGAAGAATAAAAAAAAAATAGCATAATAGTAAATTAAAAAAATTAATTTTATTTAATTAATTAAAAAATTCAAATTTTATTAATTTAAATATTTATATTTCCATAATGTTTTTAAAATAAAAGTAAATACAACTCCTAATCAATTCCTTAATCAAATACACTAATAGAGGTGGGCTATAATACTTTAACACCTAAACTACCTCTCCTTAATCTCCATGCCCAAATGAAGTGTGTCTTCATTATTGGGACGGAGGGAGTAACAAGGAGAAAAATAAATAAATAAAGGGTTTGAACTTAATTTTAATATAATATTAAAATTGAATGGCCTACGTATCTTCATTGATAATGAAGAATCAAAGCTCACGTAGTTATCTTACCCTAACTTGTTAGACTAACACTACCAACAACATCTTCGCCCTCAGAGTTGAGATTGATATACTTGTTACGGTTACCACGAGATGAAAACATGATAAATATAATAAATGTAGTAGATAGTAATAGTTGTTGCATTACATAGTAGGACAAGTAAACGTAAATGTTAATTTAGCAAGAAAGTAACAAGAGCAACAGAGTATAACAATTTAACAAGGGCACATAAAGAATAGATGAGAAATAGAAGTATAAGAGAAGATAGTATAGAATTATTAACACAATGACATGACTTTGAAGGTGTGAGAAGATGGTATTTATAGATAAAATTTAGGAAGGGGGGAATTCTGAATTTAAATTTAAAAAATTAAAAAAAATAAAAAATCTGAAAAATCGGCGATTTTCGCCTCAACTAACGCACCTAGCCTGCACCTACACCTTGCCACTTGACGCCTCAACTGACACGCCCAGTGGTCCGACTTGACGGTAACTGTCGATTTTTTATTCAACAAATAACGGTCCGTAATCGGCTTGAATTTCTGGAGGTTCCGATTTTGGTTCCAGAGTCAGCCCGAACAGTTGACTTCGGGCCGATTCAGCCAGGCTCGGTTAGCTCTGAACACCATTAGTCAACAATACTTTTATTTATAAGTACTAGGGTTCATAAATTTCACTCACAATAATACCCATTATTATTAATTATTAGCATCATTTTTTTTAAAATTCGTATCGTCCTCATAATAACAACGATATTATAGACCGACAAAGTCTTATAAAAGTAAAATAGAAATTTCTTCATAAAAGAAAGAGAGAGAAATTGAATGGAACAAGAAGAACATAGAAGAAAACCAAAAAGAAGTAAAGTGAAAGCGATACAACCAATATATAGAGGCATTGAATTTCCAGTTCCACCAAAACTAAAGATTTTGTTTTATATTTTAATTTACAGTTACGACAGTTTCACGCGGTTTGTGGGATCAACAAACGCCTCCATCATATTTATTCCCTCCATTAATCAACAACTCCCATTTTCTCCAAAATCTGTGTTGGTCTTGTTGTTGTTGTGAGAGAGAGAAAAAAATCAACAACAACAACAAACAAACACAAATGATTACAGTCCTGCTCTACTCTCTCCTCTTCGTCTTCGCCCTCATCTATACCTTAATCTCTCCAACCAAGAAGTTTCTCGCGCCATGGCTCGAATCGTTCCGCGATCGCAAAACCCTACCGCCGCAGGATTCGATCAAGCCCGCCGCCGCCTCCGCCCCGCCGGCTGCTATCGGCGGGCTGAGAGGCGTGTTCGCGACGTTCGACAAGAACAACGACGGATTCATCACGAAGCAGGAGCTGAGGGAGTCGCTCCAGAATATCGGGATTTTGGCGGGAGAGAAGGACGTGGAGGATATGGTGGAGAAGGTGGATTTTAATGGCGACGGCCTCATCGATTTCGACGAGTTCTGCAAGCTCTACGAGTCGATGGGCGGCGCGGCGGAGGTAGGAGGCGGCGGGGATGGGGATGGGGATGGGGATGGGGATTTGAGAGAGGCGTTTGATGTGTTTGATGGGAACAAAGATGGGCGTATCACGGTTGAGGAATTGGGATTGGTTTTGTCTTCGTTGGGGTTCAGTGAGGGGAAGAAGATCGAAGACTGCAAAGAGATGATCAGAAAAGTCGATGTTGATGGAGATGGGATGGTCGATTTTGACGAATTCAAGAAGATGATGAGAGATGGGCTTGGAAGGCTTATTGCAGTTTCTTGAACACCACCTCCAAAATCAAGAGATTATGGTGTTTTTGGTAACACAGATTTAATTCTTTGCTTTACTCCAATTAAACTACCAATTACCATCAATATATCTAACTCTTGATCATCATCTTGTTTGCTTTGATTGTTTCACTCTTACTCGGGCAGATAGATCCCCTCAAAATAGCAAATCAAGATTAGTCTTTTTTTAGTGTATTTTTGGATTATTAATTAGATGTACAGGTGACTTAACATGTGGGATTGGACAGATCCTCTGCCTTTGTCTTAGATCTGCAGATTGTGTTTAATTTGATAGAGTACTTACTGTAGTAAGTGTAGTACAGTTGGAGACAGCAAGATTTGATTATTGAATGAGGCTATATATGTTTTCTTGTTGCATATTCACTTATGATATTTCAACATGTGTTCATTGGTATATGTTTGGTTATGGATTCCAAGGCTTGAGATTGGTGAAGAGTTCAGATTATTAAGATTTGATCTCTGCTGTGATGATGGTAGTATATAGTACTAATAAGTTGCAATAACCAAGGTACAATTACTTTTATTTAATTCGTGCCAGCACTCAACACGCACGCAGAGTAATAAATGTGACGAGCATCTTTCATTTTGTGTCCAATTTAAATCTACTTATATTATACTCCATGTAAATATATACTCCCTCCGTCCCAATATTCAAGTCCCGTATTCCTTTTTGGGACGTCCCATGTAACAAGTCCCCTTTCCTTTTTTGACATTAATTAGGGGTTGATTAGTTGATTTAATTATGTCTCTCTCCTCTCACAAACCAACCCACCTGCCCTCTCTCTCTCTCTCTCTCTCTCTCTCTCCTCACTTCTCTCTTCTCTCTCAAATCGTCATCTCCCACCTCCCACCTCCACCGCCCACCCACCTCCACCATCGCGCCACCTCGCCGCCCTCCCACTTCCACCCTTGCGCCGCTCTCTGCATCTGCATCTGAAGAGCGCCCACCCCTGCATCTGCCGCCCTCTCGCCTCCACCCTTGCGCCGCCCCTGCCACCCTCGCGAGCTCGTTGCAGCGGCGGCGTAGAGCGCCCACCACTCCTCTTCTCACTTCGCCTCACCGCCTCCTCTCTCCAACTCTTTTTTTTTTCTTTTTCAGAAATTAGGGCTCGTCGGAAATTAGCCTCGCCTCCACCCTTGCGCCGCCGCAGCAGCCGCTGTCCTCCGCCTCCGGCTCTCGCCCACCACCTCTCGCCCTCGGCTGCCTCCTCTCTCCTACTCTTTTTTTTTTCCAGAAATTAGGGCTCGCCGCCGCAACTGTCGCTGCCCTCCGCCTCCGACTCTCGCCCACCACCTCTCGCCGTCGGCCGAGAGATGGTGGTGTTTTGGTGTTTTGATTTGTCGTCTCATATTGAAAATTTCCATTTTTTGATTTCCATTTTTTGATGGTGGTGTTTTGGTGTTTTGATTTCCAGAAAATTTCCATTTTTCGGCCGAGAGATGGTGGTGTTTTGGTGTTTAGATTTCCAGAAATTTTCCATTTTTTGATTTGTGTTTTGGTGTTCATAATTGAAAGATTTCTCTCCTATGTTCACTGTTTCGAAATTATGGTGTTTTGGTGTTCAGAAGTTGTGGTATTCATAAGCTCTCTTCTCTGTTCACTGTTCCGGCGACTCGCACCGGCGGCATTCACTATTCCGGCTGCTCGCCCACCACCGGCAACAACAAATGGAAGACGACTGTTAACAATGCTTAAAATTTAATTAACAAACCCATAAATATGTGGGCCATACAACTTTTTTCTTAATACTACTCTCCTTAATACCCGTGCCCAAAAGAAAGGGGACTTGATTAACGGGACGGAGGGAGTAATTCATAGTGAAACAAAAAAATCTAACGTGTTCCCCCTCGTGAAACACATTCGAGTTTTGCTCAAACGAGAGGTTGATTTAAAGATATAGGTTCTGAAATAAGAAAATAATATACTCCTTCCGTCCCACCATTTTAGTCCCTTATTCTATTTTGAGATGTCCCAAAAAGATAGTCCACTTTTCTAATTAATACTATATAAAAATATTGTTTTACTAAATTAACCTTATTTAATGCTTCACTTAAATGTGAAAAGGATGTGTGAAAATAATAAATAAGGGTATAAAAGATAAAAATATAAAAATTAAATGCATTTTCTTAATATGTGTGAAAAATGAGAGGGGACTAAAATGGTGGGACGGAGAGAGTATGAAAATCGGTACACAAACCCAAACAAGTTAATTACTACTCATTCCGTCCCAATTCAATAAACCATATTTCTTTATTTGAACTCATCTCAATAGACCACTTTCTAAAATGAAAAATTTATTTACACCAAATGTTTTTATACTTCAAACATAATTATCTCTTCTTTATTTCTCTCTTCTACTTTTTAGATAAATATATTTTTGAAAAAAGTTATATTTTATTTCTCCTATTTTATTACAAACTATTCGTTTTTTAACATCTGTGTCCAATCCTTGTGGCCTATTGACTTTGAACCTATTGAATTGAACGGAGGAAGTACAATTATCGGAAGAATTGTGTTAGATGAAATATTAGTTAAAGACTCCAAACAAGAAGATTAATAATGCATAATGCCAAACCTCCAATTAGGTCGATGGGAGTTGAACCAAAAAGAAGAAATCTATGAAGTGGATCTTCTTTAAACTATAACAAAAAGAAAAAGAAATGCACCCAAAAAAGTAGGAATATAATATAAGGTGGTCGAGTAAAAAGAAGGGAAGCCGCAGCTGCGAATATCATAACGTGTTACAAGAGGCATCCAAGTCTTGTAGCAGCTGTGTCACTTTTGATATAAAGATAAATTCTCCAAAGAGAAACGCACAGACCAGAATGGAAGCGAATCGACAATATAACATCAATCAAAAAGAGAACATTCAAGCATGTATGTCACTGTAATGGTAAAGCTGCTGTACAGAAAGTAACGACGATTAACTAGGTGCTAGGGAGAGGGGTGGAGGCGAAGAAAGAAAGCCAAACGAGCAATAAATAAACTTTAGCGAGTATAACTGCGATTGTTAAGATGTCAGCAGAGAGCGGCATCACAAACCAGCACATATAATAATGTGGTCTCACACAAACTACACATACCAACTATGGCCAGGAATCTAGGCTAGATCCTGTTATTATTTGATTCTACTATAGCACTTGCCTTGCTCCAGAACCACCTAATACACACCGGGATGAATAACTAAAACTAAAACACATCCGGGTGAAAACGTCCAGGGAGTGAACCGCTTTGTTGGGCCTGCTTGAGATGCATCGTAAGGGCATAATTGTTGACCTGGAGATCAAATATGAATGAATCATATACTGGGCCTACTTTCAATAAAAATACATATTCACATAAGATGATCCAATGGGCTTCTGAAAAGCTCCGAATTCTTTTCTAGGTTCTTTTATCAGCATTTTTTGGGGGTCTGGCATGAGCTTGGTATTGAAGTATAAAACCTTTTATTGAAGAAATAGTTCCCAGTATATTGGGAATATTGCACATGAAAGGTGGATGGTCTCAACCTCTTAGTTGTGTTGTGTGGTGTGCATTTGAAAAATGAATATTTTGTTCATTTTTGCATGGAGTCTGATTATAGCAAGGACGAGAATAGTTTTACACTAGCCAACCGAACTATCGACATGCTTATGAATGTTTTACACTGTAAAACTGACCTCGAGAGTCCGTAGTTGCTCCTGGTATTGAGATACTAGCTGCTTCAGTTGATGCAACTCATGGCCCGTTTCCTCGAATTCCTTCTGTCGTTCATGTTGTATAGAAACTGCTCGCTTCAAAATAGTATTTTCCTGTAGGAGTGCTTCTAGTTGCTGCTTCAGCACTATGTTCTCCTAAAAAGCATTACAAAAATGTAAACTCAATTAGAAAATTACCAAGTATATAATCAGCTTTTATGTCTTAATTGATGACTAATACTCATTTCGACTTAGCTTAGTAAGCTTATAAAAAATACTTACATGTGACAGGCAGTTTTCAAGAAATTGAATATTAAATGAATCTCTGTTATATACTATTTTATAGGAGGTGGGTATTCAACATAAATGATTAAACCACACACCTTCTGGAAGCTTTTCGCAGCCTCTGCAGTAGCATTCGCACAAATGGACTTCTCTAATGCCTCAAGTGCTTGGGACAAACGTGCCTTAGCATCCTCTACATTGGCTGCAGTCAAGACTTCTCTAACCAGAAGCTCCACCCACTCTGCTCCGTCTACAGGAAGATTGTTTACACCAGGTGGTTCCTCTCCTGAAGCAGGCCCCCCATCATTCACCACTGTACATGAAAATGAAATAAAGTTATTCATTATAAAAAAGTGGATAAGATTTGTACTCATTTGGGCAGACACAAAGCACGTAACAACAAATGGACATAAATGAAGGTACAAGTTAGAAAAAGAATAAGGTGCTTCGTTTGACATGAAGGATGAGAAAATCAAATATGTCAATCGTCAAGGGTAACTAAACAAAGGAATACACATTCAGTGACATTCATGGCATGTGAAATCGTGAAGTGGCTAAACAGAATAATCATGAAATAGTAAAAGAAAAAAGGAAAAAAAATAAATATCACAAAGAATCTAAGCAAATGATGCAAAAATCACTGTCATCCAACAAGAAGAACTGGGTGGTAAAGGTAAACACAGTTAAGATGTCAAATATCATATGTGAGTCCAGTGTTTCTGTTCACTTGGGACAGGGCCACCAGGATAGATCTAGGAGGACTCCAAGAGAACAAGCTTCAGGAGTCAGTGAGAACAATAAGGAAATAAACAAGAACCAGAATGACTAAAAATGAGGTAGGCCATGCCAAGATTATGTGCCACCACCAGGTCGTATAGAAATTTGGAAATGGCAGCAGAATTTAATGGATATATAGAGAACCAATGATGATTCACTTAGTAGGGCTAGAGCCAAAAGATCTTCAGAAATTCAACATCTACTAATTGTTATACCGGATTTACATGTATCAGGGAGGTGTTATTTCAGAAAGCATATAGAAACTTATGAAGCATAGGTTACCAAACAAAGCACTAAAATTGACAAAAAAAAAACCTTTAGCCAAAAACTGGTCGTCAATTTCCCGGGTAAGATCGGATGAACTTGCGGCAACACTCAATCGGAGATCATTTAATCTTTTGATAGCCAAATCCAAATCATCACCAGACTCTTCGAGGGCCTTTTCCAGAAACTAGAAGTCAAAACCATTCATAACGAGTTAATTAAATTTAACATCAAGCAGAAGATATAAGAAAAATGATACACACTTTACATATTTAAATTGCTTATATGATACACACTTTCCATCTTTTTCCTGGATTGAATCAAACTTGATAGGAGTAAAGAATGTAACCAGTAAAATAACCAATAAAAAACAAAAATCTGGCCTTCTTAAGCTAGCTAGATCAAAACATTTGCAAAAGTGTGGTGTAGAATAGCATGGCATTGTAGGTCAATGAGTTAATCTCAAAATTCACTAAACATTTTGTTAGACAAGAATGTAACCTGAAATATTTCCAAAGAACGCATCCCCTGTTTCATCTGACCATGAAAGAGAATGAACAAGGCCAAGCAATTTAATGATAGTAAATTGTCTCAAACATGAAATTTACAAAACTCGACATTACCAGGTAAAATCATCGGACAATCCACCTGTTATTACCTACATTGCACATTTCTAGAGAATGCAGACTCACAAGTCACACCAACCTAAATAACATTTCATTTTTCAATAATTCGAGCAATAAAATCCCACAAAATAAATGCAATATTCCTATAAATCGCAAAAAGTATACTAATTTTTAAGATCCAATAGATATACACAAAAGAACCGAGAACAAAATTTCACCACCATTTTCCCCCAATCAAAATGCTGGAAGAACACATATTTCGCATAGCAAGAACCAGAGAATCTCAAATACAACGTGGCATAAAAAAAGAGGAAATTGAGAAACAATAACCTGTCTGTCCATATCAGGAAAGAGGGCGACAAGATGATCGATCGCAGAAGTGGAGGATATATAATTAGCTGCGGCGGCAGCCCTCGGCGGAGAAAAAGTACGGCCGGGCGAAGACGACGATGAGCAGCGGATCCTTTTACTGACAGGCGGCGACGACGGCGATTCCTCAAAGATGTTCGATCTCTTTCCGCACACTACGGCAGACATGTTTCGCTACCACAAAGAAAATTTCTCTCTCTACTCGACCACCAATTTTCTCATGCAGAATCAGCAAATGTTTCTACACAACGAAGGATATAATTCCAGAAAAGTGATCAAATGAGTTCAATCCAGATGATCTGATTCCAAAACCTTCTACAAAAACCATACTCAAAAGCAATATCCAGAACGAGCTTTCCAATTTCTCTCTCTCCTCTCTCAAAGTTAGTCTAGTATAAAATTAACGAATATATCTATAATCTATAATGAGTATAAAGCTATAAAGTAAATTGGGAAATTTATTGTTTTGCAATGCAATACTTTTTCTATTTCTTTTTTTTTAATGCAATTATTTTTTTTAAAATTACGGGAGCTATCTGAATACAATCAATTATACAACCCCCACTAGGGATGGCAATCTACCCGCGGGTAGTGGATATCCGCGAAAACCCGAACCCATTAGGGTGGGTTTGGATACCATTTGATATCCACGGATAGTTTCGTGGGTACAATTCACTATCCATTTAGTTCGTGTGTATGGGTTTGGATACTTACTATCCATACCCGTGAAACCCGTTTACCCGCGAAAAATACCCGCCAATTACCCGTCAATTACCCGTCAAATATCCACAAAAAATTCTATAAAATATGGGCTTTAAATACATATTTTGAGATTATGGGCTAGTATTTTATATTTTAAAATAGGCCAAAACAATAAGGCCCAAAGTCTAATATTGAGCACCGCAGTCGTCTCAAACCAAAGCTATTAGAAGCATTAATGTGTACTCAAAATTGGCTACGAAATCAACTTGAAGGTACGTAAATTTATAATTATAATTATAATTAATCTTTTATTTCATATATCTAATGTAAATAATTGCTTATTTCATAGGTCAAGGAAAGAATGAAAGCTTTTGGATTTGTCTTGAAGATAAAGAAGAAGAAGAGTTCAATGAAGAGTGTTCTATTTCTACCGTCGAGCAATTATAGACATTGTTCTTTGTTGGATTTTATATTTTAGTTGATGAATTTAAACATTGTTTATTGTGAATTTGAATTTAAACATTGTTCTTTGTGGATTTGAACTATGCTATTTGTGTTGATTTTTTTTTTCTATTAAATTTGTTGTAAATTTATATTTAAATTCTATTTCGTGGGTATCCAGCGGATAGCGGGTATCCGTCGGATAGTGGGTGAAGGATACCCGTCGGATAGCGGGTTTCGCGGATACCCGACGGGTAGCGGGTATCCGCGGGTAGCGGGTTTGGATACCATTTGATATCCATGGATAGTTTTGTGGGTAGCAACCACTATCCATTTAGTTCGTGGGTATGGGTATGGATAGTCACTATCCGTACCCGTCGTACCCGATTGCCATCCCTAACCCCCACGCAGACGGAACCCCACCACCACCACCTCAGGCGAAAAACGTCCTACGTATGAGACCTCAATACCAAATAATACAACACCACACACATACGAGAATGTCAACACCAAACAATTTCTTTTTTTATTTTAATACAATTTTTTTTTAATTACAAAAGGTACCTGAATATAATCAATTATGCAACCCGCACGTAGACGGGACCTCACCACCACCTCAAGCGAGAAACGCCCTGCGTGTGAGACCTCAACACCAAACAATACAATACCGCACGCAAGCGGGAATGTAACCAAACAATACAACACCACAAGCAGGCGAAAATGTCAACACCAAACAATACAACACCATACGCAGGAGGGAATGTCAACATTAAACAATGCAACACCTCAACATCAAACAATACAACACCGTACATAGGTAGGAATATCAACACCAAATAATACAATACCGCACGCAGATGGAAATACAATACCACCTAAAGTGAAAAAATATCACCGCACGCATGTAAGATTGAATTCAAGACCTCTAACAAAAGAGAATCTTTGGTTGTAATCGTATGATGCACAATATGAAAATAGATTTTTAAAAAAATTATGTACAAATATCAATAATCAAGAACTAAACTAAAAAGATAATGTGAAAAGTCAAATTATAATACTCTTTTGTCCTGAGTATAACGTGTCAACATTATTTTTTATTTCCATTAAACTCGATTAAGTATATTTTTTTCGGAGTGAAAATTTAAAATGCCCACTTTCTTATGTTTTTTTTGTAAAAATGCCCTAAGTTATTATACAAAACATTATATGCCTTATTATTTAAATACTCTTTGATTTGATGGGTTTAGCTTGGTTTTCTGTGAAAATCTTACACATTTGACCGATTTGACAGCTATCGATCATAAAAGTCAACGATTTGACAGCTATCAGTCAAGAGTACATATGACCGGTGGGTGGGTAGATCATGTGTCCGGTCGGTGAAAACATGTGTCCGGCCGGTAAAATCATGCCGAACACATGATATAGCCACCCACCGATCATATGTACTTTTTACTGATAGCTGTCAAATCGTTGACTTTTATGACCGATAGCTGTCAAATCGGTCAAATGTGTAAGACTTTTACAGAAAATCAAGCAAACCCATCAATATCAAAGGATAAAATAGGTACTTCACATAATTAGGGCATATAATGCTTTGTATGATAACTTAGTGCATTTTTATAAAAAATTTAAGGAAGTGGGCATTTTTGCTTATTAACACTTTTTTTCGGGTATTCTATTATATTTGGTCTTTTTTTATTTTTTAATAGTAATTATTGTATGTTATAGTATTAAATTTTTAGGTCATAGTATATTTTTACATTACAATCTAATCCTTTTAAGTTTTAAACAATCATATATCGGAAAAAGACAAACTGAATTTAATGGGACGAAATGATTATATTATGTAAAATTTTACATAATAGTTATACATTTGGGAAAATCTCTTTCTACACAATATTCTGATGTAGTAACATAGAGTTGGTCATGATTAAATAAAATTTATTTTTAAGTATAAATTTATATCTAAATTATTATTTTTAATATTTTATTAATAGTGATTGAATGAAACATAATCAATAGAAACTGTGAACGTTGGAACTTGGAATTATAATTTTGAATCCAATAACGTTAGCAACAATCAAAGTATTAAAACATTGTGTCTAGCGTTTATGTCCATCAAAATAATTTTCTTTCCAAAACACGCAGACTAAATTTGTTAATCAGTAATCTAATTCTATCATAAAGTCTATTAGAATGGTTTATGTCACACAAAATCATAATTGAGTTCTCGCTTCAAAATATAATTGTTAATTAAGTGTATTCAAGCACCTTAGTCTATTTTTTTTTTTTTTTTTTGAAGGAAACAGAACTTTGATAAAGATAAATCAGAATTTACAATCTCAAATTTTTTTAAGGGAATAGAACTTTTATAGATAAATCAGAGTTTACAATCTCAAGAAGCCATGGAGAGTAATCCGACTTCCAATAAACAAAGCTTTTACCTCTAAAGCAAAAGCTACGAGCGCATGTGCAGCTCTATTAGCGCTCCTACAAGCATGACGAAAATCTATCACCACAAATTTGCGAGCGTGCTAAAAAACTTTCCACAGATCATCGCACAAAGATTCTGCACCCGACCCGGATTCTTGTAAGACATGAATAGCAAAGATTGAGTCCGAGAACACCACCATCGGGCCATAGTCGTTTTCCAAACAAAAACCAATAGCCACCATAGTGTATTCGAGCACCTTAGTCTATTGAAATGTTACGGTTCGGTACTATTGACCACGGTTCCAGTTCAAATGGGCACCTCCAGTGGAAGGTACTCAAATATTTTGCAATTGGCAAAACCTAAAGAAGCTTCTACTATTTTGGATGTTTTTCAGTACACATGATTTTATTGCAGGAACATAGGCAATAGAAGTAATCAATAAACCGTCTGATAGTTTAAGGCATGTGTTAGTCTGAAGAAATCCGCACACCCTCTACTGGAATTATGTTTAATACAATTTCACTGCATCGCATTAAACATAGTGATTTTTTTTTTTTTTTTGAGGGATTAAACATAGTGATTTAAAATGCTAGTGATAAGTGTTTGTGGGAGGTAGTTCCACAACAATAATACTATTTGTATTCAAAAAGGTATGGCCTACATCATACTTCCTTATAGTTATAAACCCCATTCTCCTTCTTATCTGCCTGCTCTTCAACTTTAAAAAATGGCGATTCAATTCATTGCTCCAAAACCCCTAAACCCTCTTCTTCCTCTTCACATTCAATGCAGAAACTCAATTTCTCCGTGCAGAGGAGCGCAATTGTCGGAATCAGTGGCGTGGGAGGAGCAAATTCCCCCAAACGCTATCCGCCGGAAGCGTGATCCGTCGTGGCGCGGCGGGTTTAGCCTAGGGGTAGATTTGGGATTGTCGCGGACAGGCGTTGCCATTAGCAAAGGCTTCACTGTTCGCCCCTTAACGGTATAATTATTAGCAATAGAATTAGGTGTAAATAACCTTGGAGTCTAAACTAGTAGTACATGTGTATTGTGGTGGTTTGATTAGGTACTTGAATTACGAGGGCAGAAGCTTGAGCTTAGACTTCTTGATCTTGCTGAAAAGCAGGTGCGTGTTATAATGTAAGAAGTTGATATGAGGTTTGTATTGGTGGATTGAGTTATGGTGATGATAATAGGAAGTTGATGAATTCATCATTGGGCTTCCGAAGAGCAGCGAGGGGAAGGAAACAGAGCAGTCGAACAAAGTTCGTAGTGTGGCCGGAAGGTTTGCAGCTCGAGCTGCAGAGAGGTACATTCTATCTATGTCTACTTGAGGAATGGAATGTAGAGATTCTTGTGTGTGATAAATGATGTTGATGCAGGGGATGGAGAGTATACCTACAAGATGAGCATGGAACCTCTTCTGAGGCGCTCGAGCACATGATAGCCACGTTATAATCTCCTCCATTTCCATTCTCTCACTCACTCTTTCTACATATCGATGTTGTTTAATTGTAATATTGCAGAGGAGTGAGTAAATCTGTGCGTCAAGGAAAACTCGATGCTTATGCTGCTATGGTGAGCCTACCCTTACCCTATCATCCGCGAAACTTGAGGATGCGTTTTGTTTGAGTGATGAGGCATGATTGATAAAATAATTCACCTTAATTGAGCGTTTGGCTTGCATGATTGTAACTCGGCCCGCATCTAATCATCCAACTGAGTGATTATTTATTATCCTGAAATTGGGTGGATTGTTTATAATCACCCTTCCAATCCTATCAATCTTATATATCCCACCAGACCAAACGCCTCCGATGAGTATTATGTTTGTAAAATGTAAATGATGGTTGTGTTAATTGGTTCTGCAGAAGGTGCTTGAAAGATATTTCAGTGAATCGGGGAAGGGGATTGAGGCTGTTGTACCCAAGCAGCCACACCTTCAAAACAAGCTGCGTGAAGGTCCTCCAAAGGATATAGACTTTTACTCACCAACCACCGATACTTACTAACTGTTCAAATTTTGTGTATCGAGAAATATTGCATGAAAAATCAAATTATTCAAAAAAATATATATTGAAAACACAGGTGAAACAATAGAGAGAATAATACTTCACGCAGAAACAATTACCAATTTACCAATATTGAGCAATAAGATCTCACCCGTTGCAAGATTCATATTCAATTACCAAACTTTTGATTCTTTATGGAAAAATATTATAAAATGAATGTTGCTACATAGTACAGATCCAAGGAAAACAACGGTCCAAAAAATTCATCAATAACATAGATTCCTCCCGACCAACATGGTCTACGAATTTTATGCAACTCTAAAAAAAATACAAAAAGATTATATACTTAATTATTCAAGAATGAATTTTGATCTAAACTACTTCACTCACACAACATATGATACAAACAACCATATCTATCTCCAATACATATAATAATAATCATCATCATCAAGAGAGCTAACCATCTTATAATCCTAGTATTTCCAACAAATGAATAGGATGAATTTTCCTTCAAATGAGGCCCGAATAAGGATTGTAGGCTTGCACGGGCATACCTGCGCCGTATGGGTGGGGCTGGACCCCGGTCACGTACGGGTTCATGGGTTGCTGTGGGCCCATCATCATCGTCTGCTGCTGCTGGAACATGAAGGGATGTGGCTGGTTCGACATCTGCACGTTTGGTGGTGCAGCCACTGCGTTGGACGCGTAGAATGGATCATGTGCCATCATTGAGTTCCCCATCGGGCCTTGCTCCCACGGGTTGTAGCTTGTGGTCTGGTTGCTTCGTCTGATCGCGTCGTCATATAAACTGTCCAGCGTGAGCATGTCCAGCCCTCCGGCCTTTTTAAACAAAGGTTCGTTTGGTCAGTGAAGAATGCTTTGGACTGTGGATGAAAAATCAATCTGGAGATTGGGGAACGTACCAGTTTGCTCGTTGCAGCAGCGCTCTCGTTGGAGCTTGGAGCTGTGACGAGTGCTAGCTCCCAGCCAGTGGCTCCGTTTGAGAGGTTTGGTCCGGTTGAGGCCGGTTGTTCTGCAACATGCGTAATGGCAAGAATGCAAGTTAACAAAGACGGCGTTTTGTATATATCAACCTTATCTGTAAACTTAAGACAAGTCGAGTAATAGGTGAAGTTCACCATTGCAGAAATGGTTATTGCTTAAAAATTGACAAACTTTGACCTGATTTTGGTTTTCGACATGTTTTATAAATTGTAGCAATAAGAGCACAACTTTTTTATTTGTAGCAAAATAGACACGTTCAATGCATTTCGACAAAATCATTTTGGCCTCAATACACTCATACGATGTCTCTGGAGTCATATGTTGCGAGTACACACTGCCCAATGTGCAAAAAAATCATGCCACTGATTTTTCGGTCGTCAGGAAACAATTTAGCGTGTCTATTTGTTACAAATTGAAAAGTGATCTTACTATTGCAACCACTTCTAAAATTTGTTGGAAACCAAAATCAGATGAAAGTTCCTGAATATTTTAGCAGCTAACCCTTGAAAAAAATTTGAAGATGGTGTTATAATTGCAAGGTTGTAAAAGTCATGTGAAAATCGCAAATTCGACTAACATTTGTGTTATTTCCAGCATTAACCCTTCCTTTTATCTATTTGTAGCAAAGCCGAAGCCTGACAACGCTACACTAGGATCGAGGAAAACTTACCAGCAGGCACAATGGCCAAAGCCAGAGCATTTTTCTCATCCAACTCAGTTGCAGCAGGGGCGGGCTCGTTCAGGCCCTACACAATGAAAAATATAGTCACTCACTTGAATGTTGGAAATATTAAGACGTGAAAGCTGAAAGTATCGGGTAGTTCCATGCATCAAGTATACTGAATAATCACCAGCAAATCGGGAGGTGGTTCAGAAGCTGGAGTTTCCACTTTGACAGGTTCTGCTTCTGGTTCAGGTGGAGGTGGCGACTGCAGCTGCTCGTCTTTTACCTCTGAACTTGTTTTGTACTCAATAGCCAAGATCGCCTTAGGCTTATCATCACCCTGTTTCATTTGAATTTATAATACCACAAGAGAAATGCCTATATATGATTAGGAGAATTTAGAAGATCTGTACCAGATCTTTGCGGGCTGCGGAAGCACGTGGTGCATCTCGAACATACTCTTCCATAGCTTGCAGAAACGATGCCGGCGGCTGTACCACTCATCGCCATACAAAGGATGTAAGAAACATATCGACAGCTGATGGAAGTGATATATTTGGCAAAAAAGTATTCGGATATCAAACCTGCTCGATCTTGATAAATCGCTCTCCACGCCCAACATCAAGATTTTTACATATTTCGTAGAATTCTGACAATCTCTCGGCCTAGAAAAAATTGCATTGCAACAAAATTAGTTCATTTGAGAAGAAGTTCCGCATTTACGATCTTACATGAAATATAATTACTTGAAGGCTGTACCTGCTGCCCAGCTCTTCGATATATATCCAAAGCTTTAAGAGCATCGTGCCTTTGCATCTCGAAGAACTGTCGAAAACAAAGGTTCTAAGTTTGTTCCATGAAAGTAAGAGATATTTAGAGTAATAAGAAGTCCTTTTAGTTACCTTGTCGACCAAATTTACGGTGCCATCGCTTATCGCGCTGTAAATTTTTATGCTTTCTGAAGCAACCTACGAGAGGAGAAAAAAGGTAGAGGATTATAGACAAAGTCTGAACGAGCCATTTTATCTGTGGCAGAGTAAAACAGGGACTCACCATGGAAAGCGCTAATTGAATGATGAAATTATGAAGAGCTGCTCCCTGGGGCTGCATTATGAAAATGTGGCGCTTCAAGTTATGATATAAAGGAAAAGCTAAACGAGGATGTGACTATTTTACTGCACATGCAACGGCACCAATTTGAAAATCAATAATGAAGCATTTTTACAAATGTTCTACCATCATTGAACTTATTAACTATCGATCTACCTGACAGCCAATCACACGGTGAAGAAGCTGTTGTAATGCTGGTAAATGCTCGAGTAGGTCTGGTGTGTCGAGATCTTTTGTTCTCTGCAATTCAATGAAATATACCAAAAAAGTAGAAAATCAACGACATATGTCTATGTAAATCGGTGTTTATGAATTTCTAGAGAAAAACAAAATAAATGTAAATGAGTGTTTATGAGAGGAACCCACCGGACGGTCTGTTTCTATGTCGTATTTCAACACTCGGAAACATTCCATCCTCTCCTCCAAAAATAGTGCATAACAGCGCACCCATGCCGAATAATCCCAAGCTGCTCAAAATGCAATATATTAATGATAAGTTCGTTCCCTTGACGTCTTTCTAGAATGCTTGGAAGCAAATAAATCCATACCGTTAGGGCTGGAGTCATCCTTGAAGTGGGCTAAGTTAAGCATATGACCTCTGCTCCTACCATAATTAATTATTTCTTCCTGGAATGTCGGGTCAACCTCTCGCAACGCACGATGTATAACAATTAGAGTCTTTAAGGCAACCTATGCAGTTAGACAAAAGAGATATGCATGGATCAGAACTAGGCTGTACATTTCTTATAAGAAAAGACAAAAACATCACAATACTTTCATGAACTAAACTGCATCACTAGAGGTAGCCAAGAATATAAGAATAGCACTTCTTCTCTCTCAGTAGAGGAAGACTCGTTATGCCTAGATATAAATATAACCGTGGATACACAACAGTATGCATTTATATAACTCAAAATTCAAAATGTATCAAAATCCTTGTAACAAGAGCATCTAATGCAAGCTTTGACGTCACTTTATAGACGGCTGGAAATTTGAATCAGTCGGAGAACAAGAACAAGTCATTTATGGATATTATTAGGAGAACCGCACAGATCTAGTCTTGAACCAGATGACTTTTTTTTTGAAATTATAAAGATGGAAATGGGTGAGAATCAGGGCTCGGGAAATAACATTTTACGAAGTTGATTGAATCATAATAATGCATAATCATTTAATTCATATTAACAAAAAATGCAACAAATAACTTCCATATTGCTATTGGAACAGAAGCAACAAACTGAATTATCATCCATCTTTTTCAGATACCTATCAATTATTACAATTATGCATGAAATCATTATAACACAGATGCTCAACATGATCCTGATAACATACCGCCCAATTATGAGTCTTTGCCAATCTTCTTGCAAGGGCATGTATACAATAAGCAACATCAGCTCGAGGCCTGGTGGCCGATACAGCAGCAAAGACAGCTGGAAGTTAGATTGCAGATACAGTTAGAGATGTCTCCTTTTACAAGGCTAACTAGAATCGGAATCTAATAGAACACAATGAATACAAGGATATCCAATATTTTACAAATAACAACCTTTAATATGCCTCTCCTTTGCAGGGCGTTCGACATGGTTTGTTGCCTTAACAATGGCAATGTCCAATTCCTGTAAAACAAGAATGAAGTAAAATCATTAGCAATCGCAATAGAATACAACTTTCTATCATGCAATAGAACATAAATAATACCTTGTAGCCGCTGTTTATTTTTGCCAGACTAACAGTCGTGGTGTCCTTCAGGGCACCGAGTGTTTTTCGTATACTGCTCTGTGTACCGCCACGTGACATTCTGTCTCCAAATTCTACAAACAATGATACAACGAGCTAATATACATCACTGCTTACTTCATTAAATATATCTCAACTTTCAATTAATTCTACCATAAGTGAATTCATAAGAAAAGCTCATTCTACCAAATCCACAATAATGTACATTTAAAACGGCAAACACATCTACAGATACTAAATCTTGAAAGATACTTACAAGAATAAAAAATATATTCCCGCTGCATTTCCTCAACATAAAAGACTAACAAATCCAGCTAAACTTCATTCATTCAATACAAAATAAACCCTAACCAAAATAAAAATCAAGAATCCAAATTCCAAATTCACCATGAAACCAAAGCTTGTTGATCTTCACACACAAATGCTTCTACACACTACCGATTGAATCTCATACAAAATTCCACCATCACAATCGCAGATTACTAGAAACAGTGAATACACAAAAGCTGCAAATTCAAAAATCACAAAACAATCACTCAATATGCCAAGAAAAAATTGGAGAAACCTCTGTGCAAAACAACACGCAGTTAGGCATAATAAATTAAACACATAAAAACAAATTGAAACAAACACTGAATCAAACAAAAAAGATAAAAGATCTAAAACAAGAGCAGATTTGTTCACAAACACTCACCTTTTTCAGCTCAAATCCTTGACAGCCTCAAACACGAGAAAGAAGAAAAGACAAAGGAATACCTCAATGAAGAGATGCCAATACAGAGATCGGGAGCCGAAAAATGCTCTGACTTTCAGCTCGGAAATGTGGTGGAGAGAGAGAGAGGGTCCTTTTATTTGTTTGTTGTCTCTAGAAAAGAATAGTCTGCAAAAAAAGACTCTATGAATCTCTTCTGGTTGGCCGTCGGCGTCATTATTTTTACCTTTTTTTATTGCAAACATCAATTATTTATAATTACACAAATTTATATTCTGTTTGCACAGCTTCTATATTCTGTCCCTGTCTTACACTGTCAATCGCCATTTTCTTTATTACCTCTACTTTTCTTGGATTAGTGTGTATTTCAATATTAAATCCATCGTTTTCTGCCAATTATAAAAGAATTTCTTGGACTTCACTTTTAAGATAAACATGTTTGGATCTGCTTTTTGTGAATTTTTGACATTTTCTAATTAAAATTATTTCAGAGGTGCATCATATATTTATATGGTTAGGAAATAAACAAAGTGAGAATATAAGGTTGGTTAATATTAATAACAAGATTAACTTCAGTCTTCAGATGTTCATGACAAAATTTTGGTGTCAAAATAGGGGAAGAGATAATCCTTTTTAAAATGTTAGTGAATCTGTTAGTGGTGTAAAGATCGTATTTTAAATATGAATAAAGTCATATAAACTCTATTACTATAAATAAAAGTGATAATTCTAATGGCAATTGGCAAGTTGGTACGTCGTGTTTGTTAAGCTTCAATTAAGGTTATTTTCTCTTGTTTTCGCAGTTAAAGCAAGACCTATGTTTTCAAAATTACAAATTTGCAAGTTATGTCATTTATATATCCTCTCTATTATTAGGGTTTTAATTAGCTTGTATCTAAGCCTTTGATTTCGAAAATGTCAATATATTTATATTAACATTATTTAAATCTTATTGTTTTAAGTCTGCACTTTAAATGTTTCTTGAGAATTACTATCAGCTTAATCAGTATATTTTGCGAATATTTATATTATTTATTTTTGTACTATCATAAAAATTTAAATATTATAATTAGATTATCCATACATGTACATATTTTTAATTGCACGAGGTATATATATTATTAAATAAATTACTACAAAAAGAAGAAGGTGGAAATATAATACACTGTACATAGGTAAATAAGTAAATAAATACAAAAATTAAACATCGCGCAATACAAAACTCTAACCCAAGACATGGTCATCAGATTTTGAGCATTAATATTCTACCGCTAAATCAACACACGCTAATTCTTGCATCTTCTACTCGTTTTAAAGTTGTTAATTAAGTTATTTAGTATATTCCAAGAACCTCGATTCTCGAGTAGTTTGATGTCAAAGAGTTGCTTCTCCTTGATGTCAAAGAGTTCCAACACGATTCCAACCATGTTTAAACTACTCACGAGGACTACAGAATGCTGCACGGATTACGCCATCTCCATCTTGTGTACCGTATGCAACCTCTCACCTCAAGAATGATGGTTGAAAGCTGTAGATGTCGGTCTTGCAGCAAAGCTCCTTGTTGTCATCCAGAATGGCTGCAATCCAGCCCTAAAGTAGCGCGCTGCAGAGCT
Organism: Salvia miltiorrhiza; assembly: GCF_028751815.1. NCBI lineage: Eukaryota > Viridiplantae > Streptophyta > Magnoliopsida > Lamiales > Lamiaceae > Salvia > Salvia miltiorrhiza. The sequence goes on along the minus strand of NC_080392.1, from coordinate 6,116,742 downwards.
TCTGAAGCTCTATAGTTTCAACTATTCAGACACAATCTTCATCTCCAAGTGCAAATTGACCAAAACTATCCAATGAAATGATGCGCTGCTGCCGCCTCGCAGTACAGATTCTTCGGCCAAGGTTTTGCAATGAGCTCTACGAATAATGTCATTTGTAAATATAGAAAAATATGACGCGGATAGCTTGTAGCCACTGTTGTTCTTGAAAATGGTTTTTCTTGATGGAGCTTGCGGCAGGTTCCAATTGTAATTTCTTAGCCATTTGCTTTGTTCCATTAATATTTGTAATTCTCCCTCTCATTCTTATTGATTCAAGATCCTCCAATTTTTTTCCATTGAACTTTGTAGAAGTTTTGGTAATTTTGGGTATTATTACAGGTTTTAGATTTAGAATGTAGGAAAGACATCATTTTCATGTGTACAATCAATCAATGATAATTTGTCACTTCATTAATTTATTTTATCACGTTTGTTGTTGATGTTTTCTCATATTCTATGTAATATTTCAAATGGAACAATCAATGTGATCTTTGTCAAATGTTTCCCAAAGCAAAAACATGAAGTGTCATTTACAGCAAAATAAATAGGACATATAAAACTAGAAGAGATAACTCTTGTAGTCATTGTAGAAAACAACAGAGATACATAAAACTCAAGGAAACAATTTTTGGCGAAGTCTGGAAATGGTCAAGTCCGCGCCACCAAATCCACCCATTACAACAACAGCAGCTTGGCATGTCTAAGTACAAAAAGCAGGGAGGTTGTTCATCCATTCTACAAATATAAAAATGAACTTTAATCTTCTAATCTTCCATGAAACAATTGGGCGCAATAGTACTTTCGAAACATGGCCGTATCACAACCTTCGATATACTCTAACTTTTCGTTCGGAAGCCAAGCACTCGATAAATTTTATGGCCATGATACCATAATCATGCGAATTTTGCTATTGAGGAGGGTGTTCCTTGTATGGTTTAATGGCCACTCATCTTTTATTTCCCTCCGTGGCCGTCTATTCTTGTAAACCCCTCCGATCTTGCACATCCAAGGGATACATTGAGCAACATATATGAATTCTTCTTTTATGTTTTCCCAGTGACCAAACCGTGAAAGTGAGTCATAGACAACAATACATTGTTTGTATATGTCTAGCTCGTATGCTACCCAATGGGAGTTCAACACGTGGGCGACTCTGTAAATGTAATCCACTTCTTTCCACGGTTTACCACCAATTGATGGATACTTGCCAGAAACATACTTCAACAACAATTTCTCTCCAAGTGACATATCTTTGGACTTCAATTTGTGCTGAAAAATATACACATGTCAATATATGTATTATAACCACAATTAAATCATAATAAAATCACGAAATTATAATTTAAGATCTTTAAGCTGATGAGTACCCAACAAAGTATGTCCACATATGTCCATCCGTAACGGAATTTTTGCGGCTTTTGTGTGGCTTTAAGCATTAAGAGGTTCAATAGGACATCCAAGTGCTAAATTAACACACATTAGTAATTAGTTAAAAAGCAAACTGAGAAGAAATGTTATAGTTATTTCGCTGCAAAATAATAAGAATGCCTCACTCCCTAACCATCGTGTTTCGGTCCATATCCCACTGAAGAAATCACGATCCGCTATATCCAAGCAATGAGTCATCAATCTTATTTTTCTAACCAACAATTAAACATAGTCATGTATTTTTAATTGGGTAATAAACTACAATTCTAAATAAAGTATACATCATATATTTGTACCTTGTAGTCGACATTGAAGATGAATACCAATTCTCAAATTCTTTAACGAGGTTCATTGGATATATTTTCATGGGATCGAACTGTTTTGCACTTTCCCAACAGTCCTCTATCAGCTGCTGTACTGGTATGATTCTTTGACGTTTGAATGATTCCACGGGGAAAATTATTTTGCACATGCTCTTTTTACATCGAACCTTATCCGAACCAATTGATTTCTTTGTTTGGGTGTTGACCATCATCTTTTTAGAACATGTATCATCCGTTGACGTTGTGTCCAGTTGTTTGGCTACTGCAACAAGATCACGAAGTGTCCCATTCAACAATTGAGCACTCAATATCATTGTCTGGGACATCACTTTCAGATATGGAACCCTAAGGCCTCTTTTGTAGCTTGCTTCGGAAATGATTTGGCATGAATAACTGCTTGGCTTCTCCTGCGTGCATTAACAGTTTAAATGAATCTTCACTCTTTTTTTCTTTATGTCCCGTTGACGAGCCCATTTTTCGTGCTTTTTTGTGTCTTTAAGGTCTAGATCGAGTCTTGTTTTGTGTGTTTTGTGTTTGGGAGGACACATTTTGGGCATAAGGACAGGTGGACGAGATCTCGGGCATAACAAGCTGCATTCCGCAAAAGAGGCAAAGATTTCAGATCATTCGTGGGCACAACAGTTGTACCCCTGTGCCCAGACCAAGTATCGTGCGGGATCTAGTTGCGTTCCAAGGTACAGCGGCGAGACAGGAGCACAATCTGGCATTCCAGGGCATAACATAAAAAGTTGGTGTTCACGGGCACAGTCGCAAGTCAGAGGTCGAACGAGAGTTAAGTAGAATTGTGATGCTGAATTTGAGGCACAACCTGTCGTGCAAGGGCACAGCGCGCACCCATCAACATAAAAAAAGAATGAGGCTGATATCAACTTACCATGTATAGAAGGATCTGACCTAATCTACTTACCAAAGTTATGGGATGCATATCTGATTTGGGCTAAGCATATATGGAAAGAAACCACAGCAACTTGGTTGCGCCTAGAAACCCTAACCGTCGTGCCCAGAAATCCTAGCTGCTACGCCCAGAAGCCCTAATCTGCCTGGACCTGGCCCAAGGCCCACTACCATTCTCTATATAAAGGATGCACACCCCTGCGCCCAGGAGACGTGATTGGAAGAGCTAGAACAGATTTTTAGAGCTAGACACACTTTATCACTATGTAGTTATAGAGTAGTTTTGGGAAGCCATGACTTAGTTTAGTTTGTATTTTCTTATTTTTATTTGCTCTGCCCAAAGTTGGTTTTGGGCAGAGATGCTTTCCCCTATGACCTTTTATCATTTATCAAAGTATTTTATTTTTTAAGGTTAAGGTGCAGATAGGCCCCTCAAGTGGAGGCCCTTAGAGCGTTTCAGTCCCCTTACTAACTGTGTGCAGATTGGCCCTCGAACTCAAAAAAATGGTGCAGATCGCCCCCTCTGACTTAACACCGTTATGGGTCGTTAGTCAGAGGGGGCGATCTGCACCGTTTTTTTGGAGTTCAGGGGCTAATCTGCACCTTTTCCCTTTTTAGAGTTCGGGGGCTAATCTGCACACCGTTCATTAAAAAAAATCACATCTCATCTTCTCCTACCAACTTTTCCGGCGTCAATCGCCGTCAGATGAGGAAAATCACAAAATCAAGTTCCCAAGCCCCAAATCGGGAATTCCAAATCGGCGTCATTGCTCCCGAAAATCACATAATCGAAATGAAAACTCGAATTCTCCCTCGAACGTCACCGCCCCCCAATTGCAGAATCACCCCCAACGAATCAAACTTCGCCTCGCCGTAGGCGGTGATCGTGACCCCAATCGAGATCAAGATCATGTTGGCCAGCGTCTCTGATTTGGAGGCGTCCTTCTTCAACAGCACGCCGATAGTGTAGATGGCGACGGGCATCGTCGGCCTTTATCACCGGATTTCGCCGAATTTGAGAGAAAGAGGCGACTCCTTATCGAGAAAAGCTAGGCGACTCCTCATCGAGAAAAGCCAGGCGGCGGGTTCACCGAATATTGCGGCGGCGATTTCCGACGGAATGGGAGAATTAGGGCTCGTCCTTGACACTAAGTGTGTGCAGTCGAGCGAGCTCCGAGGTTTAGGGCCCAAGAGAGAAAGAAAGGGGCGGCGCCCTCCGCCGGCCTCGCCGGAGCTTGAATCAGCGACAACGACGATCAAATTTTGAGTGAGAGGGATGAATTAATTAAAAAGTTAAAAGGTGCAGATTAGCCCCTGAACTCCGAAAAAACGGTGCAGATCGCCCCCTTGACTAACGGCCCATAACGGTGTTAAGTCAGAGGGGCCGATCTGCACCGTTTTTTTGAGTTTGGGGGCCAATTTGCACACACAGTTAGTAAGGGGACTGAAACGCTCTAAGGGCCTCCACTTGAGGGGCCTATCTGCACCTTAACCCTATTTTTTATCATTTCCTTTGTCTTTGTTTATTTATTTATGCCTAGTTAATTTTTCTTTCCTGGTTTGGGCATATCGAATTGAGTTATGGGCATATGAAATCGTGATATCGAAATGGTCACAGAGTTGTGAAGTCACATTTCCGAAGTGTTTGGTCTGATTTCAATACAACTTGGACAACCCTGGGGCTTTATTTGGCCGGTACTGTTCTAGGCACGGCCAAGTTACAAGCAGTATATGGGCACAAGTTAGGAGATCTCCAAACTTCATGCAGTGCGGCAAACGTGGAAAATGTGATCGTATGTCTTCAGACATGCTTATGGGTCATTTGGGTCCGCCAGGCACAAGCCACGGATGAGGATGGGGTACGTTGCGCACGTGACACCTAAAAGGGGCCCAGCCTATTGACTACTGTCCATAACCAAAGATGTGAAGGCACATTGAAAATCCTTAAACCTATGAGCGATGACTGTGCCCAGACTTAACGAGATTGTGCCCAGACCAGGTTATCTTTACTTTTAATGTTTTTCTTTGTTTTATTTTATTTTCTCATTTCCAGGCACAACCTTCTGTCCCCAACGCTCTGACCGTAGTGACACCAGTGTGACTGTGATATCGTGACAAGAGAGAAGAATACACCAACTCCTCGTGGGATCGACCCTATACTAACCGCTAGCGGAACCTAGCTGTGGGCATAGAAAAATTATAAATTTATTTGTACGGAGAGTTCCACCGCACAACGACAAGGCAAAGGAATCAACCTCCGTCAAATTGGCGCCGTTGCCGGGGAGTTGGATTTTCAGTATTTTTCTCTCTATTTTTTTCATTGTATTTGTTATAGTCTAACTTGAGCAGGTTAAGAGGTGAAGAGGTTACAACCATAGGAAGCGCAAGTCCGAACAAGGCTCCGTCGAATTGGTGTCGTGGTCGGGGTATTGAGTTTCTAGTAATTCTTTTCTCATTTTGACCATAGTCTTTTCCTTTCTTTCTGTTAGAGCCTAACCTGACAGGTAATGACAAGAGAAGGATGAGACCTGTGACCCGAGGGCAAAGCCAGTGCATCAGAGGCACAATGCGAGGATGGTGGAGTCTGCCCAATGCCTCCGGTCAGAGCAACAATGCAACGCTCTCTACCTAGAACCCGCTGAACCAGTCCATCTGACCAGAATGATGACATATCTTAGGCATAACCCAAGAGAAAATGATGGAGGTTCTCTGTACCCAGAACGTCTGATTTGCCCACGTAAGATTCATGTCCCCTTCTTAATGTCCTTTATTGTTTCCTCCCTTGTCTTTTGTGTCTTTTTGTGGCCCTCTTTAACCTAACACTTTGAACGCTCTGACCATAGTGATACCAGTGTGACTGTGACAGGAGAGAAGAATACACCAACTCCTCGTGGGATCAACCATATACTTACCGCTAGCGGAACCTAGCTGTGGGCATAGGAAAAATATAAATTTATTTGTACAGAGAGTTCCACCGCACAACGACAAGGCAAAGAAACAACCTCCGTCACCCGTCATTGCACATTTTGAATAACTTCTTAGCTTCTCATGCATTAATAGTTCAAATGAATCTTCACTCTTTTTTTCTTTGTGCCTCACCTGTTGGGAACTTAGTGAAATATCCTTGCCCTAGTTTTGATGATACCAAAATCGTTAAGTTTTCCTTGTAATAGACTAGAACTTTTTGAACTTAAGTGCTGGAGTTCTTTTTCTAGTTTAGCTAGTGTTCTGAAGACTGAAGACTGAAGACCGGAGGACTGAAGACTAAAGATTGAAGAACTCAACTGGTGACGCAATCAAAGGTAAAGTCAAATATTGATGTCTGACTAAAAGCGTTTCTCAACTGAAGGATTAGTTATGACTGATTCACTAATGCAGGCCACGTGGATTCAGCGGACTGATACTAAAGTCAAGTATCAGTTATTCTTCCTCATCGGACCGATACTCCATAAGTTTAGAGAAAGCCACGCACTCCAAGTCAGCCGCATTAAATGCAAAGATTTCAAGGATCGTCCTTTCTCTGTAGAGCATTCCTTTTTGGTGATTACCTTTTCAAAGACGCCTTACCTCCTGTACCTGAGTAGCCGTTTCTAACCAAATAAGGAACCTCGAAGATTGAAGCCTCAGCAAAATTCGAATTACACTCCAACAGATGAATTCTTGAAGATTATCTCCGCCAACGGATCTATTCAAGACCTCTCATGTAAATAGAGTTCGAGGATCACTTCAATCTTCACTAATTCAAATACACAAGCTGAAACGCTGCCGAAATCGTCACTCAGCAAATCAAGCCACCAAAAGTTTGAAACGAAGAAGAGAATCACAAAGCCCAAATCAGTCCATTGCTGATTACATATATTCTCTTAGAACCTTAGGCAAATACTCCATTCGTCCCAATAAAAGTGGCCACTTTTTTTTGGGAACTAAGATTAAGAAACTTATTGTTATGAGTTAATTGAGTGTGGTCCACCAAGTTTAATGAGATAATTACTTTCTTCCATCTATTTCTTCAACCATAAACCTAGCGTAAACAAGGAAAAAATTGCAAATCTGAAAATGAAATTTGTGCAACCAACAAAAGCTAATTAAAGCCAACATAAGAAATTCTAGAACAATTGTAGGGGATCTGCATTCGTTCCATTCTATTCTCTATTTTCTGAGTGAATACAAGAAATTAGGGGATCTGGAAAAAAAATTGGGAAAAAAACAAAGAAATTCGCTCTGTACGCACACCTACAGAGGCGGACGAACTCCAGAGACGGCGACGGATTTAGACTGGGTAGAGCGTGACTCGCATAGACGACAATCATCGCTGGAGTTACAGAAACCAGGCGGTGGCGCGACTCCAAATTTAGGATCAACAGTGATTTTGTGTATGTGTGTGTGTTGTCGATAAGAAACAGATGGAGGAAGAAGGGGGGAGAGGGGGGCAACAGTGGAAGCGGCGAGGGTGAAGGCGGTGAGTATGGAGGCCGGGGGCGACAGGAGGGCGGCGGAGGTGGAGGCGACAAGAGAGCCGATCCTCTCTGTTCTCCCTCTAACTCTCTCTCCTTTGCTCGATCTATTCCCTCTCTCTGCTCTGTTCACGGGGGCCGCTGGAAGCCGCGGCGGCGCCGGCGTCGGCACCGGTCACCGCCCTCTGCTCCTCCCTCTTTCCCTTTCTGAATTCGTCCCCCTGCTCTCTCTCTCTCTAAATGGGTTCTAATTAGAACTTTTAACTAAATTACTTAATTGGACTAATCAATTAATAAACATTTCCATTTTAAGAAAGTGGCCACTTTTAATGGGACAAACCAAAATAAAAATGTGGCCACTTTTATTGGGACGGAGGGAGTATTGTTTATCCAAAGCCTAAGTTACTGATTACAAAGAGCATGTTCTCTGTGATCTAGTTGGTAGTTTTCGAACCTCCTTTCAACTGAGCGAAAAAAGTGTTTGAGTTATGTGGAGTTCAGACCAGTGTTCTGACTCTAGAGAAATCTTAGTGCCCAGTGCGCGTTAAGTGTGTTTGAGAAATCCAACCCAATGTGTTGGTGCTGAAACGTGTGGTTTCAGTTCAAGGTTTGTTGTGCACCCGCAAGCACAAGCCCATAGTACTTGTCAATTTGATCAACTGACCGTGGATGTAGGAATTGGATTCCGAACCACGTAAAAATTCCTTTGTCGTTTATCGCTTTCAGTATTTACTTTCTTTTCTGTGCAAAATCATTTTGTTAACTGAAACTGACTAACTGCAAAGTGAAACTAAATCTTGACAACGTGCTTAATCACAAAGGCTATTTCAAAAGAAAAAATTTCCACTGCCAAGTGTTATTTGTCTGACTGATTCATCCTTGGATAGTCAGGAGGATTCTTAACACTCATCTTTTTTACAAACCAGACTGAAGCCTAACACATATCAGTTAAAGTCTTGTACTTAACTGATATCTCTTTACTGAAGTGAGATTCAGTATCAGTCTACAACCTTTGCACTAAAGTTTTCTTTAACTCTCTCCGCCTAAAAGGTTGTGTTTGTTTCTGTCGTTTTTGATAAATAAAAAATAGCCTATAGGTGTCTTTTCAAACTTAGAAAACAAAATTTTCTTTATATTTATTATTTGTAGTTATATTTGAGCTCTAGAGATGTTTGTAAAATTATTCTTTATAGGAACAGTGAAACTAAATTATTTTCAATTTTGTAGAACATCATTAGATTTACTACAACGATCGAGAACACACACTAAAATAGGCATGTTGCTTAAAGTATGTAAGAATAAGAGGTGGCAGTTCAAAAGATACCAAAATTATAAAATTTAATAACACAAATTCTCGTGAATGTTCGTATAATATGGATATATAATATAACTCATATATTCATATATTCTAACAAAATATTTATATTATAAATATTCTATTAGACATTCTAATAGAACTAAGTATTTTATTGAAATAGACAATTGATTACATTGTGCAGACGTTGGCGTGAGAGGGAATTCAATTCAATATTTATAACCCATTGGTCCCATTAGTGTAAGAAGAGGTTAAAGCATAAATCAAACATCTAGAAGATTGGACTATATATATCTATCTAATTTTGTTTTAATATTATTGATCAACAGGCACGTTGACAGCTAAAATAGTTATTTTGTCAAGTTGGTCTTCAAACCATGTTCCTAGACCCTAGTAGTATTAAATAGGCAAACTCAAAAAATGTGAAATAAATAGGTATTAGGCTATCAAATATTCAACCACAATTACAAGTCACCCACCTAATTAAAAACATTAATAATGGAAGAATTGTACTTGCGCATCCGTCTTACCTAAAAATGCTAGGTTTATCCCAAAAATGACATAAGAATGCTAGGTTAATAATGAATAATTATTGCACGGCTAAAAGTTCTAAATAGAAGTATTTGCTGAGGTGTAAAATACTAAAATAATAAAATCACTTAAGTGTTTATTGTAGATGATTAATTTTTTTATAGATAAAAATTGTAAGGTTAATTCCTTTGTTTATTTTAATGAATTGAAAATTTGAAACTCTTAAATATCTCAAGATCCTTGATTATTTCTATCATTTGAGCTAGTTTTACTTAATTCTTATCTCATTGTAAGGGTGAAACTTGAGTAATCATATTCTTAGGGATAAAAATACTCAATCGTCTCTTATCAATCATACAAAATAAATGCCCCTTATTGTTTTCTAGAGTTGAGCTGTTTTATCATGATTTGGTTAATAATAATAATAATAATAATAATAATAATAATAATAATAATAATAATTGACGAGTTCGCATGTAGGTACAAAATTTTGTTTTAAATGCCCCTTATATATATGAACTATAATTCATTTGTTTTAAAATTATTTGGCAGAATAGATACATATCTATACTATATTAAAAAGGCAGTTTTCAATTTCAAATTGATTTCAAATTAATTTCAAAATTGAGTGGCAATTTTGTAATCAAGGAAAAGTAATTATTGATATGATGTAATGTAATATTTCAAAATTATTACGTTAGTTCACGATAATTGTTATTTTTATTCACGAGAATTTGTACTTTTAATTATTTGGTAAAGTAATTATTATAGTAAGAAAAATAATATTTAATCTACACAGGAAAATTTACTATTTGATCAAATAATCATTATTGCAAGAAAAATAAATATTATCATAAGAAAAAGTAATTATTTTTATATAATATAATACTTTCAAAAGTACATTTATATTGCTTTATAGTTATTTAATCAAATAATTATTATAGTAAGAAAAAATAATCATTGATATGTATAATGTTTTATATTGAATGAAGACAAATATTTATATTACCATAAGTATACATTTGTGCGACAAAATATTTATTAAAAACAAATACTCCAATTAAGGTTTAGTTTATAGAATTTAGGGTTTAAAAAATATAATATTTTATATTAAATGAAGATAAATACTTATATATTTACAAAAATATACATTTGTGCGAATAAATATATATGTTATGCTTATTAAAAGTAACATTTACTATAAGCAAATGTAACAATTTGAGGCGGCGGATCAAATGGACGTGGGTTAGGGGCGCGGATCGACCCGGCCGCATGGGATGCGGCTGCCCCCACCCAAGTCCACCCCTATAAATATATACTACTTTTCTTCCACTTCATTAATGAAAAAGGAATATTGAAGCGCAAATGGAATATATAAAGTCAATCATGCTCTATATATTAGCGAACTAAAAATCATTAGTGTCAAAAATAGCAATAGTGAAGCTCCATACTAAAAACAAAAATAAATCCAAAAGCAGATTTATAAGATTCATAAAGAAATCAAGCAGCAAGAAAATATAAATACTTTATGAAATGGTTCTTACAAACCACGCAATACTAAATGAACTAATAAAAGACACATGATCAAATTGTAATGTAATCACGAAAAACAAGATAGAAGAATTTTCCGAGTATATGTATTCTTATACACAAATTCTACAGGGAATTTTTATCATTTACGGAAATGCATTGTTTATGAAAATAGTGATGAGTAGGAGCCAAATTCAATATCACAAAATTGCTAGCAAGAGAAGCTTCTAGACTATGGTTGGCGTATATTCGTTAAAAACCTCCTACCTTCTAATTAATAATACAATTCTTATTTTCAATTTTTGGGTGAAGGTCGAAAAATCAATGGTGAAACGCGAAAAACTAATGCTAAGGGAAACAAGGTAGAATGGCTCAAAATGTGGGTGGTGAATAATATCAAAAAATTTCAGGTCATCAAGATCTCTTCACAGCAGCAGTGGCAAAATGAGGATGGTGAATAAAATCGAAGGAAATTTTGAGTGATGGTTCAAGACTTCCTAACCGGCAGAGAAGGTTTAGAGCAACATGGTTATGTTCAGCTACCTGCTCTATCTGGCGAAGCTCTGCCAATCTGTCTGGATCGTTGGCAAAACTACCGCGCAGCTCCTTTGCAATCTTTTGTGCATCTTTGAAGCAGTTATGCATGGATAGAGTCTGGCAAATGATGAGTCAGATCAAAATTTGTGGAAGAAGATAGTTTACGGATGTATACAATGATATTACTTACAGAAAAACAAGTATTAGCCACAGTCTCACTGAAGGAAAAGAAAGACGCATGATCAGGAAGGCAAGCCTTCTGCAACAGCTCAAAGTGCTGGACAAATCTCTGGAAAATTTGTGAACATCAAGGAATCGTCATCATTTATACTGTGATTATATGAAAATGAAAATGGACGAAAGTGAATTGTGGAATGCCTGACGTAAAGAAAGTATAGCCTCCATGCATGCCACTTATTCTCGAAAGTCGAAACTAAGAAGTTGGGGGAAGTGGAAGATGAGGTTCTTCCAAGAAAGACTCATGCAATGATATATAGTTGGGAAAAAACAAAGATACAAAAAGGAATGAATTTTGAAATGTAAAGTTAGCCACCTATGGGTATAGCATCTGTTTTCCAACTAAATAACTCAAGCAAAAAAGTATAATAAAGATACCTCCTGCTCACTGTTGAAAGGACCCTGACACAAAAAGATCTTGTTTTCGTTCCGTAAGGAAGCAAGCATCTGAAATTTTTGAATAAGAATTAGAGCAGTTAGTGTTCAATTGATATCATGGTCGTAAAAGATGTCATTCAACTTGGACTACCATACCCTAATGATAAGATTGAGGTTTCCTATATTGTAAATTTATCAAAAAGATTGAGGTTTCCTAAATTCAAGTTCTCCAGTACATTGCATTAATACACCGATTAGTGTCTTTTAAGGTTAAAGTAGAAAACCATAGAGTCCACTGATTAATACATAAGGGGGCTATAGCTCCCTGTAACATAATCTAGGAATTAGTGACAATTTTTATACAGTTGATAAGAATAGCATCTGATTGCACTAACCACTGTTCTCAAATCCATACCATTCTAGCATATAAAAAAATTAGTTGTTACTGAACGGGTTGAGATAACATATCAGACACAACAAGAGGATAATTACCATCATAAGACCTTGTGCAACGTATAAATGGCACTGAAGTACCAGGACCTCGTGTGGAACTTGATAGTCTTTGCCAACATCCTTTACAAAATCTTTCTTCTTTTTTGATTTTCGTCGACCTGCTCATGAAGCAAAAGAGTTGATAAAGCTCATAAGAAGTGTTACTATTACACATTATAAAGGTCTCAATGTGACAAGAAAAGAAGAGAATTTTTGCATTTACTCACTAGAATCATTGCTCAGCATTATTTTGAGATGGGTTTTCTCAGCTAGTTTGATCAGGACAACATAAATGTACCAATAGACCATGCAATATTCTTCGGTTGAATATAGCTCTAACTCAAAGCCAAGCAAAAGGAAACGCAAAGCTATCCAATATGTTTGCTCCTCTACCCAAAGGAGAATGTGTTTGCAGACCTTTAACAACGAGTCCTGCAAAAGGGAAATAAAAGATTCAGGGACATGAAAGTCGACTCTTAAACAACTTACTAACATCTACCACAAAGAATGAGCATATACTGTAATACTGGTGCAGAGAATAACATGTGACGTGATGATCAGAAAGTCTGCAGATATTTACCTGTTCAACTGAAGTGCTTGCAGCCTCCCCAAACTCCTTTCTAAAAGCCAACTCAAGCTGTTTGAGAAGAATGCAAAAACAAATATTAATCAGCCACAAGTATAGGTAAGCAATCAGATAATGCTATGAAATCTGAAATAGAAACAACACTAGTCAATAAAATACACCAAACAACATTAATCAGCCAAGATTCTAAGTTTGGCTATTTATTCAGTTATATGTGAGGTTGATCAAGAATGCTACTTTTTTCGGGTAGGACACTCCAGAATTTGGATAATTTCAACAACACGCATCATTGCCAATCATACCCGCATCTAATCACTTCTGAACTTCAGATACACATTTACCAACTAATACATTCCTGGAAAAAAATGTTCTCACTTCTTGGCACTTGACCACTTAAACGAAATAAAACAAAATTACATAGAAGATGCTATTTATGTTTGGAATACTATTAACTTAGCCACCACCTGTATCTGTATGTCTAGGAGTTAACTACACTAACTTCTTAATACCATAAGATTAGTAAATAACTGGAAAACAATAATCGTTCCAAAGAAGAATGCTTCTACTTTCCAAGTAAGAAGCTTCACTGTTCAATATAAAATTCTAGACGAGTCTTTCCTTAAGGGAAAGACCCCTATTTATTCTGCTAGACCTGGACATGAAAAGCCCAAGGCCCAAACCTAATCGAACCCTAACCTAGTTAAACAATATGAACTAATTAAAGAAAGGATAAAGAGATAAAATCCACAGCTCCTTTCTAACAATCTTCCACAAGAGACTTATAAACCAGACAAAGTTGAGATTTAACAATGAAACATGGATGCAAAAACAATACCAGGCAGAAAAACCAACAGGATCATGGAAACCAGTATATTATGATCTGTAGTTTTTTTTTGAAAATATCAACAAACCTGTACATATATTATTCGCCAATCCTGTAAGATCTTCCCTAGTTTACGTCTCTGCCATGCAGTGTTAGCACATAGGACTCGGAACAAAGTGATAAGTAACTGCATCAATAAGGTATTTATTCATTAAATTTCAGAGGCTAAACAATGTTGGGGGAAAAAATATTCGTGAAGCATTTATTATGCCAATATGGCAAGGAACAACATTTTAGAAGCTTTGTTATGTAACCAAAAATATCCTTAAAAAATCTAAACATAAGATTGTAGGACGATTTTTAAATAAATACACAGGCATGCTTTGAGTATCAGGAAGAAATTTGCACTCCACCTGCCCTAGTTGTTGAACACTCTCATTCTTCTGGATATCATGATTCTTTGCTCCTTCAGGTAATAGGGCAGCCTTGCAAATGACAGCAAACAAAGATTCACGTCCATAAAGCTTCCCATCTTGTACCAGCAGAAGCTGTTCATTAGTTATCCGCATGAGAATCCATTGCATAAGGCATAAGACTTTAATCACTATTCAGTAAAATAGTCGAAGGACAAATCTTACTGAAGACTAACCACATATCATACAAAGCTGAGGAACAAAGGTGCTGACACTCATTAAAGTTACACTATCCAAAAACGAGATCTCAAAAAGAAAATAGAACACAGTA